>NW_003307547.1:2084759-2124842 GCF_000143455.1 Volvox carteri f. nagariensis | reverse complement strand
AGAGATATACAGATGCCGCATCTGTAATATTCGCAAGTCACTGACGAGCAACGACAGATAGATAGGTAGATAGATAGAAAGATAGATAGACAGATAGATAGATAGATAGGATAAGAGTAGTCATGGTGGCGACGTGGCCAGCTAGGTTGCGAAACGGGTAACTAGCTATTTTTTATTGGGGGGGAGGGGCGGAAAAGGGAGGGGGGCCCCCAAAGCAAAGCCGGGGACGCCCCTGCAGCCGTCCCAACACGCGGACCGAGGTGGGTGACGGAGGGGAGTGAGGGGGACAGCTCGTCGCTCACCTTGAGCGGGAACACAAGCACACTGGTAGGCGGCTTGATGAGGCGCGTGTTGAAGATGTCGGCTGACACGTTGCCCGACTGGTTGATGACCTTTTGAACGTCAGGAATCATAACCTGTACAACCACGTGGGGCGGGGTGGGGTGGGGGGCACGGGGGGAAGGGGAGGTTGCCTGTGTGTGCGTGTATGTGTACGTGTAAGTGTACATGTATGTGTGTCTCCAGCTGCGGAGCGACACCCGCTAAGAGATGCAAATGCCGAATCAAACACGTGCCAAAAGTAACTTCCCATCTCCAACGGAACCCCCCCCCCGACCTCCCCCCTCTTCACATGTCCCAGCCATATGTCATCCCCCCCCCTCCCCCTCCCTCTAAAAACACAACCACGTGTGTGTGCGTGTGTGTGTTTCATTCCGCCCCCACCCAGCTTCCCCCGCTCCTTTCCCCCTCACCTGTTGTCTATTGTGTACGGCAATCTTCATTACTGTGTTTTTCATGGCCACCACCGTCCTCATCACCCCCCCCGCCGCCTGAACCTCCTTGAGCAGCTTGAAGGAGGAGGACCCCGTGGGGTTGGACAGAGTGCGCTGCATCAGCGTGGGGGGAACCTGAGGACATACATACGAACATACATACACCGACAAAGGGGAGTAGTTGAGGGGAGGGGGTCAGATCAAATGCCGTATCATGATTCTGCCGACCACCACCACCACCACCAGCACCACCAGCATGATGATGCGGCCCACTCAACTCCTGGGCATAGCCGCGTGTTCCATTCATGACCATGTGCGGGGTGTGATCCCGCAACAACAATACAGCTCCTCCTGTCCGGCTGCATCCGATGCTCCCAACGCTGACATAACCCATTGTTGGCCTCCCTCCCGCCCCTCTCCCTCCCGCCCCTCTCGCTCTCGCAACCCCACGTTCACCCCCTTCACACACCCGCGGCGGAGAGAGAGAGAGAGCGCAAGAGACCGACCGACAAACAGAGAGACATAGGGGTTGGGGGTACTCTCTAGGTGCAAACCCCTCCCCCCTCCCATAGCCCACAGGGCCCCCGGGAAGCCATTTCGCCAGGCCTTACCCCCCTCACCCCTTCATCCCCACCCCTGAAGGCGCCTGTTCCTCCCCACCCCACCCGCTGCCACCCCCCTCCCCCTCCCCCACCACCACACGCACTCGCACTCCACCTGGCATACCTGTGCCCACCCCCCCTCCCCCGCACCGAAACCCACCCGCAACACCCGACCCTTCACCCACCTCACCCCCGGCCAACCCAACAGCACCCCTAGCCCCCAACTGCCACACCAAACCAACCACAAAAACCACAACCAGCTTAACCGAAAGCAACCACCAACCACAACCAACCGCAGTACCGCACCTGCGTCAGGTCGTCAAATATGGTTGAGGCGGTATTGTTGGGCGCCGTGAGCCCGATTCGGTACCAGATGTGGTGGTTGTTGCTGTGGCCCAGCACCGTCCGCAGATGCTGTACCACCTTGTGCATCAGGCTGTCCAGATCCCCCGTCTCGTGGAGGTCCTTAACCAGGGTCATGTACTTGGGAATGGAGTTGTCCTTCACCATGCTGCTCAGGCTGGCGGCAACCAACTGGAGGTACGTGGGAAACCTGGGGGAAACGCCGGGGGAAAGCAAGACGTGTGTGTGTATGTGTGTGTATGTGTGTGCGTGATGTCAAGTAAACTGCGCTGCGGGGTGCAAGTGCTGGCGATGTCACGTGTGCAACTTTACAAAAGCCGCACAGTTATGTCACGATGTGTGTGTATGTATGTGCATGTGTGTGTGTGTTGGCGGGAAGGTGCGAGAAGGGGGAGTTTTAGGACCGAAACGTTGTCACCCAAATGAAGGCAAGCAGGTCCCGGCGTCGGCGCTGGTGTAGAGGGTGCAGCGCCGTCGTATTCCGCGGCCCAGTTATGTACGACATGTGGGTTTTACGGGTGAACTTCCCCCGACGCAATCCCCTCCCCGAGGAATGGCCCCCCCCCAGTAATTTCTCGCTTTCCCCCCCCCAGGAGCCCGCCCCCCTCCAATGCCCTACCCAGACCCTACCATCCTCCCCCTCCTCCCCCTCCCCCTCCTCCCCCTCCTCCCCCTCCCCCTCCTCCCCCTCCCCCCCTCTAAAACACTTCTCAGCGCCACGACGGTCGCTTACTTACATGATGTAATCGGCCTCGTCGGCGGCTGCATCACCGAACCCAACGGTGAGCGTGCCGATGACCTTGTCGGATACTTTAATCGGAACCGCGGCTATGTACGTCAACCCTGCAGGAACCAAAACCCACACACATGCAAACATTTCACACACACATGTAAACATGCAGAAATAGCTACTTATCGTCGTCGTCGTCTTCCTCCTCGACCCAAATTTCACAACAACTCACATACATACAGGCGGGACACGCGCACATGTCCTGTTTTCCAGGTACTCCTCCGCGAGCCGCAACAACTGGGTTTCGACGGGGCGTGTTTGTGCTGACGGGTGTGTCCTTTCCTTACTGCCTCCTGGGGAATACAACCAATGCCCTTCCCCCCTTGCCTCTTTCCCCGTTGTGGGTCTTCCTTCCCTAGCTCATGGCCATGACGGGGGGCCTATCTCACCCGGAAGCTAACCCTGGTGCTGACCCACATCAGCATATGCCCCACATGGCTTGACGCATGTTGTGGAAATATCTAGAAGGCGACGTGTATGTGCACCGACGTAGCGCATATCGTGATTCTCATACACCCCTAGGTGGTGTATGTTTGGACCCACCCCGAGGTTTGCAGCCACAGCAGGCAGACAGCAATGAACGGGACAGGGAGTGGGTTCAAAGGGGGAGGAATTCCACCGGCCGCTGTCCACGCACCTGCGGCGCTGGCCAGAGTAGCCCAGTCTGATGGAGCGGGCGCCTCGCTCGCTGATGGCTGCCAGTAGAAGAAATCCGTCGCCTTCTGGAGGATACGCTCTGCTGAAGAATTTGAGCCTGGTACTTTTAAAAGCCGATTGCCCTCGTGCACCGTATCGGGCACTCCGACTGCTGTCACGAGCAGCGCATGCTCTTGCGTCTCCGAAAGGACACTGACGCTGTTGGGGACAGAGAACGCCATCAGCAAGGCTATTTGGTAATATCGTTGCATGCAGATGCGGCTCACCTGGCATATTTGGCCCGGCAATCCGCAGTGACCAAGTTCAGAGCGCGTCTGACAGCCTGCACTGGCGTTGTGCGCTCGCTACGGCCCTCAGCAAACTTCTGTATAAGAGTGCTGACCTGTAATTTTGTCATCAGGAGGGAATGAGCTGTCAAGACGAAACGCGTCGGCAAACAAGGCGCAGATGCCGCACCTTAAGCAACGTTGCCTGCACAGCGTTCGCCTCATTTGCGCTTAACGACTTCAAGCTTTGATTAACTGCTGCTTGCGATCCAGCAGGCTGTGCATTCTGTGCGGCAGCAGGCGTCGCGGCCGCCTGCTGCTGCCCTGCGCTCGGGGACTTCGCAGGAGGAGCAGCATAGAGAGGAGATTGCGCCTGCGAAGCTCCATTTCCGTTCTGCGCCGGTGGTTGCTCAATTCCCTCCTTAGAAGCAGCCTTAGGAGCGCTGTTGTTGTGTCCATTCTGCGCCGGAGGCTTCACCACCGCGTCTGCCTCAGGTTGTGAAGCGGCGCAACCCATGGCCCTCTGAAACTGAGCACCCGAGAAGTTTCACACTATTGTTCTTCACTGTAAACGTTAGCAGGCTTCCCAAGGCGATATGTAGCCAGGGGCCCCGCCCCGGTTAATGGGCGGGGAAGAAACCGCACTGCGGGGTAAGACTCTTCAGCGTGCGAGGATACTGTCGAAAGACGTCCAATAGAATTGAATGGTTATGTATAAACCTCTATTAGGAAATAATTCCATTTTCTGCAACCGCAGTATTACCGGTTTGGACGGCGTTTTCAGGATCAAGGTGATACGACAGACTTGGAACGTAAGCGCACTTTCATGTAAAAGCAGAGTGAGTGAATCGCCGCTTAACCAGGCATGTCGTTTTTCTGGAGTACTGCCTTACGGAGAGTACTACACGGACTGCAAAAGAGTTTACTGATGGCGTTACGTGATTCAATGGAAGAGGATGTTTGTCACCTTGCTTCAATTGGCTCTGCACAGTTTAATTACGAAACTTTTCGCACCTGTACTTCGGTCCGGGAACGGACGACGTTCCGTTTGCGGAAGCTCTCCTCTCCGGAAGCTATTTTTCCATAATTTCAGCACTTCTGTAAAATGGTTTTAGTCCTCGGCAACTGCAGTGCAAGGTTACAGGACTATCTGCTGGGGACAGCCCGTCAGTGCGCACTTCCGCTGCTCCTGCTCTATAGTGGAGTAGCAAGCACATCCTGAACGTTGAAACCTCCCCTGGAATAGCGCACGCCTCTCCTGCTACCGTTGCCCTATATTTGTTAGCCCTCCGAAACCAGGGCCCGACATTTGACTGTTTTCGCGCCACAATCTGTGGACATTCTGGACGTACTTTTATTATCCTTATCCTCTTTCTTAACACGGCGTACACTCTTCCAACACCGCTTGTTCGAACCACGGACGATGTTTTGCCGTAGAACGCTGCGTTACTACCCTGGACTGCCAGTCCGGAACTGCGACCCTGACCAGAGCTCCAGCTTGCTCGCCCCTACCGCCACACGTGAGACAGCGCCTATGGCAGCTGTACACCTTGCAACCCTTGATGACCCTTGCACTGTCGGAAGAGGAGAGCACGAGAACAGGAGCTCCCCGCGTGTGCCAGACGTCCAAGTCGTCGCGAACCTGTAAATAAACGATGACACGTCCCCAGATTGCCGCCTCGCGGCCATATGTCTGCCTTTACGCGACTCAGCAATATCCATAAGAGACAACAACTACACACTAAGACAGTACGGTGCCTCGCCTCTTTTCACATCCAAAGAAATTTCCTAACCCTGTGTGCTGTCGTGCGGTCAGCCGCACCTGGAGTCCGGCAAACGCCCCGGGCACATCCCCTGCCGGGGCTCTCTCTCTCAGGCGCCCCCACATCATTTTCCATCGCCCATCCAATTAAACACACACACACACTCGCACATACGCTCCTCACACATAGGGTTCATCTAAGTGGTCAACCATTTGCCTACCACTCGTGGGCATGGGGAAATAAGGAAGGATGGATGGATGGATGGTTAGGCGGCCGGCTTGGTCCTCATTGCCGCAGCACCTCGCAGGCGGTCCTAAGCCCCCACGGACCCACCACGGCTGCCCCGGCCGATATCGGTGGCCTCAAGCGGGGGGGCCCCCAAGGCCCAGCCAGCTGCAGCGACACCTCTCCTCTGTCCACAGCCCACCTAGACCCCCCTCCCCCCCCCGGGATGTCCACACCCGGCCGCAGGCGGGGCCAACCCGCCCACAACCGGGAAGAAGGCCTGTGGTCCTGGACCCTGGACATGCATGCCTCCCCCCCCCACGTGTGTTTCTTTCCAAACACACGTGACAGAAGGGAGGCTTCCAGGGGAAAAAAAAGAAAAAAAAGCTGAGGCAGGACTGATGCTGACCCGTCCCCCCGTCCTTCCCTTCCCTCATGTCCGCCCAGCTGGGCTCAGGGCCCCCTGGGCTGACCGACTGGCTGCCCGGCGGGTGGGTGGCTGGGTGGGTGGGTGGCTGGGTGGGTGGGTGGGTGGGTGGCTGGGTGCACACGACGGGCCCTAGGGAGGGAGGGAGGAGGACACAACTCGATTTACACGGTCCTGCCCGGGTCGTTAACTCGTGCAGTCGATTCCCCGACCCTTTACCAGCGCCATTACCTACTCCCCTCCTACTTCCCGTCCCCTGAGGCCTACTAAACTAAACGCGGCCCAGGGGTTCATATCGCTCCAGGGGAGCTCTGATCCCATCGGCCGCCGCCGCTGGCGCCGCCGCATCATCCACCTTCATATCCGCCGTACATTGCCTCGTAGCCCCCATAGCCTCCGCGTCCAGCAAGTGACTGCCACCACCGCCGGCGGGACGGCGGCGTTCAGCCGCCGGCGGCGGTGACGGCAGCGGCGGCCTTACTCTGTCGTCGTCGGCGGCGTCGGCACCTCCTCTCCCTTCCCCTCCTCCTCCGCAAGAGATCCCCCATCAGTGCCTTCAATGGCTGATGATACTTCGCTGTAGCCAACCGAATCATCGTATTGGGGTTCGAGGGTCTCGAAGGTTCCGGGCCGGGGCCCTATGACGGGTGCCTCCACGGTCCGGTAGTCGGCGGCTGCGTGGATCCGGCCGGTTGATGGTGGGTCCAACACGGCGGCCATGGTGGCGGCGGCTTGCGCTCCCGCCACAGCGCCTAGAAGGGGCAGGAGGAGGAGGAGGAGGAGGGCGAAAGGAGTCAAGATAGCTTTCAGTGTTTAAAGCATCAATCAAGGGGAAGGGAGGGCGGACGAAAGGGGACGAAGAAGCTTCACGGAGAGGAGAGAAAAGAGAGAAAGATTCGGATTCATCGGCGGGGAAGGTGGCAAACGAAGATGATAGGTGGTGTAACATTCATATTTTTTGCTATCTATTCTGCGGGAAAAGAGGGCGACAGAGCGCGGGCCTACGGCGTTTCGAAGAAGGCCGAACAATGCATCTCAAAACGCCTTTTCAAGAGCTGCATCCCTCAGCTGTTTCTCTCACCTGCGACGGCGCCCAGAGGCCCAACCACGCCCCCGGCAGTTGCGCCGACCACCGCGCCCGCAGCGCCCCATTTCATGGGGCCAGCGATGCCGTCCATAACCGCGTCCGCTCGATGCATGCTGGCTTTCCTTGAATTCTTGCGGATATCTGATCTTGCGCGTGGGAGTAAATTTTCTGAGGCGCGGATTTCAGTCTGCCCACCGCTTTTCCGTTACAAGACGAGGAAACTGTGAGGAGTGAAGGCTTCCCTTAAAAATGCGATATTCTTTCTAAATGAATTCCGTCTCGTCGTGTGGTTGTTTGTCAGATAAGAGATGTTTGGGCCCTGGTGACTTTCACGCCGTCAGGGATACCATGAGCACCGTAGATATCACATCAAAAGTATTGCAACAAATGAACATCTTTCCCGCTGCTAAACCTTGGCACTAGCGATAAACATGACACCCACATATAATAGAAGAGGAAAAAGCGATTTGTCCAAGGGATCTGACTAATACGCAAGCCCGACCACTTATCTTCCGGTGTCGACGCCGTACACCAATGGTGGACTGTGGGCAATCGTACCGTTGTCCAGTACCTGTCCCCCTTTTTAATATTTGCCAACCTAGATAACATACAATTTTGAGGACAGAGGAAAACTGGATAGCCTGGCATTCTGCACGTATTGTATATGGCTGTGTCTGTGTGTTTTAAAACTTGAGTTGCATTACCCATTGCAAAGGTTTAAGCCCTGAGGGGCCTCTAGGGACTGATCCCGCAATCTGGAACCACCCTGGGATGCGGCTCCAACACAGCGAAATGGGTCATGCCCGGAAATGGATCTTGTCATTAAACTGGCAGGAAATTCTCCCCCAAATCTCATCGCCGCAACCAACCATGGACAAACGTTTATGCTTAGGATTATTGCACGTTGCTAATAATAAAACAGAAAGCCTCAAAGCTATTTTGCAATCGGGGATGCTGATGTAAAAAGACTGTTGAGGAGGCGTACAACGGGGCCCCTCGCTACCACCGGAGCGGAGAGCTGGAGCACTTGTCGGTTGCGAAGGGCGTTTCTCATTTCTGTCTTATTATGATATTCTCTATCAACGTTGTAATGGCCCTGAAGCTCCAATCTTTTGACATGATGGAGTTCATGTCGTTGGTTTCCAGTTAAAGCCCAGCTGACGCTCTGGGGAGGCTTCGGCCACATCGCAACCGCCAAAATGGAGTCCTCATAAGTAACCGCATACATATAGACAGGCTGCAAAAGCCGAAAGGCCTTCAAGGCCCCATGGATAAAATGACGAAATGTTTCGTGGAAATCCATAGATCGCCATAAACAATAAAGCTTAACTCCATGAAGACCAAAGACCAAAGAAGAAAAAAACGAGTTGGCTGAAATCTAGACTAGGTTTTCCACCTCCATATCTAATTGGCATATAGGATTTCTACGAAAAAATCACTAAAGTTTAATAGCGCCCAGTACCATCCTTCTAGAGCTGTGTGTGCTCCAATTTGTGTAGCCTACTACAACACATGCACTGCCAGAGACCATTACCCGCCAGATGCACGAGAGGTAGAGAGGAGGTCCTCAGGCCGCCATCCCGTCCCCTCATCCTGTACGCGCCATCATCCTGCAGCTGTCAATACTGCCCGCCCTCAACACATCCAACCTACACCTCTCGATGGAAACCTCGTCCTCTAAAAATATTGTGCGGCCGTTTTTCCCAACGGAAAAAGCTAACCGACCGCCGTCTCAAAAATCTGCCCTAATACAAAAAGGCCTGTCCCTTGCAAAAATGAATAGCTCACCAGGAAATATAAACACAACAAAAAATATACAAGCCTCCCGCCCAAAGCTTAGCGTCCCTCTCCCCCCCCCGCACACACATACACCTGATTAACCGACCCCACCTCTTGAAAACCAAGGGGGCCGTCCGCCATCTCCCGTGCGTCCGTACAGCTGTACACTCGTACCATATCCATGCACTTGTCAAGGATTCTCAACTCTGACCTCATACCAAAGTACCCTTTCGCCGCCTTCCAAGTAAACAATAATGTCTTCTACTTGTCAGAGAGAGTGAGACACCCACTCAGACTCTGGCGATTTTGGGTTTGTCCCCTTCGTTGCGGCTTGACAAGGGCGGCCGTATCTTAGCGCGAAATGCCGCTGTTGGGCGCATGAAGCTAGGCAAGCTACTGCCGCCGCCAGACCCGCCGCCACCACTGCTACTGCCAATTTTAGAGGCGATGACGTCCCCCCTAGCCGCAGAGGTGGCGGCAGCCGAGCTTGCGGCAGTAGCTGCCGCGGCTGCCTCCGCCGCCAGCCGCGATATAAGGCGGGAGCGGGGCGTCGATCGCGGCGCCGTACATGCCGCCGCCGCCGCCGCCCGCTGCGACGCTCTACCCGGAGATGATGGATGCATCCAAGCGGGCTTGACAGGGCGGTTGGCGGCGGCGGCGCTGCCGTTGGCACTCACTGTACGGGAGACAGTGCTGCGTGAGGACGTGGGGTCCCTTGCCGGCGGCGCCGCCGCCACAGGCCCAACGGAGCCCTGCCTGGAGCCCCTCGCAGCGGAGCCCGCCGTCGCCGCGGCCGCCGCTTTCGCTGCGCTCGGTGGAAGGCGCGCCGCCGTACATGCCGCTGCATCCCCCTTGGGATGGCTACGGAGGATCCCTTGAGCGACCGTACGATCGTACGGCACACGAGCGATCCGCGCCGGAGGGTGTACAGCGCTTGCTGTAATCATGGCGGCGATGGCGGCGTCTCCTTTCGCTGCCGCTGCGGCGGTTGCCGCCGCGGCTAGGGCCCGGGGGGCAGCGGAGGCGCGATGCGGTGGCGGAAGCGGTGTCGCTGCCGCTACGGCGGCGGCATTCGACTGGAATGAGAATGGGGGGTTGACCCTGGAGTCGAAAGCCGCCGTTGCCGCCGTCGCCAAGGACTTGCCGTTGGACCTTGCCTCAAGGCTGGCGTCGAGAGATCCGTTCCTGCCAGGCTGAGCCGTGGACAGCGCTGACGGCGGCGGCCCCGGCAGCGTGCTCTCACTGCCTGCCGCTGCAGCGGCGGCGGCGGCGACGGCACCGCCCCGGCTGCCCCTGATGGATCCGATCCTGGTATTGTCGGGGCTGTGGACGCGCGAGGTCAGGGCCGTATGGCTGTTGTAAGGCTGTGAGACTGGCGATGCTGCGACAGCAGGTGGTGACCCACGGGTCACAAAGGTCGTACCGGCCGCCGCCACCGTCTTCGCCACTGCCGCCGCAGATTTCGGCGGCGTCGTCGGCTGTACTGGTCCGGCAGGGCTCGCGGGCGGAGCAGCGGCGGCTGCTACCGGCCCCGCCGCTCGCGCTGCTGCGCTCATCACACCCCCACTACTGCGACGGCTACTGCTACTGCTACTGATGCTGGCGACATGACCTGCGGCAGGGCCCCTTCCTTTAGCAGGTCCTGAGGCGCGTCTGGGATTTTGAGCGAGTGCTTGGATGGATGCGACGGCTGGTCTCGGAGCGGAGATCCTGGCTAGGGGTATGGGGAGGATGTGGTCAGCGGCGACGAGGACCTCCGACAGGTTCGCCGTCGGCGTCATCATAGCTGTAGCGGCGGCTGTAGCGGCTGGGGCGCCGCCGCGGTGAGTCCAGGCCCGATGACGGCTGGGCATGACGGGCGGGGTGGCGGCGGCGATGCCGTACGCGTGTAAAGGTAGACTGCCGCTGCCTCCGTCACTCTTGCGATGAAACACGGACCCGGCCGCATCGCCTTTGCCGTCACCAGCGGCGGCGGCGGCAGCGGCGGCGACGGCGCTGCCACCGAGGCTTATTCCCATGCCCGGGAGTTGGCCAGGGGTACAAGGAGTAAGGCAGTCAGGGCCTGCCCTGTACGAGTACGGCATCGTACATGGGCTGAGGTTGGGGTCTCGTGCCGCTGCCGAGTCGGCGGCGATAGCGGCGGCGGCAGCGGCCCAGGCAACCTCCGGCAGAGCGAACTGTTCGTACACCAGCGGCGGTGGCGGCGGCGTCAAGGACGATGGAGGCAAGGGGCTGCTGGCGCGGGAGTTGCTCAGGCTGGTCCGGAGCCGTGGCGTCGTACGGCTCTCAGATGTCGCCAGGGACGGCGGTGGCGGCAGAAACGGCGGAGTGGCGCCGCCGGGGACAGCGACGGAATTCCAAATGGTCACCGTCGACGCTGCCGCCGCCACTGAAGCCGCTGCACCACCTGAAAAGTCGGTGGCCAATTTTGGCCGCAGCGGCAGCGGTTCCCCCTGCTGCTGCTGCTGCTGCTGCCGCCATGGCCGTACAGGCGGCTCTGTGGTCGAACGCGGGTAGCTGTTACGGGCCAGACGGCTGCGGGTGTCGACGGCGGCGTCGGCGGCAGCGATGGCGGCGGCGCCACCGCATTCCGCGGACCCGCTAAGTTCAGTCTCCAATTCGACGTCAGTTGTGTCGCCGTACAGGCTGTTGGTGTGGAACGTCAGAGCGCCAGGCAGCTGGTGCGGCGGGGTTGCGTTGTACGGCAGCTCACGCGCCAGCATCTGGTACTGACGCTGTTGTCGTCCTTGTGATTGGTCTTGTGGGGGGGTCGGTCCTTCCACCTCCTGAAACGGACTTGTAAAGTCCCCGCTGCTGCTCCAATATGGTTGCCGTACATGTTGCTGTTGGTGCTGCTGCTGCTGCTGCTCCGCGTCTTCAATTTCCTGCTGTTGCTGCAGTGGCGATGGCGACGACAAAAGTAACGACGACGGCGGCTGTAGCTGCTGTAGCTGCTGCTGCTGCTGATGTACGGAAGGTGAGTTCAACTGATAACCATCACAGCCGAGCAGTAGCTGCTGCTGCTGCTGCACCTGCAGCTGTAACTGCACTTGCAACTGCTGCTGCAGCTGTTGCTGCTGCTGTTGTAGCAGTAGCAGCTGGCGCTGGGAACCGGCATTGAGATGCAACGCTGCGGCCGCCGCGGTTGTACGACGCCGTAGATTCGTCTGGAAACGATGCTTATGGCAGGATAAGAGGGGGTTCAGGTGCGGATGGTGCGAATAGTCCGAGTGTTGACCGCCCTCACTGTCACCCTCACTTGCGGAGCTCGAACCGCCGCTTGTGAATCGCCTCCCTCGGCCATGTCGGGAGGGCAGATGGCGGGGAGGAAGTTGGCGGCAGCTGATGCCCAAGGAGGGGAAGCGGCCGCGCTGCGGGACAAGTAGACCGACACAAACAAAGCAGAGCATGAAGGGCCGAAAACCGGCAACAAGATGAAAATACACAACATGTGCTTTAATGGTTCCCTCGGACTTTGTGAAATATTATCTTATGCAGGGGAACTGAGAGTGGCAACTTTTGCAAGTCGGCGAGAGTAATGTCAAATACACAATACTGAAATGAAACTATGAAGGTGATTGACGGCGGTGTCTGTACCCGGCACGAGTTCATGAAAAAACACATTAAAAACGCAACACGAACACGCAAACACGTGAACATGCTCCCCACTTCCCCAGGAGGAAAACCTACCTGGTCGCCGCCTGGTACGGCAGTCTGTCGTTCCTGGGGGCCGGCAGTAACAGCTGCAGTAGCAGTAGCAGCAGTAGCAGCTACAGCAGCAGCAGCTGCAGTAGTAGCAGGTGATGGTGCGGAATTGACAATCGCGACCCGTGCAACTGGCGGAATGCTGGCTGTTTGAGCTGGGGCCATGTGCGCACGGCCGTAGCCGGGCGGTTGCTGCGGATACGGCTGAGGCTGATGAGGAGGAGGATGCGGCGGCAGGTGGGGCGAATGGCAGTAGTAGTACGGCCTCGGGTTGGTGTGCTGCGAGGAAAGTTCCTGGTCAAGCACTACCGTCAGTGGTGTTTGCAGTGATGGTGATGGACATGGCGGCTGTAGCGACTGAGCGCCTGGGTGTGGCGACGGCTGTAGCGGCAGCTCTGGCAGTTGCTGGGGCGACGTCAGCGGCTCCAGCTCTTGCCGGTGCTGTTGCTGTACAAGGGTAGGTGAAGTCTGCGGCCGCGGTGGTAGCTCGACTGCCGCCGGCGCCGGCGCCGGCGCCGGTGAAGAAGAAGAAGAAGAAGAAGAAGAAGAAGAAGAAGAAGAGTTGGCAGTTTGGGGCCCAGGCTCCATTCGCTCTGCGGGCAGTGGAGAAGGCGGCGCCTGTACCGCCTGCTCATGCGCCAGCACCGAGCCCGGCGACACGGACTGGGGTCCTGCCTCCGTCAGCCTCGGTGGGGCTGCTCCATCGCTGAGGTTCGGTTGTGCTGCTGGCGACGGGGGCCCGCTGCCGTCCTGCCCCTGCCCCTCTCCGCAGAGCTGGGCGCACGGGTGGTGGCTGCAGAGCGCGGCGAGGGTGGCCTACGCGAGAGCGGAAGAAAAAAAGAGGTGACTTGTGACAAAAAAGATGATAACAAGGCATGGAGGAGCACGTCCTTCAACGCAGGCGCTCCTATAGGATCCAATGGTTTAAGTCCCCGCAAAAGCAAACTCAGGAGCAGCAGCAGCAGCAGCAGCAGCAACGCGATGTTGCTGCTCCTGTTCGCTATGTCCTACGGATCCGGGCTCCACAACTGGATTGGTGTTGGCGGTTGGAAGCTGCCATATTGATGCTGCGAAAGATTGCTAGTCTGTGCCAAGGAAGCTGGGTTGGGCATGGAGGTGTGGCTGGGAGGTGAGGTTGGGCATGGAGGTGTGGCTGGGACTCGAGCTGGGATTGAAGTTCTTGTGGAGGTTGCGACTTTAAACCATCGGATACTAGGAGCGCATGCGTTTAAGGTCGAGCGCGGTCGAAGTGTATTAATAAAAGGGACAAGGAAAATGTATAAATACTAGTTGGCTTTATTTCCCCATAACATGGCCAACAGCCCGTCCGGCTGTTCCAGCCCTGTTGTGTCGACACCGCTCCTACCTGCGTGGGCGTTTCAGAGACGCTCTGCGATGAGTTCCGGCCAACAGCATCATGAAGTTCTCTGCAAATGGCGAAATAAGTTGTAAATATCATAAAGGCATAGAACTCTTTCCAGGTTTCAATGAGCTGAACTTTACCGCAACAGAATGTGACATCGACGGTACTGGTAATAGTAACAAGCTGCTCCTCCTAATGCCCCAGCTGTTACAGCAGCAGCAACAGCAGCCGTCTCCCAGTTGACCGAACTCTTACGAGGCGACATATTGGTCGCCGGCTGTATACCATGCTAAATTCGTCACGGAAATCTGCACCTACAGCTTGATAAGGCGAACGAGCGAAAGAAGAATCATTTAATAGGCGACAGCTCTGGATTTAGGCTTAATGTATATGCATATTCTTGCCAACGAAAATGTCTGTGCTTCGTCACGGCAGTCAGTTGCGCAACGAAATTCCAAAACTGCTAGGCAACGGTAGTTGTCCCTAAATCAACAGAGAAACTGGACGCAACAGCGGTCCTTAGACCACCGGGATGAAAACTTAGCCCGTTACAGATGGGATTGCCATCAAGTGCAACAGTAGTGGATAAGCGTTTGCGGACACATGTTTGTAGACTGAAAGATATTGGCGCATACCTGATTCACATGAAACAAATGCAGTCCGGGAGTACTAAGCACATGCCATACAATTATTAGACACTCCTCGGAACATCGCCATCCCTGCCTCCGCAACGGTCGCAAGCCAATACTGCACCTTCACCCTGCAGATGCGCCCTCTCACTGCCAAGGAAGGAAGTGCTACATAGCCTCAAGCTAGAGTCCTACCCAAGGCACTTTTTTCAAACCTTCGCAGTCACTCTCCGCTCTCGCCCGCAAATACATCTTGAACGAACATCATCACAGCGCACATACTAGCTTAAACGAGGCCTCAAAACAACTGTCACTTGCAAAGTTAAGAAGAGGAGCAGTTTTTGTAATTTTCCGAAAAACATTTTCCAGTCGCACTGCATTTGTATTCGAGAACCGCTCACTCTACACCTACTTTCCTGCTGGACCCAGACCAAATCAAGTCGGATAAGCCATCAAGCATTCAAGCACATGAAGCTCCAACAACGCTTCCCGCCAAGAAAGGCCATCCTTACGCGCCCTCAGTCCCTCTCACTGTTTGAAACCTCGGAGGAGTCTCAAACCCCTACCTCTTCTCCTCCTCGATCCATCATGCAGCCTGGCATTAACACACTAAACACATGACGACACCCTATCGGTGTGGTAGCAACAACCCTCCCATACCTACATCATCTTTGGCGCGCACCCACCCTGGTGGGTGCCGTACCGTAACCCACTCAGAACGGTGAAGGTTCGCTACAAACCGTGTGGAACATACATACATACCTACATACATAGATACATACACGCACACACAAATACACGACACCATGTGAAACAAACACGTGTCCGCACCCTCTGCTGCACATACACACACACACACACACACACGTGGCCATAGGATGCCTCAGTACACAACACCCCTCCCCATTATTAACCCCCCATTCCGTACACGCAGCGACGCCTCTGATGGCGACGACAACACCGCCTCCGGGTACACTCTGTTGTACACGACGTCGACGTCGCTGTCGCCGTCAAGAAGCAGCTCTGCCGGCCGGCTTGCAGGCAACAATGCCGTGCCTGTCGTACACGCTGCCGCTGCCGCTAAACCCGCGAACGCCCCCCCCAACCTTCCCGCCGCCGCATCAACTCCCCCTCCCATCGAACCTCCGGGATTCGCAGCGACCGAAACCGACGAAGTAGTTGGCAGTAGTAACTTTCCGGAGCTACCGGAGGCGACAGATACAAGGCCGCCGCCGTCGCTGCCACCGCCGCGAGAAACTGCGGCGGCGGCGGCGGCGGCGGCGGCAGATCCACCACCACGACCAGCACTGCCGCTGTCGCCGCCATCCAGCTCGTCAAGCAACAACTCCACAGGCGGCTGCATCGAAGCCGGCAGTGATGGCGCCGGCGTCAGCGGCGGCAGGTGTACGACAGTCCCCAGCGGCAACTCCAGTAGCCGGCCGCCGACGCGGGTGGGCTGTTGTTGGTCGTGTGTGACCCATACTAACGCCGCGCCGCAGCTAGACAGCACGCGCTCTACCCTGTGACGGTTGGGACCGTTGAGTCTGTTAGGACAGTTAGGACAGTTATCCAATCGTGTCATCAGCACGAAAAGAGGGGTGGGGATTTCGGCGTGGTGGGGTTGTTGGGGTGGGTGGGTGGGAGCGAAGCAACAACACACGGTAGTTCAATTTGGCTTGACTTCATTTGGCTGGTTTAGTGCATTGTGCCGTACACAATGGTTCACGTGGAACCCTGCAGGGGCCTCGGTAGAGGATGCGAATCCGGCAGAGCTCCCTACACTCCCTCGCCCTGTTCCCCGGCTGCCGTACCCCGCAATACACACACGCGCACACAGACACCTGAGGGTTGCCAAGGGGTCGCACGCGCTGGTGGGCTCATCCAGCAGTAGCACCCGAGCCCCCAGAGCCAGGGACACAGCCAGGGTGACCCGCTGCGCCTGGCCGCCCTGAAAGAGGGGAGCGGGGGGAGGGGCAGGAGGGGGAAGGTGGTACGCGCATGCGTGTGTGTGTTTTGGTGGTGGAGGGGTTCACATGTGCGTGTGTGTATTATAGGTGGTCTACCCTAGCTGGGAGTGCCATGGGGGGAGAGTGGGGTTATGCGCGGTGGGGTTTCGGGGGTAAGGGAAAAGAGGGCCGGAGGGCGGCTTGGGGGCTCAGACGTAAGACGATCAAAGGGGTAATACTTGGACATGCAAACAGACAGACAAGGCAGACAGACAGACAGACAAGGCATGCCCCGGGCCAGGCACAGCATTTTCCACTCCTCCTCCTTCTCCTCCTCCCCCCTTTCCTCACCGACAGCTCCCCCCACTGCTGGTTAAGCACCGACTGCTCCAAACCCAGAGAGTGGATCAGGGCGGGCAGATCGCCCCGTGGCCGACCGCGCTGGGATCCAAATCGCTGGGCGCGGAAGTACAGCTCAGCAGGGGTGCCGCGCAGGCTACTGGCACGTGACTGGGGCACGTACGATACTGCCGTACGCCAGGCGGGATAGCCGACTTGCGCAGGCGGGCAGCCATTAAGTAACAGCGTGCCGCCCTGAGGTTGCGTGAAAGAGGACGAATGAGGAATATAGAAAAAGAGAGGGGGGTGAACTGTATGCTGCAAGCTACATTTACTGGAGGAAGATGGGAGAGTGGGAGCGGTGTGATGAGGGGGAAATGGGTCCTCGGGGAAAGGTTATAAGGTGTGATGGTGAGGTAGGGGAAGGATACTAGGGTTCCTTGCAGGGGGGCTTTTTATCACGAGCATGCTATTCCAGTATTGGTAATGTGGATTTACCAGGGCGCAGGTATAAGTTTAGATGTTATGTGTGGGCCAGGGACTTGATTGAGGGTTAACTACGAATAAGGCGAGTAGCATAGTATGCGTGTCGGGAGAGTGTTTGAGATAGTACCTGAGGTTGATCCAGACACGCCAGCGCGCGGAGCAAAAGGGATTTGCCAACTCCACTGGGTCCGCGGACGAAAAGGATTTCACCTGGCTCTAACACGAAGGAGATGTTGGACAGGATGTTCCTCTCGGCCACATCGCGCCGAAGATTGCGCACTTCCAGCAGTGGTGCCATAGCTGCAGCGTAAGCTTGCCAAGATCAAATACATATTCAGTTATGAACTGGGCTTACGACACGCTGTTTCCCTAGTAGTCGTATCGTGTCGGCGACAGCCAAAGGTCTGTCAGCTCTTTCACCACGGCGTTCTCAGCGCTAATAATGAGAAGCTCAATGTCATGTAAGGTCAAACTAAGGGATAGGAATAAGCCAATCCCATTCTATCTTAACGCTTTCCTTCTTCCCACGTGGAACAAATGAACGCCGTACACACTGTACGCTGTTGGACTCGTGGCCTTAAGTTCATGCCAACGCAAAAAAGGTATTTGGTCTCATTATGCACTGGAGCATAACAAACTTGGCAAATAAAACCATCTGAACCTGCCTTCCCTGCAATGAGATCTCCTACAGAAACTCAGTCTGTATATATGCTGTAAGCACTCGAGACATAACGGGTCGCGATATAATGATTTACACGATGGTGATGCTAGTTTTTACAGGGCTTGATGCAGGATTCCTTGTTTCCCTGGGCCCAATTAATTAGAAATTGCTATTATAATGGGCGGGTGCACGGCTGCAGCGGTAGTGTCAGGCCGCAACCATGCTGACAAGTCGGATGCGCAAGCGCACCATTGACAAGCCCCCGAGAAATATTCAAGTTAATCGCAGGTCCTCAATGAGGACCATATTAGCGATTAAGCTAATAAGAACAGATACTACACATGATCTGAGCCAAAAGGCCGAGAAAGGTATGATTTACCACGGAATAGGAACCTTAAGGGTACTGCAGGGGGTACGCTTTCTACAAGGCTTGCACTCGATGGTGGGTCGTGAAATTGAGCCACCAGTCCTTCCAACACTTTGTTCCAACACTTTATGGGTCAAGCAGGAGCTCACAAAAAGGCACGTTAAGCTTTATAATGCCCACGACTGCTGCTTTCGTTCTTCCGTCCAATGTGAAAAGCCTTGATGGCGTCATGGCCATTTTCAGCACCCTGCTTGCTTGCACTGCAGTCAAGTCAACTAGATAAATTTTTTGGGGGTAGAATGCTGTGTAGAGTGCTGGAATCCGCGCCATAGGTGGGTAATGCCAGAAACAGCACCGCAACACGAGGTTGCGTGTCAAACTGCGTTACACAAGCTTACACCGCACAAAAGAAACTGTAGTGGGCCGCGAGGTAGGTACCCTCGACTGTGCGACAAGGGTTTCCGGCCGCTGCTGAACGACGACCTCCTCCCGTCCATTTTTATGGGGAATAGGTATCCGTTTCGGTTCGTATGACGGTCCGTCGTACGAGCACGCTGTTCAGGAGCCAAAAACTACTAATACCGAGTTTCTCTACAACTCCACAGGCAAGGCAACTGCGCCAACACACGCAAAACGTTTCCTATGCACGACATGAATTAACATTCCGTACTGTATTCCTCGTACAACTATTACCCGTACAACCGTACAACTCAACCCGAACAACACGCGGAAAGGCTCCTCAACCTAAGTACACGCCAGGATGATATCCCTATTTGCCTGACATGCCTAATAGATCAAATGTAGAAAACACGTGAGCCGCATACGTGCATTTTGTCAACCTAATGTACAACAGCCTCGACCATAGTAATAATAATAATGTACAACAGCGCATGCCGCATGGCGCATAGCGTATACAACAAACAGCATGAAGCAACCTCGCGGGGGCCAAAAATACAAATGATGATGAAAATGCAAAATCCGTACGACCTAATCGTCCACAATACACAAAGCCGACACGGAAGGGTATAACCGCGGCGTGGGGCGCAGCTCTAGATTTGCAGGAGCCGCCAAAATGCATTTTAAAAACATCTTTTGTGTGTAATAAGCATATACACATGCACACATCACGCACACGCGTCCGCAACCCGTGCAGACAAACATACAGAGACACGCACAAAGCGTCCTGAAATACTGTGGTTCCCCCTTCCCCCCCCCCCCTCAATGAAGTCCCATCTCAGATCTCAGCGCGGTGTCACCCATCACCCATTTTTAGTGTGAGGAGACACTTTTTCCTGTCGGTCTATGCCGTACATACCGGCCCTGTTCACCCGGCTGCAACCCCTCACCCTGTCACTTGCAGTACGACAGTCACGTCGTACCCGGCGTCACATCTTTCTCGCCATTGTTCCGTACTACACTTTTTTGCAGCTCTCAAACTAGCCCGAGCCTACCTGCCTGCCCCGACTTCCCCCGCCTTCAGCCCTTCGCTCGCCCTATACAACATCAGCTGCCGCCCTCACTCCGAAAATCCTCTCACTTCTCCAAATGCTGCTTTCCGTCTCTCTCTCTCTCCCTCTCTCTCTCTCTCTCTCAACCACGAACACCTATTTCACGCCATCCTCTCAACAGATCGTATGATGTCACGGACACTTTTGCCAAAAACTTCCCTCCACTTACAGATGTACGGCACCCGCCGCTGCCTCAGGCCCTGGTACGGTGGGCAGCGCGGGACCAAAGCGGCCAGCCGCCGGCACCCACGTGGCTGGGAAGTTGGGGTCGTACGGCAGCCCCGAAACCATGTCGGCCAGGACGCGGCCGCAGGTGAAGGTACGAGTCATGCCGTGGCCACTGAAACCAGCCGCCACGAACTGTACATACATACGTACATACGTACATACACACGGACGCGCACGGGGAGGGCGAGGCAGGTCGGCGGTGGGGGCGCAGCGCAATTGTAGCTGCGTAATGGTAAGGATGCAGTGATACTGGCATACGGCCACACATGACCACATACGTCTTCACATATGAAGACACACACACACACACACACACACACACACACACACACGCGTGTGTGTGTTTGTGTGTCTGTGGTGATTTGGTAGGCGTACCATAATGTAGTTCCTAGGAATGTGTTTCTACCTGAACGGCGATTTTTCCTTTCTCGCGTGCAGGCGTTTCACACTCGCTGGCGTGCCCAGACACCCCCTGCCGCACTGTCTGCGATACACACACATACACACACATACACACAGATACACACAGATACACACAGATACACACACATACACACACATACACACACATACACATCCCTTCTGCCTCTCCTCCCTCCCCAACCCCCGATGCGTTTTGTCCTTCGTGAATGCCATTGGAGTCAAACATACCACCAACTCCCCTCTCCCCTCCCCCTAAAACCGCCGCCGTACTTTCCCCCCTTCCCGGACGCACCTGTCCTGGAGAACCCGGCACAGGGCCCACGAAGGGAAAACGGTCCCGAGTAAAACCCAAAATACCGCTCCACTCCGCGTCGACGTCCAGTCCATTGCCGTACACTGCCGGAAATCGTTCCGGCAAGTACGATAGCAGGTGCTCCTGCACACGCTCGTTGAGCAATGCGTCATCGTACACTCCCCACTCGAGGTCGGGTACGACATCACGGAATCCGCCAACCACCACGCGCCCGTCCTCGCGACACGACCAGTACACATAACCACCCCGCGCAAAGAAGGCCGCGTCCAGGGGGAAAGAGCCGCCCTTGCCGTTACCGTTGCTGGCGGTGGGTGCCTTAGTGGCGGCCACGTGGTTCCGTACAGGTACGAGTGCTCCCCTTAGCTCGGGTAGCAGGGAGGAGCCGTACGCATTCGTACAGTGGACCACTCGGCGAGCTAGGATGGATTCACCAGCTTCTGTCGTAACCTGTCACCGGCACCGGGAAGAGTGAGGGGGGGCGGTGGCGTAAGGAGGTGACGGGAAACTACTGCCAAAAACTACTGCCAAAAACTACGGCCAAAAAAGTTTAAAATACTGTTTCAAATCAATCCAGAACGAGTCAACATCTTTAAAATGAGATCATTTATTCTCCGCCGTGCCAGATACAGAGCTACATACAGGCACATCTAGACGACTGGATTGCTGCACCAGGCTGCACAGGCTCTGAAAGGTGCCGAGCTCCTACCCTCTCCTGCCCTCTCCCATAACCCCCCACCCAATTCCCCTCCAAGGCCCAGTCCGCGCGTACACACCTATTTACAGAATCGGGAAAAGGCCCATCCAGACCCATCCTGCAGGTTCCCTCCACAGGCGCCCCCCCTGGAGCCCATCCCCCGCTGGAGCGTCAACCTCCATTTCCCCCCTCCCCGACCCCCCCCCGCCCCTCCCCAGCCCCCCCAGGTTCCCCACCACACACCCTCACCTCCAGCAGGGGAGTTGAAGCGGCATCCAGGGTCTCTGACAAAGAGCCCTTCACAACAGCAGCAACAGCAACAAGGACAAACGCAACAGCAGCTGTCACAGCATTGCAACAGTAAAGCTGCAGCAGCAGTAGTAGCAGCACCACTATCAGCATCACCTCTAGAGCGGTTTGTTCCGGCCGTCCATATACCTACCGTCCATATACCTACCGTCCACCCCACTATCCAGGTCCTCTACACAACCACAACCTTCCCTCGATGCCCTAAAACCCCCAAGCCCTCCCCCCCAACGCCAACACTCACTGCATGTGCCGTCGCTCTTGCCATGGACAAGATATTGTTGGCAGCCGTCTTATTAAAGTCCGTAGCTCCCTCCTCATCGCCCAGCTTCCGACCTACTCCTAGATCCACGCCGGGTGACAATGTCGTACTGCACGGCAGTGACGTCACCGCCGCCACACGCGTGTTCTCCGAAACCACAAGTCCCTCCGCCGGACCCGCTTCTAGAGCCATACGGGCCAGCGCGTGTACCAGTCGTGCAGCCCATACGCGAGCTACACCGGGCTGCAGTACGGCACCGGTGTACGAGTCCGTACCGAGCAGTGATGAAGTCTCCCTCTGCGAGAGCGGCTTCACCTCCGTATGGATGCCAAACTGGTGGTGGTGTGGATTTGGGGTTGGGCGGCCGGCGGGCGGCGGTGTTGTGGGGTCATAATTGAATTTGGCTTCTTTCTGTAAAGGATTTAAAGTTGACACCAGACAGACAGACAGACAGACAGACAAACAGACACAGACAGACAGACAGACAGACAAACAGACACACAGACAGACAGACAGACAGACAGACAGACAGACAGACAGACAGACACAAGCATGCTGGTCCAATGCCCTCTTAGTGGCCCAGGACCACCTGCTGCTTCAGAGGGAGCATCAGCATCAGCAACGCTCTCGCCCTTGTAGCGCGTTCTACATAACCTAGGCTCTTTACAACATCTTTACAAGGCTTCTAACATTTCTTGACAGGAACGAAGTGGCCCAGGAAACTGATTAACGGCAATCAAACCCAAGACACCATTTTCCGTACCGCACCCGTACCTTTTGCATGATGGATAGCTCTGCAAGCTCAGCCTCCATCTCCTCCTTGCTCTCGTACACATAATAGCCGCCATCTGTAAAGGGCCCGTAGCGCACCTCCTCCTCCAGACCGTGCTCCTTTATGAACTGGGTCACCTCAGAGAGGCATTGAAGTTCAAAAGCCATCATGCGGCTCGTCTCGGTGGTGCCGTACCGTCCGGCGGTTTTCACCCAGGGCGCGTTAAGCCTGGGGTGAGGGAAAAGAATATCATCAAGGCCGGCAGGCAGGTAGGTAGGCAGGTAGGTAGGCAGGGAACCAGACAGGCGATGCCAGGCAGGCAGGTAGGCCGCCGGGCAGCCAAGGCAGCTGTCGTCATCACTGAGTATTATCGATCCCAGTGGCGCTCCAAAGGCATTTCCGATGCCTCCGAAAGCTCAGAAATGGTCGCAGAGGCGGCGTTTTCGTGTCCTGGCATCCTGGCCGGTCCGGGCCATGTTTCTAACGCCACGCATCCGTTCCCTTTCGCTTTTTTCAAACCCTTCTTGAAACCTCCGCCGCATCTAAGCCCTGAGAACCTCCGGATGTACGGCGCTAGGTGTATCGGTGGGTCCAGGTGCATTCTGCCTGGGCCTAGGCGTGTTGCTGGGACGCATGCACTGATACTGCTCCCGTCCTTTTTTCCATGTCACAAGTTACAAGTTCCGCACTCAAGTGCGGGTGTGTCCGTAAAAGCCGGACGTTATATTAGTATATTGATGCGGGTACGCGGGAGGCCAAGATTTCTCATCCTCCCTCGTTCGCTTCAGGGCGAAGCGCCTCAGCGCGACGTGCCTGGCCTCCCAGATTTCCGAGAGGTACCTGGCCAATGCCAGAGGTGGCGCCTCAGTCATAATGGTGCGCATGCTGCGTCCCTTAAAATTGAAGTCAGCATCATACTTAGCCCGTATATTTTATGTCTTCATTTCACTCCGGGAATTGCCATCATTCGCAAGTACTACTCACGCAGGCCATAGGAGACCGCCGTTGCGGCCGGTCGCACCGTGGCTGATCTGGCGCGCCTCCAGCAATACCACCTGCAGCATACAGCAGCAGCATCGGCATCATCGGCAGCAGCAGGGCATCCCGTAAAGGCAATCATAACGAGCAGGAAATGGAGTAAAACCAGTCATCTACTTAATCTTTGCAATACAGGCTTATGACTCGTGCAAGGAAAGGACGGGAAACTAACAAGTAGGAATTGCGAACTTAACCCTAATCAACTGAAACCGTGCAGGCAGTTACAGGATAGAAAATATATGTTGTTACCAAACAAGCTGATTCTAATCAAGTGCTTTCTGTTACCATTGGACTGGGTGGTCGCTGAGGGCTACTAGTACCGAGAAGCATGACAGGTCGCAGGCCCGCTGCAGCTTAACGTTTTTATGTGTGGATATACCCACCTGAAGGTCCGGCCGGCTTTTTCGTAGGTGATAGGCTGTGCTTACACCCGAGATGCCACCGCCAATAATGACAACATCGGCAGCGGGGGGCAGCGATGGCCGCGAACGGCCGTTGGAAGAAGGTGCCGGGCGAGGTGTAATAGGTTTAGTTGCGTCCGGAAACGCCTTAATCCAGTAAGAGAGCGTTGGCTTGGAGACTGGCGTTGGCACGACCACTCGCGACATGACGGTTCGTCCGGCAAGGATGGAAGAATATGGAACTGCTGCTTGGGCTAACCCTTGTGGAGGTGCAACATTTAACAGGTGGAAGATACTTATGTCAGAAACCTGCATATAGCTACGGTAAAGAGTTCCATATGTGGCGCAAGGTCACGGTGACGTGTTGACGAGGTTTGCGAAGGCAACAAACAAGACATAAAACGTAACTAGAAAAAGAAACTCTATCTAATTATAAGCCATAAGATACCTCTATTTTGAAATTCCATCCCTAGGTTCGTCTAAAGCACAAACCCCAAGGACATGAACATGGGCGAACCTGTTGCACTCCCTTTCGCAAAGGTGCAGTCGGCAAAGCAGTCTTCAACCAGTAGGACAATGTATTGCTTGTGAAACAATACTCTGAAATTCCTGCTGGAGCTAGCGGCGAGGTTTCAATGACTCCTTTAGAACAAGGGCTTTGGGAGAAGGATAGCGCCAGCAGTGCTCCGCAGTAAGATACGGTAAATAATAATATGACAGACCTAAATTCTTGAAATGCGTGTTTTGTTGCGGCCTTTTGTCTAATCTTTATGCCAAATCCCTCGTGTCGTCCAAGCGGTTTGAAGCTCCGAAGCCACTAGCCCGCAACAAAACGGCAACCCAGGAAAGGCAGACATATACACGGACTCCTTCGTTGCAAATAGCATAACATGTGTATATTGAGGGTCGCTTGTAATCTGCTTGACTGATCCTACTTGGTTTTCCTCCCTGTTTGCCTCGTAGACGGCCCGGCCATAGGTTGGTCCTTATTACTCAATCATTGATGCATATTAAACGTAAATAGTTTTGCGCAATCTTGATAGCCTTGAGGGGGTGCCATAATCATTGGCCGTGGTTTCTTGGACGCGAGTTCTTGCTGGTCGACTCGGCTTCCGCTGCACAATTACATTACAAACACTGTAACAGGTAACATGAAAATTCCGCAAGTCCGTCGTTTAGCCAAAGTTTACAAACTGTGGCAATGCTGTGGGCAAGGCTGTTTTACGTTTTCGGTTTGTTCGGTTCCCTTCGCTCCTACGCGGGAACTTTTGCGCGGAAGGCAAATCGGAACCACATAACACAAACGCAATTTGCAGGCTCTGCAAGCGTCCGCCAGCGCCCGCCTGCCTGCTTTTTGCAATACCTTTTTTTATGTTATTCTTTTTATTCTTGCAAGCAAAAAAACACTAAGCAAGCGATCCAAGCCGCGAATGCAGTTATACGCCGTCACTAGCCGTACAGCATCTGCTGAAATAATGCTTGACATGCCATTGCTGACACTGCACACGCCAGCCTCCCTAGCCACCAGGAACAGTTGATCCGCCCACCTGTGGACCCACATCGACCTCGGGGCTGGTCCGATCAGACAGTCCTGGCTTCTGCAACCCCTGGAGAAGTTTGTGTGGTGGTTACAGTGGGATCCAGCAGATTCGCGAAGAGGTGGTGATCGTTGCTATCGTGGTAACTTCGTGTCAGGCAGTGTGTGTGTCCTCGCGCCATTTTCATTTTCGTCATATGACAAGCTTAGCGCCTCTAGACACTTCCGAGAGCCTCCCGAGTGCAGGCGATGGAGGAGTGCACGACTTTGGGATTGGGAGGGCTGCGGTTCCACAGAAAGACAGCCTCTGCAGCTGCGGCTGCCGCCCGCGGATGGGTCAACCATCATTAGCCTATTGAATGCGGTCAGGCTTGGCTCAGGTAATTACTAGGACCGAAACCGATATCTTATGGGTTAACTTGCCGGAGCCGCAATCGCCGCTCGGCGCGCAGGTAAAAGGAGCCAGCCGAAACCCGCCGCATCAGCGCACACATCACCATGCACACCTTTTCCCACCCATACTATACGCCCTCCCACAGCCTGAAAACGAGCCGACCCGAGCGTAACCGCCAACACGATTTAGTCCGCGGCAACTGTAGCAACTGTCTAGGCTCATGGCCCCGGGACCAGTAGCCGCCAGTCAGTCAGTCAGTCAGTTAGTCATCAGTCAAGGGGGGATGCAACGGCCCTCGGAGATTGAGATGCCTATGGCGAGAGGCGACCGTGTTTCACCTGCTGGTGAAGCCACAGCCCGACTGCTGCCTCCTGCGTCGGGAGCCTTGTTGTTGCGGTGTTCTCGAGTACACACGTACCGGCCCCCTTACCGCGCCTCGCCTTCCCGTATCTCTCTCCCCTTTTTTAGCCATCCAAGTCCCGGACCAGGCCCACCACCGTACTCGCCACGATGGCCCCACCTGGCTCGCTGGTTCCATCAGCCCGAGAGAGGGCCGCTGTAAGAGTGAGAGAAAGAGAGAGCGAGAGTGAGAGTGAGAGAGAAAGAAGTACCGAGTCCGAGTCCCCTACGTTGTCCACCGCCACGAACCGAGAGAGCGATGACCGATGAGGGGTCAAGCCCGCGCCACAACCACCACCACAACCACCACGGCAACCTGCCCTCCTCTTCATAGCCGGTTTTAATATGCATCTAGGCATGAACGCCCTCACCACAGTTGTTTCACTTCGCCACCCAGCTAGTGGCTAGGAACCTGGCCGCGTGCCAAGGAAAAGAGAGAGAAAGCGCCCGTTCAACCTACACGACGACTCGACAAGACGGCCCGGCAATATTGTGGACCACGGACTGTCATGCCACGGGGGGCGCTACACTTGCTGTTTTCCCCGCCGGCCACGGCCTCTCCCCGCCACCTGAAAGGTCCAACCAATCGCCAGTCTCCTTGTCGCGCCCGTCAGCTCTTGAGCATATGTCCAGTTCAAGAGCCGTTGCCAGGCTAGGCCGGTGGCCGAAGGAAGGGAAGAGGACATCGCAGCGGACCGCGGCCCTGTGAGCGTGGCAGTGTATTGGTAGTGGTGGGGATGGTGGATTGGGGATGGGGGGGGGGAGTGCAGCGGGACAGCGTTTCTCGGGGCCTGCGGCCAGGTTGCCGCCGACGGCGTGCTGTGAATTTTCTTTTGCCTGCACGCCTTATCCCGACTCGGACCTGATAAACCCAACCCAAAACCGTAAAAACATCTTTTACACTCTTTCATACTTTTTTTAATAAATACGAACAAAAACACACAAGACACACACAGAGGAGGGAGGCATACACAGCAAAACATGCGCACTCTACCCACACTCTACCCCCTCACACCAAACACCCAGAGATAAATGCAATGCAGCGAAGGTGGGCAGCAGCCCGCTACAACAAAACCCCCTCCGCTTCACACAACCCTAGTAGAAAAAACCCCAACTGTCTGCTTCATCCTTCATTTACTTGCCTGAAGCCTCCTAGCGGCGAATCGCGCTAGTACATGTTTATGTGTGTGCGTGTGTGTGCGTGTGTGGCCACCCACCCACCCACCCACCCGCACGCCCGTCCGTCCGTCCGTAGGTAATGCGAGGAGGAGAGACACGCGGCAATCATAGCAGCAGCCCCAATGATGGTCCCATAGTAGACTGCAGTGCCATACGCGAGCATTACCTAAATACATGCAACGCACCCATTCCTGACCTCCACTGCGCACGGAGCACTCATATCTCAATCCTCATGATGATGACCTGACCTCGAAATGCGGCAACGGCCGACATCGCCTCGTTGCTGCGCGCCCCCGTGAGCCCCTTTCCTGACCCCGCTGCTGCGCACGCTTGGTTGGTTGCTTGGGGGTTAGTTTGGCTGGCACTGGGGGCCGCCTGGACGGCTGCGGCGGCAGCGGCAGCGGCAGAGCAGTAACAGCCTTCCACCAACCGCATGTATGCGAGACTCCGAACCACGTTCTTTTCCTCTCCACGCCTTAAGCCACACAGACACACCCAGACACCGTTATGACACCAGTGTGGAAAAAAGAAGACGTTGATCCGAACGCGTGCAGTAGTCGGGAGCTGGCCGCTGGACGCTTCGCCACCTCCCCCCAAACCCAATGCCAAGGCTCTCTATGCGCAGAGTGCAGCACCGACCCCTGTCCCTGAACTCCTTTTACTTCAACAGCTCCGCTTCTGAAACATCCTGCAACGCCACCACTTAAAAGGACTCTGTGTGCAATTATTTGTTTGCTGTATCCTCCTCATTTCTACACATATGGAAACCCCACCCCCACCACCACCCCCACCCCCACCACCGCAAGAAAATCCGCGCGCACGCCAATTCTTCCGTCCGTCCACCAACAGACGGAGTCCCTCCCTTGTCATCACACGTCGCCGCCGACGGGGACGCCGCCAAGAGCACGTGCTAGTGCAGCTAAAAGCAAAGCAGTAACCGCGGGCCAAACCCACTTCCGTCACCTGCACACCCGTCAGCACCGGTCCATCACCCATTCCCAGGCTCCATCCCATCCAACACAAACGCCTTACCCCTGCCCTGCCCTGCCCCGCCCTGCCCTGCAGCAGGGCAAAGCCAGTTGCCGGAGTCCGAAGGACCATGGGACCAGAGCCCGGAAGCCCAACCCTCCAAGTAGAAGGGGTGGTGGTGGTGTGATCCAAAGTCCAGCACGACGCAAAAACAGGTGAGAAGGCGTTGTCCATGCCACCAACCGTCCAGAGCTGCGGCCTAGGGACGATGAGCTTTGCGAAGCTGATCGCTGGAAGGGCCCGTTGCCCGACGGCAGGGCGGTCCCCTCGGGTGCGGTAGCCCTCCCCCCCCTGCTTTGCTGTCCCGTGGTGTGTTGGGAGCAGTGTGTCGAAAGCAGCGACCAGCCGCTCAGCTCTCTAGCTCTCTTTCCGTAATCCCCCTTCCGTGTGTGGGCGGTGCCGTTGGCATTTGCCGGGCAGCACTCAGAGCCCAGGCCACTCAGGCGGCGCTCTATATCTCAGATATGCAAGGTGGTGAGCCGGTGAGCCGGCCGCGAGCCGGCCGGGGCTGCCCGGGCTGCGAGTCCTCATCGGCAACGATAACGGTGCGCGTGTGTGTGTGTGTGTGTGCCAGAGGCCGTGTCGGCGTGTCAATCATCTGCACACGAAGACCTTACAAGGCTAAGAGGACAGCAATCACATGTCAGGGAAAGCTCCGGAGGGGCTGCACGTGTGCTGTACCTGCTGCTGTAGCTGCTATTGCCGCTGCTGCCATCTCCCTCCATGGAGCTGTCTGCGGGCTGGCGCTTTGCGGGCTTCGAGACGGGGTAAAGAGCGCGGATTGCAGACGAGGTGCCACCGATGGTCACCAATCAGGCCGAACACTTGGCTGTCCTGTCAAGGTGGACGGTTGGACAGAGTTTCGCGATGGTGGGCGGCCGTCAGTGTCGGCCTTGCACGCCAGCGGCAGTCGCCTGCCCGGGCGGCAGCTGTGCCGCCGGAGGCCCGGGCGGCGCCGGCGGCTGCGGCAGCTTGGCGGTGCGCGGCAGCCGCGGCGCCCCCTCGATATCCTCGTACAAAATCTCCAGATCCGATTTCTGTACGATCTCCCATTGGTTGATGTCAAAGATAAGGTACGACCCGCGCTCCCCGCGCGGGCTTTTCTGGACGGCCGTGTTGGGCGCGTGCAGCATCCAGAGCTTGTAGCGGCGGTGAAACCACCAGCCGCGGACCGAAAGCTCATCGGCCGCCAGCAGCTGTGCTTCATCGCCCGGCATAGAATAAAACATGTAGAACAGCGTCTCCTCCTTGAACTTGGAGAGATATCCAGGCTGCGGAATTGGAATCAGAACCGGGGGAAATCAAAAATAGATCCAGATCTAGAATGCAAAAAAACAACAGCAGCTGCCATCGATTCCGGGCCGGGGACAATTATTCCTGGGACGAAGCAGAAACGAGGCCCAAGAAAGGAAACTGGACGCGGAAACCGCCGACACTGAGAGGAGAAGCAACCGGCTGAATGCCGGCGCGAATCCGCCTGAAGCCTTAGCAACATATGCATACACACGCATGCAAAAACGAAGCGTGCGGTGATGTAATGTGGCACATCGCGCCAGCTGCCATCGTGCCATAATCGCATATGCTGTCTGTCCGCCTGTGCCCACACTGTGGCCAATCACTCCCTCGTCGCACTACAACCGGTCGTTCCAACGCCTCGTTCCGGCGGCTCTGCATGCTAAGTGACTATCAGCTGACTGTAATGTAAATTTGAACAACAGTCTGCAAAGCATCGTCGTGAGGGTCGAAATGATCGCTGGACGCCTAACTGGCTTTAGGCAACTCAGTTGATATCGCTGCTAGAGCTGCTGCTGCTGCTGCTAGAGCTGTTGCCGCTCCAAAAACGGTAACGACAGGCACATAAAACCGTGGGGCACGCAACCCACAACCCTTAGCGGATGGTGCATCCATTCGCGCATCCATCGTGTAGTGCAGAGACGGTGACGACACCGGTGCCGCCGCCGCCATCGCCGTCAAAGCGCGCCGAGAACGTGAACAGACGCAGCAAGGGGACATTTCCTCCTGTACTCATTACCCCCCACTCTCTCTCTTTCCTCATATAAGGCGGGATGGATGTTAGTTGGTACGTTCCACGCCCCCATGCCGCCGCCCCCTACCTGCAATCGCTGAGGGAGGAACTTATAGCACGTGGGCAGATCAAAGTCCGGCTCCGCCTTGATCGGGTTATCCGCCAGGGGTGACACTAGCGTCGAATGCAGGTCGCCTGGGGGTTTGGAAAACCACAGGAAACGACGGGTGGTGGTGGGGTGGGGGTGGTCCACGGAGGCATGCGGGGTGCAGAGGGAGGATTGCCGTTCCACCGGTCGGCAAAAGTGCGAGAGGAACTCGCCTTCACCACATACACACACATCTATACATGCATATAGAAGTGTATATACATGCATATAGAAGTGTATATACATACATACATACAGCTGGTGCTTAGCCGGTCATCCACCCTTAGCGTCCGTCGAAGGAGTGTTACTCCTTGCCTAATGCCCCCCTTACTTTTGGCACCGCCCACCACCACCTGGTTAGGTTGTCGGATGACAACCTGACAACCTGGCGTAGGCCCAGGCCGAGAGCGACTCGGCACCCATGTCGAAGGGAGTTGGTGCTCGTGTCTTTGTGCACGCATATGAAGATTAACATCTTGTTAGTTTGGCTGCATTAGCTGCATGACTGACTGGTTGGGTACCGTTGAGGAGAGGGGCTTCACACAGCTGTACCACCAGCGCAAATCGCCCACAAATCTTTTTGAGCCAGCTGTGCTCTGCTCTGTGCCAGCTGCGCAGCACACGTGCTCTCTGACATACACCCGCACTTGCACGCAGATGGCTATCCACCTCACGCAATTGAACATACGCCTACAAACGGGCTTCACAATTTCGCTGCCTCATGACATACGCCTAAATTTCACTTGTTGTCGTCGTCGCCGCAAAGGCAACGGCAGTCCAACGCAGCACTCGCACCTGCAGCATTCAGGTTGAGGCCCAGACCAGTGAGATCCGTCCCCAGCGCCAACATCGTCAAATCCGCATCCGTCATTTTTATGAGCGGCAACAAGCCCATAAGCCCGAACCGGTCCGCCTTGGCGGCAGCCACCGCCGCTGTCGCTGTCGCCGACCCAGGCTGGGACTGACCGCCACCCAACTCGCTCCCAGGCCCTCCTTTACCCGCCATGCCGCCGGGCCCTGGAACCAAAAGCCCCTGCGACAGGCCTCCACGCTGCTGCTGCTGCTGCAGCCGCAGGTAGGCTTCATACTCCGCGGTCCCAGGCTGACCGGCCATGTGCTGGAGAAGCTCCGCGCCAAACCCAGATCCCGGCCCGCCACGTCCCCCTGCCGGCTGGTGCTGCTGTAATGCCCCTGCAGATCCCATGCCACCGCCTGCGCCTGCGCCGGCACCTGCCCCAGGCCCCAAACCATCTCGCTGGGATGACCCCGGCAGGGCGGGGAAGTCCTCATTCTGTATCTGGAAGTCACCTCCGCCTCCGGCAGCATTGGCGCCGTGGCCCGCCGCTACGGCAGCAGCTGCCGTACGAATCCCGAGCTTGGCAAATGGGTCATTTCCGGAACTCGACGTGAGTGCGTCACGACCCTGGCGAGCTGCTGCATTCGCAAGCAGCGAAGGGAAGTCGCTGTTGTCAAACGCCGCACCATCCTGATCCCCTGGCACGTGTTGCTGTTGCTGCTGCTGCTGCTGTTGCTGCTGTTGTTGTTGCTGCTGCTGTTGTTGCTGTTGTTGCGCCGCTGCCGCCGCTGCGGCTGCTGCCACCTGCTGTGCCTGCTGCTGTTGGGGCTGCTGCGTTTGAGGCATTTGCAGCCCCGCAACCGGCCCTCCCAAGTTGCCGACCGCCCCCGCACCGGCGCCGAAACCAGCAGCGGAAATCCCCAGGTTATTTAGCGCAGCCGCAGCGCCAAAGGCGCTAGCCCCGCCTGGCATCTGCTGCTGCTGGTGTTGTTGTTGTTGCTGTTGTTGCTGCTGCTTTTGTCGATTGAGGATAGCTAGCAGCTCGTGGGTGTTAGGATTAGAGCTTGGGAGCCCCCCCGCAAGCCCTTGCTGCAAGAGACCCAGACCGGCTGCCCCTGCATTTGCCATTTGCAATCTGCTTTGAAGATTGCTTCCCTGCAGACCACCAAGACCAGCAGCAGCTGCGGCTGTTAGCTGCGCGTTTAATCCCAAACCGGTGAGCCGCTGGGGGTTTTGAAGCGCAGCCGCCAAGGGGTTCTGGGCCGCCGCGTAGCCTTGTAACCCCGCCAAGCCGGCGCCAGCCGCCCCTGCCGCTGCGGCGTTGAGGTTTGCGGCCAGACTGAGGTTTGCCGCTGCCGTACGGTCAACACCAGGCTGTCGCATGCCGGCCAGCGGGCCCAGTCCACCTATCCCTTGTGCCCGGACACCTGCACCCGCCGCCCCTGCGAGGACGCCGTTGGCTATTTGCGCATTGGTCAAAGATCTCCCTTGCGCCTGAGCATACTGTCCGAGCTACATGGGACGTGGGAAAGGGGGGAGAAGGATCAAGGGGAGATTTTGGGCTCGGTCCAGCGCGGGGAAGAGAGCAAGGAAAAGCTCAGGGCGATAAATCGTGAGAAAGCCGGAGAGGGTGTTTGTGCGTGCATGTGCCAATATGCAGCCAAGAGGGTGCCTAAGAGCGCTATAGACCCGTTCTGTATGCCAGTTGGCTCACCTGTTGCTGCAGATTAGACTGAAGAGTGTTTGCCGCAGCGAACCGGTTCTGCGCTGACTGTTGTGGCCCCGCTGCACCCGCTTGGAGCCCAGCAATGCCAGTCCTGCAAGCAAGATGAACGGTCAGAACGTTGTTGCCGCCTCAGCGGAAATTGCCCGCAACGCCCCAAATACCTGACACCTGGAAGCCCGCTCTGCATTCCTCCTTGCAAGGCACCTTCATAGAAATGGAGTTGTTTTCTGGATTAGACAAATAGTTGGAAATGGATCAAAGCGTGACCTGCTTTGCCCACTTACCGACAAGAGGAAAGCCCGCCGTCTGCCCTTGTTGCCCATATTGAGCAAAGCCCCTGGCCCCGCTAGGGTCCAAGCCGCCAGGGTTGAGCATGAGCTGGCTCCGGCCTGCACCCAACACCGAGAATGGACGCGAGCGCTCAAGGGTCCCCCAGGCGCTAGCCGAGGCCAATACTGCCAGCGAGAAAACAAACGTTTTCCTGAATGCTTTGAGAATCTATTCATGCATAGGACTACACCTACGCAAGCAGTGGGAAGATCGGCGCTGCTATCGTGGACAGTTTGCAGAAACTCCTTTATACGCACCCCCGACGACTGGCCGTGGCTTGTCCAAAAATCCTAGGTTATTGTTATGGAGCGCTCCGGGGCGACAAAGCACTTGCACTGCAACAACCTAACGGTTTGCAACAAGCGGATGAAGATCTTACGTGCTTGCCTCAACGGGGCACAACAAGAAACGCAACAGGTGCTGTCCAACAGGTCTGTTTTCGTTCTTGTATGTACGGGCGCCTGTAGTACAACGAACCTCTCTCTCTTCATGCTTGCTTAGGTTTTGCATGCCGATGTCCCACTCAACAGTTAAGTGATGTACAAACTGATAATTGGAGACACCGTCGTGCGATTAATCTTGCGAAGAGCAACTCCCTTTTTCCGTAACGTTGCTGCGGGTTGACGAATTGCAGGCTCCGTCGGCAGTATAAGAGACGTTAGGCGCAACCACAGGCAAGCGCAAGACATGACTTACCGCAAATGCATCAGCGTCAAAGCAGATGACAGCGATGATTCATGGCAGTTCCCGATAGACCCACCGGAGAAGCTCTGATGGTGGTTAGCGCGAGTCATACAATACACAGGAATCCGGCTGACTTTAATCCAAACGTGCAAAGCAACCGGCAACTAATAATAACTCAAAGCAACAGCAATATGGCCTATGCGATACAGGAGCTCTTTTTTACCATCCCTTCCAACTGAACATTAGCATGGCTGTCTGGCCATTCGGCGCTCATAAGCGCGTGTGAGATCTTTAAATCCTACCGTCACCAATGAAATGGTGCAGCACATTCCCAGAGGCCTCCGGTAGGAAAGATCCGCGGCCAGATGCAACACCCTATCGTCGTATGTTTCCCGTGATGAGTTCTTTCCTGTTTTTCACTGCAGCTCCCTCGAAGGACAGGCGCAGTTTGGGTATATATGGGTTGACATCAACCTGGATCTTTGGCCAGGTAACCATAGCCGCCTGGGCGTTTACATGCTCCCAGCGCCTTGCCACGTGGGTGTCCACGGCCCCGACACCTCACTGCTTGTACCGTATAACATATATACATTTAACTGAATTCCCACTGCCCACTAGCGGTGACTGTCAAGGTGACCTGTATAAATGAGTTCCCAGGGCTTTTAGTTCTGGTCAGTTCAGGGAACATTTTTCCCGCGGATGTGGCATCCGGGGCAAACAAGCCTGAAGTGAGCACCCACTTAGGGCACCCACAGCTATATTTGCACCAAACATTTTGTGCCAGCACAGTTCCACTGACCCATCCCTTGAGTTTATTAATGGGTTGCTAGTTTCTGTCCAGTGCTCCTTGTCTACCGTGGACAGTCGCGAGCAGCGGCTGGGCCGGTTTGGTCCCAAGGACTGGTGATGTTTGTTGTTTGACTTCACGCGCCATCGAGTACTTTCGGAAAAGAGGTAGCATGGATATTCTCTACTCGTGGCCGCGGAATGAGATGAATGCTACTTTAGCTGGTTCCTCTTGACCCCGACCGGAGGCCTCCGGTCCCAGCCGAATTTGCCATCACTATCACTGACGCTTAGCAATCTAACAGAACGTTGATAGTTGATGTTCTGTGCAGGATTTCCATCTTATGGGCTTCCCAGATAGGTATGTTTTCTACACATTAACACATTCTAATAAGCGAACCGGAAACTTATTTCTGTGCGTAAACTTTGCGACATGAATATCGCCTTACAAAAGGTGAATACCCGAATGTAATGTTGTCGATGGATGTTTCGGTTGTGTCGTGTACGGCGACACGCGTTTCGAGGAGCTTCTCGCAGCCGACAGGCCAACATCCTTTGTGTTTCGCACCAGTCCTGTAGCTGTTGTTATACACGTCGTTCATCGGCCTCTAAAGGCCAGGAATTTCCTTCTAGCTCGGAGCGCGATAGTCGCCATGCACTCCTTGGGCAAGGCAATTCTGGGCTCGGCCCGGCGTAACCAACAAAACGTAAGGTCCCGATCTTTGGTTATGCAATTCATGTCATAGCGCGGCATGTAAAGGTTGAGTGCCGGCGGCTGATCGACGACGAATCGAGCGGCTGATCCCGGGCGCATCCTTTCCGGTAGAACCGCATCACCTGTCGCGCTGAGAAGTGGATTGATATGTGCACTGCAGGGTCAGATCCTTCAGGCTGTTCGTTACTACGCGGTGAAAGATGTGCGATTTGGCATCGAGTGCCGCGATAAGGTGCTGGCCGGCGTGAACAAGCTCGCAGACGCTGTTCAGGTCACGTTGGGCCCAAAGGTGCGATCACAGCTGGGATGTGTCGAAAGATACAATTCCTCCTCATTTCTTTCGAGCCCGCGATGTATGGCACATGCATGGTTGCGCCGCACCCGCCCCAACAACGAAAACAACAACAACGCGTGTGCAGCTCTCTCCTCGTTACCCTGCGTCAGAGAGACAACACGCTAGCTACTACCGAAAAGAACTCTTCTCCTCGCGTGTCGCTGCCTTGCGCGCCCCGGCGCATCCTGTTCACCTCCAAAGTCCCCCGCCCTCACATCTCCGACAAGAGGCCGCAATCAAGGAGGACTCAACCACCCACCCACCCAACCACCGAATTTGAATTTGTGGATCCCGGGAAATGCGATGCCGGAAAATGCCCTCGAATGTGCATTAGAAGGGCCTAGTTATCAAACAATTCGACCTGTCTTTCGCGGCTGGGTCAGTAGCCTATCGGTTATCGGAACCTGCGCCATACAACACCTCTCAACCTCCGCAAAACCCTCTTGCAGCTCCAGCCCCTGCTCCAGCCCCAGCCCCAGCTCCAGCTCCAGCCCCGGCGTGTGATCCTCCCCCACGGCGCATTGCTGTCGACACGCTGCTCCCCCTGCTCCTAGCACCGCCCCTGCTTCTTCCCGCCTTTCCCTCTTGCCCTGGCAGCACCTTCACTCGTTCTCGTGGTTCGTCTTCCCTCTAGTCTTTGCTTTTTGCATATGATGATTTATCCCTCTGACACACCCCTCACACACCCCACACACCCCTAAACATCCCCATTTACCTGCAACGCCCAATGCAGGGCCGCAATGTGATGATCGAACAGAGCTACGGGGGGCCCAAGATTACTAAGGACGGTGTTACCGTGGCCAAGGTGGGTGTGTGTGGGGGGGGGGGCGCGTGTATGGTGGCATGTATGGTGGCTGGGTATGTATGTATGACTTAGATTACACTGTGGGCCGCGAGAGCCGGGGGCCGAAGCCGAAACACAGCGCAAGGGTCGGGTATGTATGTATGTATGTATGTACACGGAAGCGGACGCCCTCCCGTTCCCCGTGACACTGATCGCCTTGTCATCATCATCAACACATACATACATAAATACATACACACGCACCTACACATGACGCAGGCTATCGAGCTGAAGGACAAGTTCGAGAACATGGGGGCCTCCCTGGTGAAGCAGGTGGCCTCAGCGACGAACGATGTGGCCGGCGATGGTGGGTGCAAAGAATGGAGCGTGAATATCAAGTGGACATGGGAGAAGGGCTTGAGACGGGCGGTGCGTGAGAGGTGTCCCATCACCGGGGATCATCATTTATCGGTTCTTTCAACTTTGTTTCGCGTGTGTGTATTTTGAGTTTACCCCTCTTTTTTGTATTTTACCCCTCCCCCCTGCCCATGCAGGTGTTACCCTCTTTCCCCCCCCCCTTCCCTCCCCCTCCCCCCCCCCCAAAACACACACACACTCACCCCTGTGGCTTCCGTTCCGCCTGCCCCTCCAAGCCCGACCCGATACACCCACACAGCTGCGCACATACGTACCTCCTCCTTTTCCCCCCCCACACACTCTCCTCCCTTCCCTCCCCCACTCCTCCCCTTTTTACTCGGTCAGTTCTACGTCTGGTACACTCTTGCCCTGGCAACAGCTTCACTCGTTTGTGGTTCGTCTTTCCCCCCTTTTCGCCCCCCCCCACACACACTCTCCTCCCTTCCCTCCCCCACTCCTCCCTCCTTTTCTCCCCCTGTTCCCCTGTACCCACCCATAGGTACCACAACTGCGACAGTTCTCACTCGCGCCATCCTGGCCGAGGGCTGTAAGTCGGTGGCCGCGGGAATGAACCCCATGGATCTGCGCCGCGGCATCAACATGGCGGTCGACCACGTGGTTTCGGTGCTGAAGGGCCGAGCAAAGATGATCTCCACGACGGAGGAGATTGCGCAGGTTGGTTGGAAGGGGGGGGAAAGGCGAAGGGGAGGGACAGGAGGGTGGTGAAGGAGGGGGTTGGCTGAAGGGCGTGGGGGGGGTTGTGCGGAGATTGGAAAGTATGGGAGGGGAATAAGGGAGCGCGGGAAAACGTGCAAGGAGTTCGACGTGTGAGAGAGATGGTCGAGGGTTGCGTGCATGTCGTTATATCCGTTTGACCGTTGGAAAGGCTCTGGTGGAGGCCCTAACGGTGTCTCTGGTGTTTTTTGTAATCCTATGACGTCAATGTGTGTTTTTTTTATTTTCTTTACCCCGGGTTTTTCCCTCTCACCCTCCTCCCCTTTCACTCCCCCTCCTTTCCCACTCTCCCCAGGTGGGCACGATCTCCGCCAACGGCGAGCGGGAGATCGGTGACCTGATCGCCCGGGCCATGGAGAAGGTGGGCAAGGAGGGCGTCATCACCGTGAATGACGGCAAGACGCTGGATAACGAGCTGGAGGTGAGGTGGGGGGGGGCCCTAGGAAATTGGGGCTGAGGGGGGCAGGAGGTGTAGGGGGTGAGGGTATTAGGGTTGCGAATAGGTTGCGTGTATGTATGTATGTATGTATGAATATATATATATGTATATATATATTGTATATATATGTATATATATATTGTATATATATGTATGAATATATATTGTATATATATGTATGAATATATATTGTATATATATGTATGAATATATATATATGTATATGTATATATATGTATGTATATATCAGGGAAAAAGGGAGGGATAACAAGTCGACCGTACTCGGAAGGGCCCGGAAGTAACCCATCCCCCTCTCCACCCCACCTCACACTACGGACAGACAGACAAACGCACAACCCCGCCACACAAACCCGCAACAGGTTGTGGAGGGCATGAAATTTGACCGCGGGTACATCTCGCCGTACTTCGTGACCGACCAGAAAACGATGAAGGTGGAGCTGGAGAATCCGCTCATCCTCATTTGCGAGAAGAGGATTAGCGGGTGAGTGTACGGCAGCTCAGGGGGAGGGGTGATGAAGCTGGGGGGTTAAGGACAAGGGTTTCACGGGGGTGGGAAACGGCTTTCCTGGCATCTTAGTGTTCCCCCACCCCCCACCTCCCACCCGTGCCGTCTCCCGCATAACCGGCCGCCATCCACACCTGCGCACCCCATACATACATACATATGTACATACATATGTATGTGCATACATACATACATATGTACGTACATGCATGCAGACTCGCTTCCTTGCTGCCGGTATTGGAGAAGGTGGTTCAGGTTCAGCGGCCGCTGCTGATCATCGCGGAGGACGTCGAGAGTGAGGCCCTAGCCACTCTGATTGTCAACAAGCTGCGAGCTGGCCTCAAGGTAGGGGTGGTGGGGGCCGGGGGGCGGGGGAAGGGTGCGTGTGTTTTGGGGGGGAGAGGGGGTGGTAAACTGGCTGGCAGTACCGTACCTGTTTGAAAATCTACCGTAGCTGAATTGGCAACTTCGTTGTCTTCTGATTGTATGTATGCATGTATGTATATATGTATGTATGTATGTATGTATGTATGTATGTATGTATGTATGTATGTTTATAATGGGTCATTCGATGGCGGCGGTGGTTGTGGCGGTTGTTGCAGGTGTGCGCCGTGAAGGCTCCTGGTTTCGGAGACAACCGGAAGGCGAACCTGCAGGACATCGCCATTCTCACGGGAGGCGAGGTACGGCAAAAGGGGGGTTACGGGGCAGCGGGGGTGAGGGTACGGCATTGGGGGGGGGCAAGGACAGGTTGGGATGGGACTGCGGGGAAGATTTACATACATACCGTCACCAGATGATATTTACATACCTATGTATGTGCTTGTACATGACCTCCAAAGGCTCCTTCCTTCCCCCTCCTCCCCCTTCCCCCCCACCTTCACTCGTTCGTGGTTCGTCTCCCCCCCCTCCCTCCCCCCCTTCCT
>NW_003307547.1:2079397-2084709 GCF_000143455.1 Volvox carteri f. nagariensis | reverse complement strand
AGTCTCCCCCCAGTCCCTCCCTCCCTTCGTAAGGTCATCAGTGAGGAGTTGGGTCACAAGGTGGAGAATGTGGACGTCCGGTCGCTGGGGCAGGTGGGAATCTGGGGGTGGCCCTGAAGGGGGGGGGCAGGGGGGGAAAGGGGGAAGGGGAAAACACAGGAGCACCTGAGGAGACTGCTGAGTTGGATTGGGCGGGATGATGACGCGGGTGGCGGGAGGAGAACGGGTGACGTTCGTCCCCACTGTGGGGGAGGACGAGGGATAAATTGCAAAGGGGGGGGGGGGAGAAAAGAGTGAACTCTCCCGCCCATGTGCGACTCTCCACCTATCTTCAGTGTACCCGGTGGACCTCTTCTCTCTCCTCTCATAGCTTTTTTAAGTGTTTATTCTCCTCAATCTGTCGGGGGCCGCCAACCCTCTCCCTGCGTCCCCCCACCCCACCCCACACACCCCCACACCCCACTCTGCGCCCTCCCACCCCCCACCCCACACCCCCACACCCCACTCTGCGCCCTCCCACCCCCCTCCCCACACCCCCACACCCCACTCTGCGCCCTCCCACACCCCCCCACACACACCCACACCCCACTCTGCGTCCCCCGACCCCCCCACCCCACACCCCCACACACACCACTCTGCGCCCCCTCAGGCCAAGCGCATCACCGTCACCAAGGACGACACCATCATCCTGCACGGCGCAGGTTCCAAGGCCGACATCGCCTCCCGCTGTGAAATGATCCGCAGTGCCATGGACACCACCACCAGCGACTACGACCGGTGAGAGCGACATGGCGAGCGGGGCCTGGGGAGGAGCAGTTGGCAGTTGGTAGTTGGTAGTTGGCAGTTTGTCACTAGCATTACAGGCTTATATTTGTATCTACTACTGGTAGCACTAGTCATCCCCCGTCACTAGAGGGGTTGTAGTTGTAGTTGTAAGCACAGGGGTTGGGAAAAGGGGGGGAGAGGCACAAGGAAGGAAGTGGCGAAAGAGCTGTCCACTTTCTGCCGTACCACACTTGAAGAAGAAGAAGAAGAAGAAGTTCACTACCGTGGCAAAGCAGCATGTGACGCGGCGTGTTTTCCAGTTGATGCTCTGGTTCCTTGCGTGTGTGTGTTCCCCCAGCTTCCCCCCCAGCTCCCCTGGTGCTGCCCATTCACTCTCTTTCATTCCCGCACGGCGGGGCCTTCCCCCCTCCCTCCCTGCCTGCCTGCTTTACTTCTGGCGCATCAGTCTTTCCTTGGCATCAGCTTCACGCGCTCGTGTTTTGACTTCCTCCCCTCCCCCCCAAACCCGTCACGGACACCTTTCGGTCAGTTCTACGTCTGGTACACTCTTGCCCTGGCAGCAGCTTACTCGTTTGTGGTTCGTCTTTCCCCCCCAAACCCGTCCGCTTCTCAGTGAGAAGCTCCAGGAACGCCTGGCCAAGCTGTCGGGCGGTGTGGCGGTGCTGAAGATCGGGGGTGCCTCCGAGGTTGAGGTGGGCGAGAAGAAGGACCGCGTGGTGGATGCGCTCAACGCGACCAAGGCGGCCGTGGAGGAGGGTATCGTGCCCGGCGGCGGGGCGGCGCTGCTGCACGCCTCCAAGGCTCTGGACGACGTGAAGTCCAAGTTGGACAACTTCGACCAGAAGATCGGAGTGCAGATCATCCAGAATGCTCTACGGGTGGGTGGGGGGGTGGGTGGGTGGCGGTGTTATGGATGGTGCTGATGGTGGCGGGTCGTACGTGCTTTTCCTGCTAACATACACACCGACACACATATGCACACACATACACGCACAGACTGACTGACTGACAGACAGACAGACAGACACAAGCGCTTTGTTGACTCCGGTGGTGCTGCAGGTGCCGATGAAGACCATTGCCAGCAACGCGGGAGTGGAGGGCGCAGTGGTGGTCGGGAAGGTGGGTGACTGCTGGGTAAAAACTGCGTGCGCACGTACTTGTATGTATGTATGTGTGTATGTATGTTAACTTAGGGTTTGTATGTATGTATGTATGTGTGTGGCTCTTGGACAGACGGGGAGCTTGCATGCGGGCTGGCCCCCCGGGGCCGGTAGGTTGCGTTGGGTGGGGGAGTCTTTGGGAGAGAGAGGGCTTTGTGTTCCTGTGCGTGCCCGCACCTGTGTGTGGAGAGGGGCATGAGGGCCCCGCCACCGCCATTGCCACCAACAGGAACAGTAACAACACCCCGCCATGGGTTTCGGGGCAGCCACCGCAGAGGGGCACATTCCCGAGAGCGACATCGCTGTCACTTTTATACTTACCGTCGTGACGCGGACCGTCGTACGCGCTGTCGTCAACTGTACGGCTGTGGTACGCAGGTTCTCGAGTTGGAGGACCCGGCGATGGGCTACAACGCCGCCACTGGGCAATACCAGGACATGGTGAAGGGGGGCATCATCGACCCGCTAAAGGTGAGGCGGATTGCTGGGCGGCGCGGGTGCGGGCGCGTGTCTGTGTCTCTGCTGCTGGTTTAGCCCTCCGCACCTTACATAATGAACATAGGCGGTGAAAAAAGGTTTGGGATTGCGCGTGCCGTACCTACCTGCGCCGCGCTAGGTACTTGAGGAGACGTATGAGAGCGAATGGGCTTTTTATTGCTTGCTTATCAGGAGAGCGAGTAGATTCGGGAAGGGATGGCGGCGGAGAGGATAGCGGAGAGGATGGGGGGGAGGTTTGGACGGCCCTTTCGAGGCCCTCTTCCTTTCCTGAATCCGGATGTGGGAAGAAAATGGGAACTCTGCGGATGTTATTTACCACGAAATGCTGAAGGTTTGGAGGAGGAACTGCAGCAGCAATAACGGCAGGAGGAGGAGGAGGGTATTATTGCACGTTCTCATGTGTTTTGCTGGGTTCGTGTTGTAGCTGTAAGCACCCTGATCTTAATGAGCAATTTCTTCAGTCATTTTTAACTCCCAGGTAGAATCTAGGCCTTATCGTCATGCGGATTGCCGCCCTGGTTAAAAGTAACCCGGCCATCCTGCTCCCCTCTCCATTCCCGCCCTTCCCGCCCTTCTCGCCCCGTCCGTAACCCCGTCCGCAACAGGTTGTTCGCACTGCACTGGTGGACGCCGCCTCCGTCTCCTCGCTCATCACCACCTCCGAGTGCGTCGTCGTTGAGGCGCCCGAGGACAAGAAGCCGGCGGCCGGGTACCCGCCAGCACCTGACATGTACTAAGGGGCGCTGTTTTGGGAGAGTGGAGCCCTGGGATATTGGGACTCCCGTTCCCTGTTCCGCGCTACGGGGAGGGCTCATTGCAATCCTTCCCGCTATGAATGATAATATGCTGTTCATGTGGTCTACATAAGAAAGATAGCAAAATCGATGTTGGGTGGGCTTAGGGGCTGTGTCTCGTACAGGGTTTGGGATACACTGTGTTTGCAATGTATGTGTGTGTGTGTGGGGAGCGCGCCGTATAGGTGTACGGCGAAACTGGGAGAGCGGGACTTTTTCCTGGACCTTTTACGGCTTGAGGCGGTACAAACGGTGGCACCGTGGTTAGTATACTGTGTCATATACTGGAAATGGAAACATGGACTGGACACCGAAGAAGAGATAAGAGATGAAGGCAGTGGTGTGATTGTGAGCTTCCAACTGGGTCGAAGCTAAAGGGAAACATTTAGTTAGGATGGCGGAGGGCGATCTTGCTTGCGGGATGTGTGGCTACTTTGACCGGCACCGTTTCGGACGAAAGGTTCCTTTGGTGGCAACGAAATGATCCAGACGTCACCTTCCGGCGTTTGAGGTTGGGAAAGTGGGAGCATTTCGTGTAATCAGTGCGTTTGAAGTTGATGTTGTTACAGGGTGCTTAAGCTTCACCAGCGGCCCCCTTTCCCGAGACAGTCCCTGCTCTCCCCTGCGAGAGGGGCACCCTAATCCATTCACCCCATCAGAGTGTATTCGTTGAGTTCAGCAACTCACTACCAAGCTGATCAACGGCGACTCAACTTAGATCCTGCTCAGCTCGCAAGTTGATGTTATCTCGTCTGACACCGTTCACTAGATGGGGGCCGTCCTCCCATTTCAACACCTGTCGGCATGTGGGTATGAACCTGGGTCGTTCCGGGAACAGAAGCCAGGCCTTAACCTCTGGCAGCCACCTGCCATGTATGTATGGATATTATGGTGCTGTTCATCGTTTAGGTTCGCTTCAAGGTCTTTTGCCGTGCATCGGTAATGGCAGTCGCTGCCCTAAAAGCAGGTCAACGGCAATGTCAGGGGCGAAAGAAAGTAAGCCCACTTCTGGTTCGTCAGCTCAGTCAGCTCAGCGTTCATCTTGTCAGTAGCTGTGATGAGAACTCTACGAACTCCTTTGTCATTATCATATACGTTCTGTGTTACTGTCTCCCTTAACTGGTTCTGGTGGCTGAGGATTGGCTGCGATTTTTTGGCGAGAATTGCACCGCTGCCAAGGGCCTTACACAGCAGACCGAAGAGACATTTGCTCACTGGCGAGGCCCAGGCTGCGGGAGACGGAGAGTTTCGCCTCCCCGTCGCGCCGCGTGTAGTGCTGTACCATGGCGTCGCTGCGCCACCGGCCGTGCGCTTGGCACAGGTCCGCAGGCACACCGCGGTCGGCGGCAGTGCTATTTCCTCCTATGCGCATGGAATGCGCAGTGATGCGGCGGGTGATCCCCGCCGCCTGCAGGGTCCTGTTGAGCCGGTGGCAGAAGGCAGGGTACGACAGGGAGTGGATTGGCTGGGCCACCGTGCCTGTCAGGGGGCCTGACAAGTACCCCCCGGCCCTGTTCCACTGGACCAGTGTTTTTTTTAAGTAATATATTACTTTTAAGGAATAAAGAAGCCTTTTTGGCCTTTGGAAATAAGGAACAAAGTGAGGCCGATCCGTACATTTTCATTCCTTCAGCCAAAAACGTCCATTGCTGCCAGATTGCTCCGTAATGTGCAGAACTTAGTATTATCGATCATAAAATAGATATGAGGGGCCGTAAGAAGGTCAAGCCCGTGAGTCAACGCGGCATAGCAGAATGTATGACCGGTCCTTCCATAGACAAACACGCAAAAGGCAACGACTTGAACGCCGAACAAACACAAAAACAGCAAGATAAGTCTAAATTTTTTCCTGATAAAGGCGTTTGGGACGGCGGTGCTGTTGTCGGTAATGCATCGGCAATGTTGCTGCCAGCGGCGACCGATGACACGGGCGCCATTACCCCTGCCTTCCATGGCGGTTGTGATCAGCATAAGCGCAAGCTGTCACCCAATCAGCTTGACAACAACGAATGCGGCGAGGCGCCCAACCCGAGTGCTCGCAGTGCCAAGCGGGCTCAGACACAGCGCATCCGCA
>NW_003307547.1:2059311-2079347 GCF_000143455.1 Volvox carteri f. nagariensis | reverse complement strand
CCAGCGCCCCACTCTTAAGGAATACAGAACGGCGACGCTAGCAACTTTGTTACTTAGGTTGGAATAAATTGAGACCCCCCCTAAATGTAAAAAAAATCACTGCACTGGACCGGTCGCAAAAGGGGCCCGACGTCCTCGTCCGGCGTGTCTGGGCGGCGTTTGTACCGTCCTAGGGTGAGGAGGCGCTCCGTCAGGCCCACGGGGCAAGCGGCACCGCCGACGCGGGCGATGGGAACCCAGTGATCCTGTCTCTGCTGATCGGTCTTGGATCGAGGGATGAAAACATCCATCCCAGTTGCCGTGATAACCAGAAGGTCCTCGTGAACGCTTATCTCCGCAGCATCGTCGAACCGAAAGAACCCCGCAAACATGACCACGACGGCCGTAACGGTCATCAGCTGGTCAAGGGGCGGCTCTGGCCCACCAATCAGCCGGGCCAGCACCGTGACGTCCACCGGCTCCAGGGCGTCGCGTTCCAGCTTACGGCCTTGGAGTTGCTTTTCGGCGAGGTCGCGGACGATGCTGCGGGCAGGGAGCTCTGTAGGGGGCGCTCTGCCGGCTAGGCAGAAGTAGGAGCTGATTGCTGCACTCGCTGTACGAACCCGTCCAGGCCCCACCTTATCGTCCTTGGACGAGTTCAGCGGGGAGAGCAGATAGAGCGCCACCGCCTCACCTGGGGTGTCATAGATGCTTCCGGGCAGTCGCCTGGCCACCCACCACTCGCGGAAGGGTTCCCAAGACCGCAATCCGAGATCTGCGTAATCATTGGACGTCCGCGGGGCGAGTGTCTGACCGGCCACTTGGGCAAACTGCGTCGCCAAGGTGGAGAGCTCCGCGTCCACCTCCGCGCCAAGAGTGACCAAAAGAGCCTCAGCCCGGGCATCTAAGTCTGTGCGAGGGGTGCGAACGGATCAGCGGGAACACGGATACGGTTGATGTTAGAGGCCGAGAAGTCGACCAGAAGGGCCAAGGTGGACCAGCGGGAAGCGCCTTTGGGCTGGGGGACCCCGAGGTGCGGGCCAGGAAGACATCCGCGGCCCGGCCGAGCAAGCGAACTCCACTTGCGAAAGGTTTGAACCAGACCCCGTCGGCCGTGATAAAAGGCCACCAGTCGCGAGTAGGCCAGAAAGGCGCGACAAGGCAAAGCCGGGACTGGCAGGCCTCGGCGTGCTGCAGTACCCTGAGGAGGAGGTGAAAGGGCGGGTTCGCCCAGCACCGGCGCCCCCATGAGGACCTGAACGCGTCGACTCCAGACGTCGTTCGAGTGAAATAGCGGGAATAGTACACGGGGAGCTGGAAAGTGGCGTGGGACGCAAATAGGTCGATGTCGAAGGGGCCCCAGGTGTCGTGAAGCCTGCGGAATATGCTGGGCTTCAGCATCCAGTCGTCAGGGTCTTGCAGTTTCGAAAGCGCATCGGCGAGCTGGTTCTGGCCGCGGGGTCGCCACTCCGCTTGCAAGCGGATATCCTGCTCGAAACAATAGCTGTGCAGCTCGCAGGCGACCTTGTGGGAGTTGTCCGCTTTAGCGGAGCCCTTGTTGACGACATTCGCTGCATTAAGGTTGTCGGTGACGACCTTAACCGACTGACCAGATAGACCGGCTGGGCTATCGAAAGATCGAAACGCGTTCAGAATGGCCTGGAGTTCCTGCGGGGTAGACCCCATAGCGCTGACGTCGGGCGTCCACTCGCCACGCGCTGGCGCTAACTGGCCATTGAGGATGGTCCAGGCCCCCCAACCTCCGAGGGACTCGGAGGATTTGCCTGCGGCGTCGCAAAAAATGAGGGAATGCACCACGGACGGAACCCACAGGTGCCGTCGGCCGTTAAACCGATCAAAGGACGACTCCCAGAAAGACAGCTCCTCCCGCGCGTCGTCAGAGAGGGAGAGATGGGTTTCCCAGGTCTGCCGAGTTTCAATAAGTTGACCGAGAGCTCGGGTGCGCAGCCGGGCCCAAGGCCCGAAGGCCCAAGACATGGCCAGGAGTTGGCCTTTAATGGATGCCAATAGGCGGGCGGTCGAGCGCCGCGCCGTGAGCACGCCGTTGATCTGAGATAAGAGGCGGTCCCGCTTGTTGCCTGGCACGATGAAAACGCCGTCCTTGGTATCGATAAGCATGCCCAAGTAACGAATGCGATGCTGCACGGCCCCCAGCATAGATTTCTCTTTATTGACCAGGAAACCGAGCGTCTCCAACTGAGCAACCACTTCGGCCCTGCGCCGGACCAAGTTATCGGCGTTCTGGTCTGCGTGAACCTGATCGTCTATGTAGCCCGAGCATCGCCAGCCGCGTTTGCGCCAGGGGTGCATGACCTCTCGCATGAGCTTCGTGAACGCCCAGCAAGCGGAAGCGAGGCCGAAAGGCAGTTGTGTGAAGACATAGAAGACCCCTCTCCAGCAGAAGCCGAGATATTCCCAGAACCTGGGATCGATATCGAGGTGATGATAGCCGCTTTTAAGGTCCAAAGTAAAAAGATAATCGCCTGGGAGTAGCCAACCAGGAACCGCCTTCAAGTCTTCGTAGCGGAAGGAGGGGACGTGCAAGTAATCAATTACCGGCCTGCCGTCCCAAATAAGCCGGAGCTTAGTTGCCTGCTGCACGACCCCCAACGGGCAAACCACGCGGGGCTGCGACGGCCATATGCGGGCCGTGCCCGACGCCACCAGATCTGCTACGGCTTTGTCCACGAACGCGGCGTTGGCGGTTGCCGAAGCGTGATTGCGGCCGGAGTGCTGGGGGGGGGGGGGCTGGAGACCCAACGGAGTGGGAAACCCGACGTGATCCACGAGATGACCAGCGTGTTCACAACCCAAGCCTTCCAAGCGCCTTTCTTGCCCGAGAGGCGTCCCCTCATCTGGGGCGGCACGGAAGGCGGACCCGCTACTGGAGTTGACCGAGATCCCGAGGTGTTGTCGAAAGTGGACTAGAAAACTCCCCTTTATCCTTCCAGAATTCACCCGGGGCCTCAACCTTCACACCTTCTGGCGCCACCGCGGGGCGGGCTGGTTGTTTCCGATGCGTGGCCAGACTTGCCGGAACTGGTGCGGGGTCCAGGTTTGGCCGACGGGCAGGGACGGGGCCCGGTGCGGGCCGTTTGGGGGCTGGTAAGTCTTCGGGGGCTGCGGTAGGTGGGCCGCACGGCTGACCTAAAAGACGCTGCCCTTTGAATTGGCTGGTGTTGCGACTGACGGACAGCTGGACGTTTTCCACAAGGCCCGGACTCGAGAGGGCCTCTACCCCTAGCTCGGAGAGGAAGGCAATAGCATCGTCGTGCGAGAACGAATCCATGGTTCCTCAGGCTGGAAATTACTGGCGGCTATGAAGGCCTGCAAGCGTGCAACGGACAGACTGTGGGAGACACAGGCGAGGCGAGAAGCGGAGCAACGCTTAAAGAGTAAGACAGGCAAAAAACGGGTCCCCCAGCCGGCCGGCTGCCAAGGCGACTTGAGTGGCCACTTGGCCTGACGAGAATTATCCGAAAAGGGAAAAAACGGCAAACGCTGCCACAAAGTGAACCCGTGCGACGGTCTGTTCACAACCTCAAAATGTGAACGCGATAGGAAGGAAAAAAAAGCGGGAAGGCAAAACACCGCGGGTAAAAAAGGTCGTCAACGAAGCTTACAACTGCGCACGCGGGCGCCAAAACTGCGCACACGGGCGCCAACAACTGCGCACGCGGGCGCCAAAACTGCGCACGCGGGCGCCAACAACTGCGCACGCGGGCGCCAAAACTGCGCACACGGGCGCCAACAACTGCGCACACGGGCGCCAACAACTGCGCACGCGGGCGCCAAAACTGTGCACGCGGGCGCCAACAACTGCACACACGGGCGCCGACTATCGCGCACACGGGCGCCTCAATCGCACGCGCGGGTGCCCAAATCGATGCTCGCTGGCAACCTCATCAAAACCAAAAAAGAAAAATCTTGCGCACGCTGCACTGACCGGCGATGGTCCTTGAAGAGAAGAAGCGGCACACGGGCCAAGAAAAACGACAGGCACACGGGCCCCACTCTACTGCACCAGAGCCTGAAAACCGCTACTTGCCGCTGCGGCCTTTCTTGTGGCTATTGCCATTGCGATCGCTGCGATCAAGCGCTCTGCATCGCGACCTCCACCGTATTCATGACCTCCGCGCTGGCCGCCACCCCTGTGGCTGCTGCCGCGCGATCCGCCTACGCTGCCTCCGCCGCCGGAGCCTCCAGCGCCGCGAGAATGGCTGCCGCCATGACTGCCAGGCGTGGAGGCGCTCGCCGTCCGCAAGGCCCAGTCCTTCTGTTTCCGCACGAGGGCCTCCGCTTTTTCACCTTTTGGGATCCGTGTGCCGATAATGTTGTTAAAGCAGTGATCTCTGCTCATTAGCCATAAAATCCGGCGAAACTCATCTGCCTGGAACGGTGGCTACGGTCTCTGTCGATGGCGCATTGTAATTAATATTTGACATTTGAAGGAACTAAGTCGGAACCGTAAGAACTCGAGCGATGTAGATCGGAACTTGAAATGGTAAGGTTTCAAGCACTGTCTGCCTGTCACACTGACTATTGGACAAGGCTGTATGCTCTTCTGCGTGAAAGCAGAATGACTTCACCAGGAGAGCAGCGAGAATTAAGTCGCCACTGCGAACCAGTTGTACGACAGTACCACAGAACCAGCCTTAGAAGCTCCGGTCGCTTCGGTCCGTCGCGTCTAAGCCAACAATTAGACGATGGATAGGGCGGGTGCACGGCTGCAGCGGTAGTGTAAGGCCGCAACCATGCTGGCAAGTCGAATGCGCAAGCGCACCATTGACAAGCCCCCGTGAAATATTGAAGTTAATCGCAGGTCCTCAATGAGGACCATATTAGCGATTAAGCTAATAAGAACAGATACTACACATGATCTGAGCCAAAAGGCCGACAATGGGGCGATGTAAGAGGGAAGGGCTTTGACCCCTACCCCCAAGTGCACGCTCCCCCGCCATCAAGCCGCCGATGGTGGGTTGTCATCTGACCACCAGAATTGATTTCCCACTCCGCACATTCCAGCCCAATCAATGGTTCACATGCCCGATTCAGGTACAGTACTTTTGCCTTGGACTTTTCCAATTTGTGTTTAAATCTTGAAGTCGTCAAGCCCATCGATGTCCCTGCCGCCGCGCGGTTAACTTAGCCGTGTTATGATACTTCACTGTAAGATATCTTCAAAGTTTTGTAAACACAACAACCATGTAAGATGATTAGATCTCCGGAAGGTATTAGAGCTCAGCTTCAAAGCGCGCCCTGACGTGTAAGCGGTAAGCTGCCACAGGTGCAACATAATAACGGAAGTTCACGGACTATATATGAAAGGGCTTGGCGTGGCACAGTAGCACATTTCAACCAATACTCGCATGGATTGCAGCGACTGGGCCACTTCCGCCCTCTTAATTTCGTCAATAATCACTTTCTGCCCAAATTTGTCTTTCCTGACATCACGCCACAGCATTCACCTCAGTATCTCTGATAGCACCGTTCGCGTTCTTAACCGCCCATTACCCGTCGTACACATCGACCTTGTGCCTTGCTCTTCAGTGCAGTGCTCTGGCACGCTCACGCCTAGCATGGCCAAGCTTCGCAAGACCGTCCGCTTGGCCCTAGAGAAAGCCCGGATAGGGACTGGCTGAACCCAGCACCTTAGCTTACTTGCAGTCCACCGTTGACATCCTGGCAAAGCACTACTCGAGCCCACACTTGAAATGGTAAACTCTAAAAACCAGAAGACGAGCAGCGAACGTTTGCTTACGCAAGCCCGCCGAGATTTGCTTTCCTCTGCGGCTGACGTATAACTCCCTCAACTTATAATCACTCGAAATCACTGAGACCAAATCTCAGCAGTCCAACTCACGGAAAAAGTCGACACACAGGCCAAACAAAATAAGGGGGAAATTGAAGTAATACCGCCATCCTACCCAAATAACAAGCCTACCGACCTAACTACCTACCTCTACCTCGGAAACCGTCCGCCTCCAGCCCAAAACCCACTCATCCGGCAGCCCCCACAACCCAGTTTGACAGTAACGACCTAACCTCCCGAACGCACCCAGCTGCGACTGACCGGGTCATGGCTCCTAACTTGTAAAGTTGATGTCTTCTTCGGGGTTCTTAATGCACGGGTAGTCCGCATCCGAGCAGCAAGCTAGTCCCACCGGGAAGCTCTGGCAGCGCAGTAAGCTGATTTCGTAGTAGAGGTCAGCGTTGGGCGGAACACGGCGGCCCGATCGGAACGTCATGCCGGCAGTGCCGTACCCAAGGGAGGGCGGTACGACAGCGAGCTTGACGTCGCCGCCGCGCATGGTCTCGACCACCTGTGCCGCTCAGCCCAAGAGGGGTGTGTGCGGAGGGTCGTAGTGGGGGGGATACAGGGGGAGGTAGGGAAGTAGGGAGAGGGGAAGGAGAAGAAAGGACACTCTCTCTTTTCTCTCTCTCTCTCCCTCTCTCTCACTCTCACGCACACATTCTCTCTCTCTCTCTCTCTCTCTCTCTCTCTCTCTCTCTCTGTCACACACACACACACACACACTCTCTCACTCGCACACTCACTTTCGCACTCTCTCTCTCACTCTCTCTCTCTCTCACACACACACACACACTCTCTCACTCGCACTCTCTCTCTCTCTCTCTCTCTCTCTCACACACACACACTCTCCCTCTCTCTCTCTCTCACACACACACACACACACACTCTCCCTCTCTCTCTCACACACACACACACACACTCTCCCTCTCTCTCTCACACACACACACACACACACTCTCTCCCTCTCTCTCTCTCACACACACACACACACACACACACACAGTCCTACCTGTGTCAGCCCCTCGGTGACGTACTTGTTGGTCGTCCCCAGCTGAAATGCCAGGGGGGCCGAACCCTCAGCACGCGTGTCTAAAAACACAGTGCCATCCCCGAGGGAGCCCACCACGTCCACCAGCACCAGCGAGCCCGAGGCGGGGACCTCCCCGCGGCCCCGGGACAGCACCGACATGCGGATGCCGCTGAGGGGTTGGACAAGGAAGAGGCGCGGGGCAGGGAAAGCGGGGGGAAGCGGGGGAGGGGAAGCAGGCCGGAGAAGGGGAGGGGGAGTGCGTGGAAGGAAAAAATGTTGTCTACTTCCCCCCTGTGAGGGGGGAGGTAAAAAGGGAAAGGAAAAGGAGGCGCGGCGAAACGGATATGTACGTGGGAAAGAAGCGGGGAAAGGGGGACGGCATGTAAGGGGTTGCTCGGTTCTGGGGTTGCGCATAGGGCTTTGAGGGTGGAGCAGCAAGGCTTTGAATGGGGCCCGGCCCTTGTACCCGCGCCTGCGACCTTCCCCCGCTGCCTGTTGTTACCTAGCTGCGACTTCGACATCGCGCTCGCCCTCGCCTCCTTTTATGGTGTTCGCAATGGTCACTTTTGCAGCTGCAGGGGGAGGTGCGAGAGCAGCACATGAGCCTTGCAGCAGCGAGACGCCTGAAACAAGCGCTGCGCCTAGCAGCTGGCGACGAGTGGTGTCAGGAAGCCGGGCAGGAGTGCCGGCATTGCTGGTAAATGTTTTTAAGCTTGCCGAACATGGTTCTACAGATGATGCAAAGGTGATACACCGAGTGCTGCGACGAAGCCTTGTGCGCGATGTGAGCAAGGTCCTTGACTGTCCAAACTGCAATGTTGACATTGTGCAAGATTGCTAATACTTAGGATGAATGATAAGTCAGCTACAAAGCTAAAATGATTGGTGAGGCAGGCACACCACTGTGCTGGGTGTACGATGCAAAGCTTGCCTGACTCAGACATTTGTTTACTCAAATGGTCGAAATCGTGCTCGCAGTTGCATTTCTTTTCTTTGAGTTTTTATGTTAATTTAGTGGTTTTCCTTACTGAATGCCTGATTTTGGTGAAATTAATGATTACTGCTTCAGGCTTTGGCGACGACGCAGTTCGCGATACATGAACCCCTTATGTTTTACGCAAGACGTCTGCGACTAAGACGCAGGCCGCCTAAGATATAAAAATATATGACTGGCCAGGGCTTCAGCGGCAAAAGGCAGCAGTGACGTCTAACCACGGGCAACCACGACACAACGAACACCGGCGACGTTCTTGTCGCAACGCAAAGTGGACAACGTATTAACCTGCACAGCACACTCGACAGTGGCATCCCGCCTGGAAGAGTTTACCGGTATCGAGGGCTTGCAGCACATTGCAAGCCATACACCTCTCTCTCTCTCGCTCTCTCTCGCTCGCACGCTCCTCAAAAACACTAAGTATGAACTTCTACGCCGGGTCGCAGCCACTCTCACACCTCAACCTTCGAGACGGGGGAGGAGGAGGACGTAGCGTCCTCGCCTCCTGCCTTCAACGCCCCCGTCGGAGCTTTTCCCCTCACCGCCACAACCGCCACAACCGCCGCAACCGCCACAACCGCCGCCTCCACAGCCACGAACACTACTGTCACGTCCACGACCCCCACCACCATTACTATAGCCAGGACGGCACGTCACCATCATCTTCATCATCATCATCATCACCATCATCATCATCATTTCCTTCTTCTTCACCGTCTTCATCAGCACCACCAATAGTCGCGACAGTCACCTCAGCATTCGACTCCGAGGTCGTTGGGAAATCAGAAAAACGAGGATCTGATTTCCAGAAGGATCCAACGGATCCAGCAGATCCAATGGATCCATCGGATCTAGGAGAGGGCGGCGGTGCAGGAAAAGGAGGAATAGGTGGAATGGGCGGGGTAGAAGACGTAGCAGTAGCTCTAGCAGGAGGAGGAGGAGGAGGAGGCTGTGCAGACTGTCATTCTCAGCGCCCGCCTACGCAACTTAAAGGCATAGAAGCAATGGATGAGATCGGAGCGGCGCTACGAGAGGCGGCGCGGCGCAGGGAGCGATTGGCAGCAGCACTCGCGGGCGGTGGCGGGAACGGCTCCGGAACCACCACCCTGCGACTGGTAATCGACTGCGGTTTCATGGAAACTGTCAAGTCACCTGCAGAGGTCCGTACATGGCGTACATCATTTATGTTCTATTAGCTTGTTTATTTTTTAAAACATATTTTACTAGAACATATTACTTACCCGCGCGCATCCCAACAGGTCCCTTGGTTACCTCCACCACCACCATTGATTACCCCTCCGCCGCGGCTGCTTCCCCCTCCTCCCGCCTCTTTTAGACCCCCTCCTTCCGCCGCTTTCCCTGCCCCACATCTTGCCCCTCACCCCGCCTCCCTGCCTGCCTGCTCACCTCACCTCACCTCACCTCACCCCTCACCTCACCTCACCTCACCCCACCCCTCACCTCACCTCACCTCACCTCGCCTTCTCGCTGCATCAGTTGCGCAGCCTGGCCAAGCAAATTCAATCGGCGGTGGGACACAATCGGCGGTCTGAGCAGCCGGTGTGCTTGCAGGTGGGCTCAGGGGGTGAGGGGTGAGGATGGAAAACAAACATGAATTGCGTGTGTGTGTATGCATGTATGCATGTGTGTGTACTTCTCTCCGTCAGCCTCATTTAACCACCGCATTCACACACACACACATACACACACCCTCCGTTCCGTTTACCCCCCCCCCCCCACCCGCCCCCGGGGGCTCCCCCTTAGGTGACCTGCTGGGGGGGGCAGCTGTCGGCGTATGCGGAAGAGAAGATGGGGGCCGCCGCCTGGCCGCTGGTGAAACACAGCCAGGTCCGGAGTGGAATGAAGTGGAGGGGGTTCAGCGCTGAGAGGGGGGGGTCGTTCGTGCGCTCCAAGTCGCACCTTTCACACCTTGCCTAGCCCCTCCCTCCACCACCGAATGAGGCCCCCGCCACATGCGAGACTCTTTCTCAGACCCTCTTTCTTCCCCTTTCCCTCTCTCTCTCTTCCTCTCCCTCTGTCCCCTCTCTTCCTCCCTCACTTCACCGGGGGGGGGTGACCATCGTGGGGGGTTGGTTTGTGTTCGTTTGTCTCCATTCCGGACACAGTCCACCCTGGAGCTGTACGGCAGTGAGGAGATTGTCGTACTCTCCCCGGACGCTGAGGAGCCGCTGACGGCATTGGACGAGCGGCGTGTGTATGTGGTTGGGGGCATCGTGGATCGGTCCATAATGCGGGGCGTTACTGCGGGCTTCGCAGTAGGTTTGTATGTGTATGTGTGTATGTATGTATGTATGTATGTATGTATGTATGTATGTATGTATGTATGTATGTATGTATGTATGTGTGTGCTGGTGCTATACGGAGCACCGCATGCGACAAAACGTTTAGGAGGCAGAAGGTACAGCCACGAGTCGTCGCATGTAGAGGTCATTGATGAAGGGGCGTTACAGGGCCTGATGTGATCATCATTGAGCCCGAGTCGGCGGTTTTTTTCTCTCTCTTTATAACGCTGCGACACCCTCCCGCCCCCCCGCATCAACACCTCCCCGTATGCGCGTATTGGCGTCTCCGTGTTGTGTGTGTGTGTGTGTGTGTGTGTGTGTGTGTGTGTGTGTTGCAAATATCAGCATTGAATTGGCGGTTGTTATGTAGTTATATATCGTGAACAGATATACGTGCGTGCAGCGGTTTTTCTCCTGCCTCATGCAGATCAGCCACTCGCTGGAGGTACGGCGTCTGCCCACCCTGGAACACGCGGAGCAGCTGGGGTTGGGGCCGGGAGTGTCTCGCAGGTGGGAGGGGGAGGGGGAGGGGGAGGGGGAGGGGGAGGAGGAGTCACGCCGCGTGTGTGTCTGTGTCTGTGTGCGTGTGTGTCTCTGTGTGTCTCTTGTGTGTATTTGTGCGTCTGTATGTATAGACTCATGGAAGGGTTACTGGGGAAGCTTTCCCTTTCAGAATTTCGGAAGCTGCCCGTCTCCAGTATTCGGTCCCCCCGCACTCACCTCCCCCCCCCCCCGTGGACACCCCCTTCAGGGCCGTGCTCAATATCTGCGATGTGGTCCTGGCGTTGCTGCGTTTCCGAACTAACGGAGGCGACTGGGTGGATGCGCTGAATGCGGCCATACCTGCCCGGAAGAGGAGCCCGCGACCTGAAGGATACCATGTCATATGACTGGATGTTATGATGATAATTAGTAGTGCAGATTAAGACAAGGCATCTTTAGCCCGTTTCCTTTGGGGGGGAGTTACCTACCGGCCTGTAACCTACCGATATAGGCTACCCTGCCGATCGGCTACCGGCCGGGGCAAAACTCGGTTGACTGTAACGGAATGGAATGGAAAGTTCCTAACCATGCATAAAAAGTGAAGTGCCTTGTCTACACATGGCTCACTGAAGCGACCAAACCTGCTGCGCTGCTGCGTGCTGCGTGCTGCTGAGCTGACTCGCGGGTGCACGCTGACAGATGATGATGAAAAGTTTCCCAACAAGATAGACAAGAATGCCTACTATGTATACATCTTTGGATTTAAATTAACATACGCTGTACAGAGGTACATATTTCAATACTTGGAACAAGTCCACTAACAGTTTTAGGATCCAAACGTCGTCGTTTCACTTTCGTTTTGGTGAAATGACGAGCATTCCTGCCTTAGCCATGTACTTCGCGCGGAAATTCGCATCCTGGAAAAAGCAACTGGATATATAAAGGTCGGCTTTTACAGAATGCTTGACAACGCTACACCTCGCGTTTTTGAGCCTCCTGGCTCGTCTGGGTTTTATGGGTCTTGCGGGGTTTTCAACGATTTTAAGTAAAAACATGTGTATCCCCGTTCTGGTCAAAAAACATTGTTAGCTGCAAGTAACGGTGTTAAGGTTTTATAGTAAAAAATGATCAACGATTCGTGTCAGTTCATGTGAAAAGCATGGTAAGCATCTTTTCGGAATAAGTAATCCATGGTTACTCGTTATGGGCGGTGCCTCAAGCAAGACACCCCTGCCCATTCACAGCTCTCAAAAATACAGCAAATCTTGAGGCACCGCCCATAACGAGTATCCATGGATTACGCACTTCGAAAGGATGCCTACCATGCTAAGTTCCCTACTAATATGCAAAATGCAAGGATCATCAGTTTCATTACACGACTTGGTATGCGCCGGTTTTGCCCTTTCATCGACTTGAAGGAAAGGGTCGCCAAAATCTTCTAGTCAAAGACTCGGAATCTCATACATGCGATGAGATGATACTTCGCACGAATGCTTAATCTGTTTTTTTAAATTGCAGGTTAGTCGCGTCCAATAGCGGCCAATCACCAGCCGCAGCTCCTCCTTTAAGAAGAGCTCAAACAGAGCAGCGGTTGCATCCGCCGCTGGCCAGCCGTGCGTTCTCCTCCTCCTCCTTTACACTAGCTCGCCTCCTCCACTCCTTCTTCATCACATCAAAGTCATGAGCAGCTTTCAACAAACAACAACGGCAGCAACCACCGCGACAAAGCCGGTAATTCATATTTCGAGCCATTTCGGTAAAAACAACCTTTCATCGCATTATAACAAAATGCACAAAATCTCCTTTTAATTAATTAAAACAGTTTGCTCACCCAGAAAAATTGCCTGAAGAAAAAACGTCCCCGTCGAAAAAATCGCCTGTAGTGCTCCTCCCAAAGTAAGCAAGTTCAGGAGCAGGCGAGGTGGTCGTCCGGCAGGCTTCAGGTGAGGTGCATGTCCCCCTCCTCCGCACCGCCGCTCTCGCACCCTTCACCTGGCTCTTCCCGCTCCTTTCTTTCCCCTCCTGTCGCTGTTGTAACTTCTTTCTTTTCTTCTCCTTCCTTAGCGGCATTAGCTCCTTGGCCGCTTCCACGAGATTCGTGTCTTGTGTCCAAGTTCTTCTCCCTTCCCCCACCCTTCTCTCTCTTTCACACACACACACACACACACTCTCACTCACACACACACACACTCACTCACTCACACATACACACACATAGCTGCATGTTTAATTCTTGGATCCGTCTGCCTGGGTTATCTCTGTCTGTCTGTCTGTCTGTCCATCTGTCTGTCTGTACGTATGTATGTATGTGCTCAAGTGCCAACAGAATACGCAACGATAAGCACCAATTCACCCCGCGTCGTCGCCTCGCCACCACTACCTCCCTCCGGCAACTTCCTAGAAGAAGACCCCCCCTCGAACCCAGTCCCGAGTGGGACTCCCGACCCAACCCAACCCTCCACACACTCACATCGGACACGCGGCCTCGAGCGGATCACGGTGATCACGGCCGCGGGGAAGCGCCCCCTCACCGCCCCGGCTCCCGAGCCTGACCGCCCTTCGACTTGGAACCCCCCACCCCCACCCCCACCCCTACCCCCGACACCCCCAGGCCCCCCATGACCGCTTCCTCATCCTCCCACTCATGCGCCATCAAATCCATTCGGCCCATGAAACTCTTCTCCGGGGAGATGAAGGCCAGGTTGTTGATGTGGCTCGTGTAGAGGCAGGCGTAACGCTCAATCTGCAGTACAGTACGGCGTGCAGTACGGCACGACACGGTTCCGTACGACATACCAGAGGATGGAGGCATGTTGTGGGATGGTGGTTTGGATTGGGGACTGGGTAGTGGGTTATGACCACACTCTGTGTCTGTGTGTGTGCGCACGTGCGCGTGCGCGTGTGTGTGTGTGTGGGGGGGAAAGACGAACCACACACGATTGAGGGGGGGGAAGGGTTGTTGCGAAGCGGCGGCATCAGGCGATGGATCAGTAGTCGTCCGGGGGAGGGTACTCTTCAGCGGCTTGCGGGGTCAGGGAGGTGGTGACCGCCACTCCCCACTCCCCACTCCCACTACTATGACCACTCCAACACTGCGCCACTCCCACTCCCCTCTACTCCCACCCCACTCCCACTCCCACTCCCCTCTACTCCCACCCCACTCCCACTCCCACTCCCCTCTACTCACACCCCACTCCCACTCCCACTCCCCTCTACTCCCACCCCACTCCCACTCCCACTCCCCTCTACTCACACCCCACTCCCATTCCCACTACCCTCTACTCACCCCACTCCCACTCCCACCCCCACCCCCACTCCCACTCCCACTCCCACACTCACTCCCACTCCCACTCCCACACTCACCTGGTGTGCGAATCTGGAGTTCTGGTGCCCCGTCTTCATGAGCTGCCCCCAAATGGGGTGGAACTGCCGGTGGTGGGCGCGGAGGAGGGCGCTGTGACGGGACTTCAGCTGCGCCCTGTCCGCCTCCGCAGCCTCCAGCAACTGCAGAGCATCGCGGTGGAGCTGCGGGGCAATAGGGTAATAAGGCGGAAGAGGGGAAGAAAACAGAGACAGCCGTGTAGGGTCAGTAAAAAGCCGTTAGTGGTCGTTGGACATGTCGACTGGTGTATGTAAGGACACGGGTATACAACTCGCGAGGAAAACAAAGATTTTTGGCGCCAAATGTGAATGATGAATCGCCATCACCTACCATACGCCCAACCACCCAACCACCACCATCCCCAGGCGGGGGGAACTCCAGCACTCCCAGCACAACGCACCTGCGCCTCGGCGGATCCGTCCTCCCCCCCCCTGGAGGCCCCCGGGGCCCCCTGGCGGCTGCTGCTGCAGCGAATACTCCACTTCAACCGCTGGATCCGGTCGTCGTACTCGTCCCGCAACTGCCGTAACTGCCGTAACTCCTCTTGCATTTTCTGCATGGTGCGTATGTATGTATGTATGTATATATGTATGTATGTATCTTAGTGAGTTGTGTGTGTGAAACACAGCGAACCATTTTACAACATTTACCACATTTACAACATTTAAACACAAGCGAGAGAATAAACTCACACAATCTTGGGAAAGAAAACGAGGTGCGGTCACACGAGGTGCGGTCACACGAGGTGCGGTCACACGAGGTGCGGTCACACGAGGTGCGGTCACACGAGGTGCGGTCACACGAGGTGCGGTCACACGAGGTGCGGTCACACGAGGTGCGGTCACACGAGGTGCGGTCACACGAGGTGCGGTCACACGAGGTGCGGTCACACGAGGTGCGGTCACACGAGGTGCGGTCACACGAGGTGCGGTCACACGAGGTGCGGTCACACGAGGTGCGGTCACACGAGGTGCGGGGGGGCAATTTCCTCCCCCCCACACACATACACAAACACAAAACCCACCATAGACCGGCCGAGCTTCTCGAGCTCCAGCTCCAGCTCCGGAACCACCAACATCGTCCGCCAACCAATATCCTTTTTGGATTTGACAATGTCACCGTAGATGTGATCACCAACGTACAACACCTGACTGCCTGTACCGCATTGCCCGTTGGCGGTTGATAGTTGAGTGGTTTTGCGAGAGGCGAAGCGGCGTTTTTAAATGACGGTTGACGAGGACAAAGCGGATATGTACGGATATCCGTACTCGGCACCCGCATCTCCGACCCCCGCCAAAAGATATAACCACCAATCCCTATACCAGCCCCCCCCTGAGTCCTCGGCTGTCCGACGTCTCTGTCAGTTTGTCTGTCACTAACTCTACATGTCTGTAAATCTGTATGTATCGTCTGTATGTCTGTATATCTGTATGTCTGTCTTATATCTGTTTGTCTAAATCCTTGTCTGTATGTCTGTCTGTATGCCTACATCCCTCCCACTCACCCTCCGTTACTCCAAGCATTTTGTGGAGGTCCAGATACCAACCGCCCTGAAACACATTACCGCCGCCGCCGCCGCCGCCGCCGCTGCTGCTGCTGCCGCGGATTGGCGACTGGAAAGCAGCACCAGCGGCAACAGCAACAGCAGTAGCAGCACCCGTGCCGTTGCTGCTTTCACCACCGTCACCACCGTCATCACCACCACCACCACCACCACCAGCACTGGCTGCGGCTGCTGGTGGCGGCGGAAGGGCGGGTGCGGACGAGATTGCCGCCGCGTTCTCTTCGGCCATATCTTGCTCATCTATCGGCGTGATGGGCGCGCCGTTATCAGTGTTCTTCAGCATGCCTGCTTGTTGCGGGGTTGGGGGGTAGCGGGGTAGCGGTTTTTTTCGGCGGGGGAAGGGAAGGGGGGCTTTCATAATCGTATATGTGAGGGTCCTATTCAAGAGCCGGCGTGTTCGCGGCTCCGGGTGGCAAACATATGGGTAAACACATGCGTGTGTGCGAGAAACTGCGATACCTTACCCCCCCTTCCCCTTCCCCGGGAGAGCTGGGGAAGTGTGGGGCTGGATGTGGCTGGACCTAGCCAGAGTGTGACCTGGAAGACACGTCGTACATCCGTACTTGTAATTCATTATTTGTTACAACATATAATATGTACCCCACCACCACCTCCATTCCCCCCCCACACACAAACACCTCCTCCATTTCCCCCCCCCACCACCCCCTCCATTCCCCCCAACCTCTCACCCCCTCAGGCTGCACCTCCCCCCTCCCTTCCCTACCTGTGTTGACGTCCACAGAGAAGAGCGGAGCCCTGTGCTGGAAGAAGGAGGGCTTGGCGCAACCCACCATCACGACATCGAAGTACTGCAACCACTCGCAGGTCTTTTGAGGACCTGGGGGGCAGGTAGGCAGGTAGGTAGGTAGGTAGGTAGGCAGGTAGGTAGGGCAGCAATAAGTGTACGGCAGGTAGGCCAAAACAACGAACTTCATACCAACCCTTCCATTTACCAACCACCCTACAACCGCCTACATGTATCCGGAGCTCCTATCCTCTCCCTGCTCACCATTACCGCCATAACCACCCCACCCCCCACCCATGAAAACACACATTTTCCCCCTCTCTTCATGTCGTGAAAACACACACACACACTCCCCCTCTCCCCTCCCACACACTCCCCCCGCTCTCCTCCCCCCCACCCCACCCACACACTCTCCCCCCCTAACACACACACACACACGCACCGGTTCTCCCCGATATGAGGAAGTTCATGACCACGTTGGTGTAGTCGAACAGCGAGTTGGTCGCGAGGAACACAGCGCGGCCACTGGCGCGGTGGGTCTCAAGAACCTGTGTGCATGTTCATGTATGTATGTTCATGTATGTATGTATGTAAGTGTATGTATGTATGTATGTATGTATGTATGTATGTATGTATGTATGTATGTATGTATGTATGTATGTATGTATGTATGTATGTATGTATGTATGTATGTATGTATATATGTATGCATGTATGTATGTATGTATGTATGTATGTATATATGTATGCATGCATGTATGTATGTATGACGTTGATTACACTGTGGGCTGAAAAGCCGGGGGCCCAGGGCCGAAGCACAGCGCGAGGGGCGGGTGCATACATCTGGTTAGTCTCATGCACTCCGCCCCCGGGTCAGGCCGCACGGGAAACGACGGCCGGCACGCAACAGCGCTTGTTTGGCGCTCCAACTAGACGGGATCTATGCCCGTTGGTCTCCTAACATAAACGAAGTCGCAACTGGGGGGCTCTTCCTGCCGACCGAACGAACCGAGCATCTCAGAGAGCTCGCAACCAGGACCTGGGCGACCGGGAGCCCGACGAGTCATCCCGGGCTGGGGAGGTCACCAAGCTCAAAAATCCTCATGCAAAAAAAGAGCGCAAAGAGCTCACACCACAAGACGCCAAACAGCCTCCTGAGACTACTACCCTCCTCCGCCTCTCCCTCCCTGGGCTAGTCCAGGGGAGATAGCCCCCGTCGGGGGGGTAACACCGCACAAGTCCGCGCCCTTCCACAGCACTGGGTCTAACTTGAAAAGTACTCAAACGATAAACGGGAAGTATGTATGTATGTATGTATGTATATATGTATGCATGTATGTATATATGTATGTATGTATGTATGTATGTATATATGTATGTATGTATATATGTATGTATGTATGTATGTATGTATGTAAGAGCGGTGGTACGGGGCCCACGAGCAGGAAATGCAAGGAAATCCAGGAACTACAGCCGGCGCCCAAAGTACCGGCGACAACATTAAATACCTGTACGGAACTTGTACTGCAGAAAGGGCACGTTGCCAAGATAGGGAACTTGGCCGATCAGCCGGGCAGATACAGACTAACAGACGGACAAACGGGCATGCAAACAAATAAACAACTTCAAACGCACACACCTCCCCTTCCACTCCCGCACCCTTGGCTCTGTTCTTGATTCCTCCTCTCTCCCCAACACGCACATACACACACGCACACGCACATACACACACGCACACGCACACATACACACACACACGCACACACACGCTCACATGCACCAGATGCTCGTCCCGGTGGATGAATTTTTCCGGGTTGGCCGCCACCGCCCGCTTCAAGGAGCCGTCACGGTGACACATGTCCACTGCCGTACGGAGGTCGCGGTAGAGATCCTGGAGGGGGGGGACGGGGGGGGGGTGCAGCGGGATGGGGGGTATCGGGGGTTGGTGGTTGGTGGTTAGTGGTTACTGGATAGGGGGACAGCAGAACGGAGGGGGATGCCTTGGGGTTGTTGGTGTGGTGGTGGAGGTGTACGTATGTGTGTATTGATTTTGTTATGTGTTAAGCTTCCACGAGAGAGAGACACACGCACCCGTACGGTAACCGTCCGTACGGCACACGGGCACAACTCTCGGGAGCTGCTGTAGTGAAGCGACCAGGCTTCCTCCGTAACAAGCAATACATTCACATACATACATACATACGGCGGTACATACATACGGCGGTACATACAGATGGCTTCCCAAGGTACCCCTCCCCCCCCCAGCCCCCCCCGGCCCCCCCCGCACTTTGTAGCTCTTGCGGCGCAGAATCTCATGTCGACCTTCATCCTGCCGGGAGGGGCATGTTGGCGGTCGGGGGGGAGGGGGGGAGGGAGGGAGGGGGGGAGGGGGGAGAATACTTAGGGTTTTGAAGGCGCGTGTGTTGAGGAGTTGTAATGGTAGAGAGAGGTGGATGGGAAGCAGTCTCTGGTTTGCGTTGTATGTGTGTATGTGTGTATGTGTGTATGTGTGTACGTGTGCGTGCCTGTTTGATGGAACACAAGGTGGGTGGGGTTCAAAACCTCCCACCCACCCACCCAACCCACCCGATGTCCTCGTACAACTGCACGACAAACCGCAACCCCCTCCCCCCTCCTTTTACCCCCGCCCTTCCCCCCTCCCCGCCTCCCCCCCTCCCCCGCTCCTGTTGTTTAGTTTCTTGCACATGATCTTTCATATATGATATATACCCACCCCTCCCCCAAAAACACAGGTTCCTCTTTCCCCTTCCCCCCCTTCCAACGCCCCTTCACACCTTCATTTCCACCAGCTGCATGTACAGGTAGGCCTCAGCCAGACTGAACAACGTGTCCACCATGCCGTACCCCCCGGCCTCGTCAAACACACCAGCGCCGGCAGCCCCCGAGGAGTGGTGACCGTTGTACACGGACTGGCCGGGGCGTGCATGTGTATGTAAGTATGTATGTGTGTGTGATTGTGTACGGGGGAAAAGTTGGAGGGGGGTTAGGAGGCGCAGGGGGCGGGGGAGGAGTAGCGGGCAGGTGAGGGCAGTGTGAGGCGAAAGATCGACGGGGGGCGTGTGTATGTGTGTGGGGGGGGAGGGAGGTGGAGAGGTGGAAGGAGGGGGCGGGGAGATGAAACCCAAAACCTTCAGCACGAACCCCCCCTTCCACAATTCCTACAGACCAGCCCCAGGGCAAAAAAGCGGTTCCCGCTAAAGAGCTAAGACGGCTGAATGCCACTAAAACGTCACCAACTTCATCGTTAACGTAACCACCAACTACCAACTGTAAACCACCAACTACCGAGGGGAAAAACACGGCTACCGAATAGCTGCCCCAACTCTACCCAAGGAACCAACCCAACCCCTCCCCCTTCTCCCTCCCGCCCCTGGCCCTGCCGTACCTTCCGTACATCCACGGGCAGCTCCTGAAAGCCGTGATACGCAACCTGGAAGGATTGCAGATTGAGGGGGAGGGGGAGGGAAACGAGATTGGGTTGAGACTGTGTGTACCCGTGTGGGGGGTTGGGCAGAAATCGTACGTGCAACAAACTGCCTCAACGGTCAACTGCCATTGATGTCCACAAGGCACCCATAACTACCTGCCCTGAATAGCTCCGGAACTTCGCACACCAAAAAAAACTAAAATTATTGAAATTTAAGTGAATATATTCTTAGTGAAATAAATCATAAAAATTAGTAAATATTATGTAGCCCT
>NW_003307547.1:2053886-2059261 GCF_000143455.1 Volvox carteri f. nagariensis | reverse complement strand
GGTTGTCTAGGAATGAATGATGGACGGGGTAAATCATACCGCAATTGTACATCAACATTGGCATCACCACCAGAGTAGCAGTAGCAGCAGTAGCAGCAGCAGTACCACTACTGGAGGGCTAGAAAAACGGAAAACAGACGTGTTCCAGATCCCCTTTTCCCGCCTTCCTCCCAAACACAACCTAACCACCTTACCGAACTACCCGACCCGGGTAACTACCTTGTCAATGATGAGGCCCTTGGTCATGTAGTCCCACTGGAAGTCCAACCGACGCAGCTCCTCGGGGTATCGAAACACCTCGACTAACTTGGACACGGTTTCCTTTCGTGTACGCGCGTGCGTGTGTGTGTGTGTGTTTCGGAGGGGAGGGAGGAGAGGGGAAAAGAGAGGGGAAAGAAGTGGGGGATCGAAGGAGGTTTGGGTGGGGGCGGGAAACGCGGGTTGAGCAATCGACCCACGGGTCGGTAAGAGATGACCTGGGGGGAAAGGCCTTGAACGGGTTTTTGTCTTCGTCCTGCTTTCCTCCCCCCCCCCGCAATCAACCCCCCGGCAACATACACACACGCGCGTGTAAGTAGAGCGAGCATGTGAGCGCGTGTGTGTGTGTGTGTGTGTGTTTTACGTTCTCCCTAAGAGTGCGGCGGCCCTAGGCACGAGTTCAGTTCAGGTTTGAACTTCCTGCTCATGGCGAGTGGCGCGAGTGGTGCCGTTCGGTGTCTCTCACTTTATGCGCAAGGCCCTCGAAGGTGTCCGGCTTGTACTGCGCCAACGTGTAATCCATGTCGTACCCGATGGCCTGCAGAGAGCAGTACGACATCTAAACATCCATTCCCATATTGCCACAAGAAGTGAAAGCAAACGCCAAGTACGCCAAAGAAAATAGTGCTGAATAACCCATCACGACAATTACATGAGCCCGGGAAGTCAAGCCGTTTGGCAAAATCCAGCAGCAATAGCAGGAGCAGCAGAAGACGAGCACGAAAATGTACAGCATGTACAGCGATGTACCGCACGATGGCGTTTGCTGTTCCGCCAAAAAATTATTTTCCACACACGCACATACAGAGATACTTTCACACATTCCCAAGAGCACGCATACAAACAGACACACAACACCGTAACGCAAGCACACACACACACAAACATACGCACGCCCCTTGCGGATAGCCCCGCCACGCTGGGCACAGCGACGCAAGTTCGCCCTACCCCCCCCTACCCCCATGTCTCAACTTTTGCCGGCCCGCCCCCCCCGATGTGCTTTGTACGTCGGCATTTGTCTTTCCGGATGCATCGGAGGAACAATAGTTGACATTTCCTGATACAATAATAAATACAATATATAATAAAATAACATAATAATGCAATATAATAATAGAATGTTGCAATACGATAACATAATAAATATAATATATATATATTATATATATTATATATATATATATTTTTTTTTTGGCATATAATTCTTCCCCTCGGATGTGGGGCTACCTTACCCCACACCCAAACACTCAAGAGAGCAAAAACGCCGGCGGCGCCGCGAACAGCATACACCCCACACACCTTTATTTGCTTCATGTTCAAAGCCCGGTTGCAGAATATTCTACGCTGTACGGGCAGTCGGGGTAGCGGCGGAATGGGGTCGTCGGTCCACAGCGGCACACTGCCCCGCCGGGGGGGCGGATGGCTCCCGTAACCCTGGGAGGGGGTGTTCGCGGGTGGGGTGTGGGGGTTTTGGGGGGAAAGACGAACCACACACGAGTGAAGCTGCTGCCAGGGCAAGAGTGTACCAAACGTAGAACTGACCGAACGTAGAACTGACCGGGTTTTGGGGGGGGGGGCCGAGAAGAGGAAATGGGAAACCGGGGGGTTAAGAACCTGTGAACTGAGAACAAGACACGGGTTGGGACGGTTTTTGTACGCGCGCGTGTGTGCATGTGTGTATTGGCGTGTTCGTGTACGCACGTCGTGGTTCGGGGAACCGGGTGCATTGATGACCCAGTTCGAAACTATACTCTCCACGTACGGGTTGAGAGCTAAAGAACTAGAGAGTTCAAGGTGTGACTGGATTTTCATGCCTGTGTGGTTGTTGTACAGTGGTGTGAGCCAAAGGGAGACTTCCATACGCTGGAATGAATGCGTATTCATACAGAATACAGGAAGAGGGGATAGGAAGGAGCGAAGGTGACGGGGAAATTGAATGCCATACCTTCGTCGCTGAGATGTGACGCTGTGGGGGTTCGCGTTGCGTCGCTGGGGGAAGCGGGCTGGGCGAGGTGCTTGCTGCAGCTGCGGCCGGCTGCTCAGCGGCAGACGGTGTCTGTGATGCGGACTGTGATAAGCTGCTGGTGCTGCTGCTAGCGGCGCCATTTGCGCTGTCGCGTGCCACGTATGGCAGCAAGCGACGGGACCTAGGAATGCGGGGGGATTGCGAGGGGAGAACAAAGAGCAAGCAACATAGCAAGGATGGAGGGATGAGTCAAGATTATTTTTCTGTACTACTTACATGCAACAGTACTTAGATGCAAGCAACTGCTAAGTGTCCGGTTGACCGGGTTGCCCATGGCGCAAACCTAATCACCAAGGCGAAATCATCAACTTACTCTGAAAGTGACCCCGAGGAAGAAAGTGACGTGGACGTATGCCAAAGTGGCTGCAGATGTGCCAAGCGACGCGTGTGGCGCCAGACCCTGCCGGAGAGAGGTCCCGACATTGCCGGGACAGGAAGGCTTGCTGACGTTTGTTTGGGCGTCCAGCTGACCATCACGTATCCTGACTGCGTTGATGCGAGTTGTAGGCCCAATAGAAGTCACGCGAGCGTTGGACCCGCTGCGAGATGAAGACCAACTAGGGTTGCATTCGCTATGATCCAAAGGATCGCTTATGATAGGAACGCATGCGCCGATGTAAGCGCCAAAGGTGGTAACACTGAAGCCCTAACTTTACACACAGGCAAGTTGTACCAACGTGCAAACTATGAGCTCGAAGGACCGAAATCAGATATTTTTCGAAATCAAGGCATAACTTTAAACAAACAAACCAAAAGCAGCGTAATCAAACAGCAACAAAGAACATCGCGGGTATATCGCATATGCCGACCCGTCCGTACGTCACGACGCTCTCTGCAAGCTCGGTGACCATTATCAAAACAAATTTCATGATACTTTCACAGGTGCATACTGTTAGCCTATATACAGTTCAAACCATCACATCCATTTTCGCAAGTCCCATACGTTTCGCCCGGTCCTATTCACCCTAAGTAATCCACCTCGCACCGTCAGCAGTTGCCACCGTCAGCCCATCATTCTTCCCTGCCTTCCTTAGCTCTCCACCGCTCCCCCTCTTCCAATTCCACCACACATATAGTGGACGCGAGGAACCCGCAAAGCAAGCTAACCACGCGACCCGATAATCCATCAGAGTTCTACAACGCAACACTATTTTCCCTGTCGTATCACGACTATACAAGGATTACAAGAAAAAAGTACGGATCAGCACGGAGGTCAGATCTCGTGGTGATGTACGGCCTACAGGATACATTGCTTTCCCGACCATCACACCACCAGCTCTAAAAACACACCAAAACACACACCAACACCCGCCGCCATCCACTTTTTCCCCCCTTTTCCCCCGGCCATTCATGACCACGAATCAAAATTCCCATACCCGCCCCCAACCACTTTCTTGGCCTTTTTAGCAAGTGGCTCCTCAGCGTCACCATCCCGCCGCTGCTCGTCCACGACAACTGGGCCTCCTCCTGTCACCGCTACAGCTACAGCTGCTGCTGCTGCCGTCGCAGCGGCGTCATCTATAGCACACGGACGTTGCTGCGGTTGTTGTTGTTGTTGTTGTTGTTGTTGTTGTTGTTGTTGTTGTTGTTGTGAGGAAGCCGGTTCTTCCTGGTCCTTTCGCTGCTGTGATGACGGTTGTGGCGGTTGTCGGTTGGACAGCAGCGCCGCGTTGATGTACTTGCCCACGCCGCTCCGTACGGGCTGAGGTGGCGCCGTACTGCCACCCTCGCCGGCGGGCCCGCTAGCAGCAGAGGGTTGGCTGTACCAGGTGCCGATCTGCGCGGGCGGGCGGGTGGCCGTCAAGCTCACAGACAGACAGACAGACATCAGATAGACAGACAGACAGACAGACAGACATCAGATAGACAGACAGACAGACATATCATCAACCCAGCGATATCGATATCGACCCAACACCTCGCCTCCACGTTCATAAGCCGGCAGACCGGGCGGACTCAGCCCGCCCCACCCGCCCCCACCCACCCCGGCCCCGTCATGGCCGTGTCTCCCCTGAGACCTGGACCCACCATCACCCTCACCCCACCCTCACCCTCACCCTCTCGTACCTTATTCGTCAGGGGGTCAGACGCCGCCGCCGCCTCCTTCTCCGCCTTCTTGCGTGCCGCCGCCTCGGCCCTGGCCTCCTCCTCCTCCAACTCGTAAAAGGGGTTGGTGAATATGGTGGCGCCTGTGTGTGTGCCGGGTGCCGGAGAAAGGGGGGAAAACGAAGCACCCGATTCAAACAAGGTAATTGGTAAATCCAAGTTTTGAGGAGGGGAATTTAAACACCCACTATCATTATCACTATCACTATCATTATCATTATCACTATTACTACCACTATTACTACCACTATTACTACCACTATTACTAACTCTATTACTAACACTATCACTATCACTAGCACTAGCACTAACACTCCGCCACTACCACTCCCACGATCCGCCACACACCCACTCCACTACCACACCCCTACTCACTCACCTGTTATGCTGATGGTGATGGTGGGTCGATCCTCCGGGTCCGTGGACACCTTCTCCATTGCCGACAGCACATCCAACCCCCCGACCACCCGACCGAACACCGAATGCTTGAAGTCGAGGTGCCGACAGCTCTTAAGAGGGGTCGGGGTCGGACAAGGAAAGGAGCAGAAGGGGGTTGTAGAGGAGAGGAGACGAGTACACGGCAACACGGGAGTTACGGCAGGAGGCGGCGGGCCAGTTATATGAGAGCATAACTCCAATACAGCATAACTCCTCAACTCTCTCTCCCTCCCTCTCCCTCCGTTTCCCCCCCTCCCCCCACCCCCCACCCCACACACCCACCTTGAAGGTGATAAAGAACTGCGACCCGTTGGTGTTGGGTCCGCTGTTCGCCATGGACAGCACCCCCCTGCCCGCGTGCACCAGTCGGGAGTCCAGCTCGTCGCGGAAGGTGGGGCCGAAGATGGACTCGCCGCCCTTGCCCGTGCCGGTGGGGTCACCGCCCTGAAGGCCGGGGGGGGGTGAGTTTGGGGGGTAGGGGTGAGTTTGGGGGGAGGGGGAGGGGTGAGTTTGGGGTGGAGGGTTGAGTTCTTATAAGGGGGGAAGA
>NW_003307547.1:2040730-2053450 GCF_000143455.1 Volvox carteri f. nagariensis | reverse complement strand
CTGGCGCAAGGCCCCCCGTTTACCGGTCGTGCGCTTGCCCGCCCGGGATTCCCCCGGTGGCCTTGAGTTTCGCCTCCGCCAGCAGCCTGGCCGCCTCCGCGCGCTTTCCGCCGCCGCCGCTAGCAAACGCCGCCTTTGCATCCTGCGTGCTGAGCGCCCCTAGCGCCCGCTTCATGTCCTCCGTGGCGTTGCGGATGTTGCTCGCCTCCCCGGCCGCGCCGTCCTCATCCTGATCGTCCAACGTCAGCTGCCGCTTGACTGCCGAGCGACACAGCGGCCAGGTAGGGTAAAAGGTAGGGTAGGGCAAGGTAAGGTAGGGTAAGGTAGGGTAGGGTAGGGCAAGGTAAGGTAGGGTAGGTTAGAGCAGGGTAGGGTAGGGTAGAGCAAGGTAGGGCAAGGTAAGGTAGGGTAGGGTAGGGCAAGGTAAGGTAAGGTAGGGTAGGGTAGGGTAAGGTAGGGTAGGCACCAACAAAGCACCCGACGGGTGGGTGAACGCGGGCGGGACCCACAACCCGCTGAGATGTCAGTAATGAGATACAAAACGAGATCCAGGGGTCCAAACTGTATAATAACAACAAACTGTATAATAACAACAAACTGTATAATAACAACAAACTGTATAATAACAACAAACTGTATAATAACAACAAACTGTAATAACGGCGACATATAGAGAAACCCATAGGCCAGGAAAAGCCGGCTTTCCCCCCCTCTCGAGGGGAGGACGGCACCGCACCCGACCGCACCGCACCGCACCGTGGTCGAACTGGTCGATGGTTCGGCCGCTGAGGTTCAGGGGGTCCTGGATGTGGAGGATGTCCTTGCGGGTGAAGGGCTCATCAGTGAGCAGGTCCTTCCAGCTGCGCGGCTTCACACACAGCTCCTCCACCGCCTCCCAGCAGTACACATTCCCGGTAGTGCGGATCGCCACTATGTGGGTGTGTTCCGTGAAGACCTGGGGGAGGTGTGGGAAGTAGGAGGGAGGGAGGGGGGGGCCGGGGGAGGGGAGGGGGAGGGGGGGTAGAGAGGGGGAGAGCCAGGCGTATTATACATTACATCAAGCAGGGGATCATATGCGAGAAAGAATGAAGTGAACGAGAGAGGGGTAGGATAGTAAAAGGGGGGAAGCGGGGAAAGGGAAAAAGGGGAGGAGGGGTATAAGATAAGATAAGTAAGCTCCAGAACCAGACCTGGATAGCCGTATTTCCACTTCCCTAAACGAAAAGCCCTTGCAGAGGTCTCACCCGCCTTCGCTTCCCGCGGGTGGCTTTACGTGCCGGGACCCTGAACCGTCGGGCTTCTCCCCTCCCCTTCCCTCCCCTCTCGGCATGTGTTTGGCCCCCTCCCCCCTTTTGGCATGTGTTTTCCCGCGCCCTGTGCTGCACAGACAAGAGGAATGGTCCAATGGTTCGGGTTGTTCTGTTTTCCGTTTTGTCAGCTTCTTGCCTTTCCCATGACGGGGCAGGTAAACTCGCCGTCGCCATTCTTAGAGAAGTTGAGGCGCGTCAGGTCCTTGAGCTGCAGCGGCTCGCCTGTGACGGGATGCTTTTTGTATTTCATGATGTACGGCACGATTGCCGTGATGTCGTACACTGTGCCATCATCTGTGCAGACCGGGTCTTCGAAGGGCGTAAAGTTAATGGCGCAACAGTGGAAGGGCAGGCGCTTGAAGGGCGCCGCGCCCTTGCCCCCCTTGAATCCGCCTGCGCGATGCAAGATGGATGCAAGGGGCCGAGTTGGTCAAGGAAGACCAAGGTAGAGGGTACTAAAGTTAAGGGAACCAGGCGCCATCAGATGCATGAAATGAATTGTGAGTTCCGTGCACACCACCAAAGCAAGCCATCTCTTGTCAGCGACCAACGGGTCAACTTGCAAGAGTGGCTTTGCAGGGCTTTTAATTGCTATGTGCAATATCTCTAACCTTAAACAACCTTCAAACAAGCATAAATCGGCCTCGGCGTGTGATGAAGGACATACATGACATAAGACGCAAGGATCTTAGCTGTTTCCAAAATTAACGCAAAGTGTGGAAGGCTTCATTTTAAATATTACAACGTACAACAACCATCGCCTTCATGGCCCAATTCAAGGGAGATGTTTCTCACACAGAATTAAACACTCACCCCACTCCTCCTTCCATTCCTTTGTAGTAAGGAATAGTCGATCCTTCTGATGCTGCTTTTTACCCATATTCCAAGAGAGTCCCGTTAATACTCAAGGAATTGATATCTGTGGGCTGCAAACAATAGGGTGGCGTTATGCTTAAGGCGATATGTACAATCACATTAGAAAGCGGCATCAGATAACTCGGCAATGAGAATAACGGTTCGCGTGATGTCATTGGTAGGTCAGCTTCCCAAAAACAGCTCGTTGTACGGAATTGTCCGTATACTGGCCAGACAGTTGCAAATCGGGCAGAGTTCCGCCCAGACTTCCACGGCGTCACTTTCCTGTTCAGCCAACTCGCGAACCAGCATATCCAGGTGATAGGTATAAAAGACCAAACCCAGGTATAACCAGTTACTATTGACCAGATAGCAACAGCAACTACAGGCCGGGTGCGCTGTCTGCCAAAGCGCGTAATTGTTCTACTGGACCTGGCTGGCAATAACTAAGGCCGAGCTGCCAGATCGAAGCGAGAGGCGCCCTGATAACCCGGATTCCCCCGTTGTGCAACAAGCATGGGGCAAGGTATGAGTAGCGAATTAATTCACTTGCGCTACTTGGCCGAATCTGTAAGCTGTTGTGCAACAGATCTTTTGCAGGCGAATTCGGGTCAAGTCGCCGCAGGTGACAAAATTCGCCTCCTAAGACGAAATTCTTTTGTCCTTGCTTATTCCACGTCTTTCCTTAGACTAAACGAAAACAACTCAAAAATAGCTCCTATTTAAAGTTTTTTTGGATGATTAATGCATGCATGGATGGATGGGTGAATAACAATTTTGACTTAACTTACAAATGAGTCCGACCACATCGCAGGTAGCGTATTGTCGCTGTCCGCACCCACCTCAACGCTGTCGCCATGTGTGACCCAGCCAAATTCAGTTCGCCTTTGGTGGGCTTCGCGTTGGCCCCGCGAAAGTGCCCCCTTATCGAATATTGCTCGTGGGCCATACCAACCCCTAACCACCCTAAAACCCTAAGAGACAGGAACCCTCGGTCGTCGGTCCCTTCAACAGTGATTCACCACAACAGGTCACTCTGGAACACACACACCACAAAGTACTCACCAAAGGAGTCTATCTGAAGGATCTATGTTCAGAAACTCTTTTAGAAATTCCCTGTAAGCTGAATACAAAGCTGCCATCAAAAAAAGTTGCCGTTATCAGGAATTGGCTGAAATCGCAAGACTTGATGATGGCACGGCAGCTGGCACGGCCAGCCGCCAATTATTTTAAAACTCATGCCATGTTAGGTCTTATTAAAAATTTTGAACAGGTCAAGATAGGTACTGAGTAGATGGTGTATGGATCCAAGAAAAATCAGATTCGAATTCAAATACGGTGTTTAGTTTCATTTTTCTTGTTTCAACGAGACGCAATCGGCCCATCTGCAAGCATACTGTAATTAAACAGAAGACCATTCCTTAAAAATAAACGTTTTCCATTCTTTGACCATCCTTTAAAAATAAACGTTTTCAACTGCTGTTTCACACTAGGCAAGCTGGGCGCAAGGTCCCATAGGAACCAATCCCCCACCTTCCTCCTCGCCTTTCCTCTGAAAAGGTGGTTAAAAAGGGGTCGCTGCGAACGCTGTGCGCCGCTGGTTACACAAACGACTGTTGTCAAACTCGAGCTGTCTGAGACCGTCGTGGCATCATCCTCACAATGCGTTGCTCCAACATCCCGTACAGTCGCAGTACAGCCCGCTGGGCCTCTTCCTGATCGGCCCCATGGCAGTTGCTGCTGCCTTCGCCTACGCCGCCAGCTGCATTGGCCGCTGCTGCGGCGGCTGCGCCGACACTGTCGTACGGCCCCAGCAAACGCGGCAGTGCCCAAAGCGCCTTGGCGGCTGTCTGCTGGCCGAACTCGCCTAGCAACTCCTCCCCGCGCGCCACCGCCGCCATCAGCCATGCAGCCCCCGGCCTCAACCCCAGAAGTGCAAGCGCAAACAAAACGTTTGCAAGGTTGCAATACGACATGTCGTACATCCGTACGGCGCATCCCGCAAGGAAAGCTTCCGTCCAGCCGGGCGACAGGCACTCGGGTCGCGACCCGGTGGGCGGATCCATCTTCGCGATGCCCCAAATGAGCCGTTCGAGTGACATGGCGTCGAAGTCGTCGAAGTTTGATTTGGCGGCGGCGCCATACAGAGCCGAGAACCACTCCTGGCAAGGCGTCCGCTCCAGCATGCCGTACGAGTACGACAATTGCGACAGCCCCGCGGCGGTCTGCTCGTCCATGCGCGCCAACGTCACCACCTCGTGACCAGAAAGCCAACGCGCACTAGGTGCTTGACCCAGCGAGATGCAGCTTCTCAGTAGCAGCACGAGGTGTCGCGCTTGCAGTACAGGTAGACGCTTGTACGACACGGCCCTTGCCGTACATATACGTTGAGCAGCACAGTACATACAAAACACAGCGCAATGACGAGGGCACGTGGGCATATGCAGACGAGACGTGAGGAAATCAACAACGGAAAAAAATGAACTCTGGATTGCTTTTAAACATGAACACAAAAAACGATAAACATTTCGCAGCAAAACATTACATAACCAAACGGACATCAGACTACTTTCAACATGCGATGCAGGTGCTGCTGGTGCTGCATTTGCCATGTACCAAAGCCCCAGATAATGACGACGGCACGGTACATACATGCTCCCCTACTGCCCCTCTCAGCCCCGTTCCACTTCCCCCCGCCCCCACATCCTCCTCCTCCTCCATCTCCTCACCCTTGTCCACTCCCGCCCTCTTAAAGCACCAACCCCCAACCCAACCTTCCTCCTCATCGTCTCCCTTAACCCCAGCCCCGCTCTTGCAGCGGTAAAACCCCACCACACGCCGAACCCCTACACTCCCAACCCAGTCCAAGCCCCCGCCAGAGACCCACCAGAACTCCTCCATCCACGCCTCCTCCGGCACCGCGCCGCACTTGGACAGCCCCCACAGCAGCATCACCAAATCGGGCGGTGAGAAGGAGCGCAGAGGCTGCTCCCAGGCCGCCACGAGCAACAAGTCCACCCAGCGCCGATTGGGGCGGATACTGGCCGGCAGTGGAAGGGAAAGACGAACCGCACACGTGGAAGGGCAGTGGAAGGGAAAGACGGGGTTTACACAAAGCAGGAGCCCCAAAAAGCAGAGGTTAAAAGAGAACAACGACGATAACTGAAGGTTAGTTACACCACCAACGACCGGTGCAGAACTTAGAAGCAATGCTGCGCGAGAGAGTGCATCTACTATCAAGTGACGCTGTAGCAGCAGCATCACTAGCTGGTTGTAGTGGTTGTGGTGGTTGTGGTGGTGCTGCTGCTACAGCTGCTGTTTCTACCATGTCGTACACTCACCCCAGCGTCGCCAGGCCCCACATCATCGTCGTTAGCGATGTCGATTCCGCTTCCAGCAGCCGTACGTACGTCAAACTCAACCAGTGCCGTAACCAATCTGCCGGCGGCATAAGGCCCAAACTTGCCAGGCACCACAACATGCGCGCCGCGTGCTCAGGTGCAGCTGACGGCAGTTGGCTGTAGCTGGCGCTCAAAAAGCCCGCCAACCAGTCGCGATCCGGTGCAAAGCCCAGCCGCAGTAAGGCCCACGACGAAATCGACAGGTCGTACGACGAAAATGCGGGCATCAACCGCAAGCAAGCTGCGCCAACCGTCGCGACCCAGGAGCTGGACGGCCGGTACGACAGCACCGTCAGACCCCACAATGTGTTGGACAGGCCCGACGCCATGAAGTACGGCAGTTGCCGTAGCACTTCCGTACAAAAGGCTCGCATGAACGGTGCCTGTGGCTGATAGCCCAGACGAGCTAAGCCCCAAATTATCTGACTCAACCCCTGGCTGGTGAACCGCAGCGGTGGCAGCGCCGTCGCGGCGGCAGTAGCAGCGCCGTCGCCATTCCTGCTGCCGCCATCCCCGTACGGCCTGACGTCCAGGCCATTTCTACCGGCGCCGTGCCCGGCGGCGGCAGCCGCAGGCATGTACGACGCGGCCGCGGCGCACAGCCTGCCCATCCACATCCCGCCGGGGTCGTACTCTAGCTGCGCCAGTGCATACACGCTGTTAGCTAGCTCTTGGGGCCCGAACTCCTGGAGGAGGAGCCGGTGCTCCGAAACCGCCAGCCAGGAGGTCATCCAGGCAGCCGGCGGCGTGCAGCGAAGTACGGCAAGCGAGTACAGCACTCCCGCCAGCGGGACAGGACCCATGGAGGACAAGTAGTGCCTGCACGTCGTACAGTACGGCGTGATCAGTACCTCATCCGACGTGGTACGACGGGGAGCTAAGTGTTTGGTGTGGCTAAGAGGGAAGCTGTAAGAGTAAAGAGGACTACATGGTTGAAATAATGACCCATGGGTCGGAACACCAACCACCACCAAGCCGCGCAACGCCCACTGTTACGACTGGAAACGTCGCACCCCATCAACCTCTTCCCCCCCCTGTCCCCCTCCCCCTTTCCAGCCCCTACCCGCACAGCTCAGTAAAACCCGTCATGAAGACACGAAACCGTGCCTGCTCCCGAGCCACCCGGCGACCTGGCTGCGGCGCAACGGCCCGCAGACGCCGCGCCGCCACCAGCAAGTGCACCTCATCCAGTACGGTGCCGTGCAATGCCAGAAGCTCCCGTACCTCCCGCCACGTCACGGCGTCGCCTAGCTGTCGATTTAGGGCCTTACGTGAAGCAAAGTTGACAGATGTTTTGGATCCATCGTCCGGGGGGCCCCCGTCTAGAGAAGTCGCCGCCAGTACGACATCGCCTCTAATGGCGGCGGCGGAGCCGACGGCGGCTGTTGCCGACACGGCCTCCGCCTCCGCCGCCGCTGCTGTGGCAGCTGCTACTGCGGCTGTAGCAGCTGCGACGTTATCAGCACGTGCTAACGTGTCAGTTGCCGGGACGTACGACCCATGTGTCGTATTAGCAACCGCTTCAGTTGTAGCTTCGAATAATAACCCCGCTGCTGCTGCTTCTACTGCGACTGCTGTGATCGGCTGTCCAGCGATTGCTGCGGAAACCTCTGCTGCTGCTGCTGCCATGGGACCGCCGTCTGGTTCTCCGCCACTGCCAACGCCACCTCGGTGCCAAGCGCCTGTGCGCGATACTCCGCCAGGGGGGGAAGCTGCACCCTCCACTGCTACTGCCACTGCTACTGCTGGGGACCCTTCCAGCGTCACGTCGTGTCCGTGCTCTGCCGTTGTTACTGCTGCTGCCGTTGCGCGGCGGCCTGGCTCGGACCCCGCTCCCCCCAGAGTCCCCGCCCGCGCTGCAAACTCCTCGTCGATACACACCCTCACAGCTCCAACCCCTGAATGTGTACGTGTTAACCCCCCTGACCCCTCTTCCTTGCCGAGGGGGGTTCCCCCCTCCTCCCTCTCCCCCTCCCCCTTCTGGGACGGACAGCGATACACGCCCCCAGCACCAACAGCACTAGCAAGTTCCACAGCGGTAGCTGTAGCAGTAGTTGTGGCTGTAGCTGTACTACTACTGCCGCAGTGCCCTCCCGGTGGCTCCGGGGTCTGTACGGTGTACGGAGTAACGGTGGGGAGATGCACAGAGAAACCCTCCCCCAGCTCAATCGCGACAGTTGACATGCCGTACGACGGTTGTTGTTGTTGTAGTATGGGTGTTTTTGGATGTCCGTGTAATAGTACGGCAGGTGGTGTGCTAGTTGAGGCATGCGCCGGATGGCTGACGGCTGTGGCGGCGCGCCCGGGTAAGCTGCTGCTGCTGTTGCTGCTGCTACCGGTGGTGGTGGCGCCGCCGCCAAGGCCGCCATGGGCAGCGGTGCTGGCGGCGGAGGGCTCTGAAGATGCGTTTGCGGTGGCTGGGCTGGCGGCGGCCGCGGCCGCCGAGGAGATGGCTTCTTTCTGCAGCGCGCGGAGGCCTTGAGGATCATTATGTTGAGAAGACAAACGCTGGAGTGCGGAGGTTGATTGAGCGATGCCAAGGTCAGCGGACAAGGTGTGGAGAGCACCTGCCGGAGGAGATGGCGATGGAATGCGACGCTCCGATGCCCGTGTGTGGGGTCTTGAAGACTTCAGCGCATGTTCCGCTACGGTCCGAGAGAAATAGTGCCGTGCTCTGATGCCTTTTGTTGCGCCAGCAAGATACAGCCCGACGGTTGGGCAATGAGGTGCAAAGACCCGCCCCGAAGGCCCGGCATTGTAGTGCGAAGCGATTCTCGATTCCATGCTTTTGTCTGTGTCACCGGAAATCGTTTTGCTGCTGGTGCTTCTTGCTTGGTGGAGCTCCAAGCTCCGGCAAAGTGGCTGCGAGATTTAGACGGTCCAAACTTGCGGCCATTCAGGTAACCGTATTGATGCAAATGGCTATTTTTGAGGTCCAGCAACCTGAGATTGGCTCCGCAAATGGCGACTTTTGCGTCCGTTCCGCACATGCAGCAACATACTGCATCATCTGAACATAATAATAGTTATGAATGGTGCTAATGAAGCGCTTATTTCAAGGGAAGTTATTACATGGCTAAGGTAGTAGTCCTGAAGTCACTCCCATTATTTTTTAAAAACATAAACATGACGACGATGTGCCTGTTTAACGGTGAGGTAACAGTCACAACTAGTAAGCCACTTCTTCCCTTGCGCTGCTTTCTTAGGGTTTGCGGTCGCTGAGCGTGTGCTGTCCAACCCGCCTGGGCCTTACTTGCTTGGCGAACATGTAGCGATAACGCCTGACAACCCTGGAGGCATGATAATCTTCCATTGTATGAAGGTATCATGCGCAAAGGCATAATCACCGGCATCTATGGCACGCCGTAGCCAAGAGCATACGACGACGCTACTAGCGCGAAATTGTACGGCAGTACGTGACCACTATCGTTGCAAGAAGCATTAAATAGACGCTCATACATCTAAGTGATAAAGTACGACTAGTATTTTCAGCTATAATATAACAGGAAATTGCTGCATTCCTGGCGCCCACCATACGAAAGTCGTAGCCTGTAATGTAATTGGCGTAATGTTTTAACCAGGAACTAACGGAAATTTTCTCCCTACCTGAAGCATGAATTACATGAGGTTATTTTAACATTTCCGTTGCTTAATGTCCCTATAGCGGCGCATTGGCTTTCGTCTGTTTGGCGGCATCCCTCGCTTGGACAAGAGGATGCGAAATAAACCTCGTGGAGTTTGTATCGCAGCATTTTGTCTGGTGCTCATTTTCCCGTATTACTACCTGATAGCGGGTGCCAATCCACCGGCTGTTCTGCTGCGCGATGGGGCAACGCTTCAAGAGGATTGGAGAGATCTGCTTATGGCGATGATTCCTGGTAAGCGAACCGCCTGCCTTTCTTGCATCCGTTGCTTACCCCGCTTCCTTTTGTAAGTAGTTTAAAACGGTTGACAGGGCGCACTCTTCCGCGCTAGTCGATTTATTGCTCTAAACGTCTCCAAGGAGTCCGATAAGACTGCTGATTGCATGGCGACAGCGTAAGGAGGTTCGCACCCATGGCGTTGGTTCATAGCGGAAATCATCCAAGCTGCAAACTGCTATAATTTGTATTACAAGCGTTGGAAAGGGCTCGGCAAGCGAAAGTTTTAAAGCTACCTCGCGCCCCTGTAAAGGTGAACAGTGCGCTTCGGATAGGAACCTTGTCTGTGCGTCGGTGCTTAGCTGGGCGGTTTCATACATCCACTCAAGCGCGGTTGCAACAAGGTTTGCATATGAATAGAAGCTACCAATTGCTTTCGTTACGGTAATTCGAAATCGCAGGACTGAGCTTTTGCGTGCCTTCTGAGAAACCGGTGGTTTGCCATTTGGAGTCGGTTCTCTCGCCGTAGGCTGCGTGCAACGCGAATAGCGATAACGCCTCAGACGGCTTTACTGGCCAGCGACGAAACTCCGAGAAGTATAATCGCCTCATAACCGTCTTCTCATGTCGACAAACACTTCGCGTCCTAATTAAGAAAAACGCTTGCAAGTTTGGATCGACGACCGAAAGAGTTACATTAGGTCAGTCGCATACCGGCAGAAGCAACGTCAGGACGGCTACTGCTGCGCTTCGCGACAACCGGACGAATTCCGCAAAGTAAATCTTTATAAGTTTAGGAAGAAGCCTTCAGATCAATTCAGATTTAAGAATGAGTCCTGTTATCAGCTTGACTAGAAGGATCGCCGGCGACAATGCCTCGTCAGTGCAGTTGGTCTTCTTCGCAGCTCTTCGCCAAACCTTACAACTACCTACCTAGCCTTCCCGCCCGACCCCACGCAACGGCCAAACCACAAATACAATCTCCTCTGTGGCGCCGAACCAGCCCTTTTTCAAAACTGTTAATTTGTGCCATTTTGGCTCACGTATTTTGTCTGTCAGCAGTCCGTACGGTGCTAAAACAGAGCGGTCCACCGCCCACGGACAGATACTGGCTGGCTGGAACGAATCTCCGCAAGTCAGCACAAGTTGTCACAAGTCATCACGCAGCGGGTACCTCTCCTACTCTCTCTCTCTCTCTAACTCTCTCTCTCTTTCTTCTCTAACTCTCTCTGTCTCTCTTTCTTTTCCTCTCCTTCCTCACTCTTTCTCTCTTCCTCTGTGTGTAGCTCTGTAGCCCCTCCGCCCGACCTGTCCTTATCTACAAAAAAAGGAAGGTTTATTGCTCTCAGTCCTGCCGTGTTGCGTTACAGTAGCTAGGCCGCCAACGGCAAGCGCAACTCGATAGCAAAACAACCCGGCTGTGAAACTCATCACCTCCCAACACCAACCCATTGTGAAAGTTGCACTAGTGGCCGATAGTAATGACAGCAATGACCTGTGTTGCACCGTTAATGAATCCTACCACCTCAAGCCCCCCGACAGGAGCCACGCGGGCGACCCACCCGTGGCCATCAGTGACAAAACCAGGGACCGCTGCATTGTGGCAACCCCCCGGGATTGCCCGGGGTGGGTGGGGGGAACGACGAGGCACAGACGATTGACGAGAGAACGCACATAGACGGGTACTCCAAGATTAAACCAATAACAAAGGACAATTAGTAAGATACCCGACCCGTGGATGGGTGGGGTGAAACAGAGGACACTGTCTCAGCAGCGGGACACACCTCTTGGTAGGTAAGAGTCAAGACAACGGCAGTTAAAGAACCAATGCGCCTGTGGGACCCATGTAGGAGCTCTGTGTGCTTCCCTCTTGCCGTACTGTGGTCCGGCACATGCATGCATGCATGCGCCCTACTTCCACGCACCACGGCAGCTCCCCTTCGCAATAACTACTTGCCTATCTCTACACTCATGCTTCGCTTCGAGAAGTCGAAGCATATTTCCCCCCCAACCCCAGCAATGCGTAAAGGTGGCAAATGACATCGGCTCTCCCTCTCCACTGCACTTGTGCCGCCCACAAACCCTCTACCTGCTCCATGGAGCCCCCGCCCCCGCCGCCACCGCCACCGCCACCGCCGCCGCCGCTGCTACAGCCACGTCACGCCACGCCTTAAATATTTCAGCAAGATATAAGAGAATACTTGCGTGGCAGGACTCCGCGCCGCCATAGCTGCTACGGCGCTTCTCTACCACCATAACGACCACCATAACGACCACCATAACGACCACTATAACGACCACCATAACATCACCGTCATAACCCCTTTCCTTCGCTAGTTCAGGACTTCACCTGCACCTGCACCTGCACCTGCACCTGCACCTGCACCTGCACCTGCACCTGCACGCCGCATCACGTCGCGCCGCAGCATGCGGGCACCAAATGCAACCGGGCGCTTGGGGTTTTTCTTTCCTCCGTGGGAAATCCCCTTCGCTATCTTTCCGATCCGTGCCCCCCCGCCATGCGTGTGTCTGTATGTGTTTACCCGGCCCTCAACGCCCGTTCCCGCAACCTCCCTGGCGTTTCGGTGCCCCACAGTAGATGGCGAGGCGGCCACAACGACCGAGGAGCCGCCCCCAGCGGAAGATGTAAAGACGTTGAGCATGCTTTGGCACCGTGTGAATGTGCCCTTACCACCACCGCCGCCGCCGCCGCCACCGCCGCCACCGCCGCCGCCGCCGCCGTCGAAGGCTTCGAAGGTGTCGAAGGCGTCCCATCTAGTGCCACCTTCATTCCCAGCCCCTTCCTACCCGGGAGACCGAACTCAAATCGAAAAGCTGCCGCTATCGGCTCCCCGAGGGCAGGAGCAGCAGCAGCAGCCAACATTAACGTCGTCGTCGTCATCATTAGCAATCGCCGTATCGCCACCAATCCAGCTGCTAACAATGCTGCTGCCGCCCTCTCTACCGGCTCCTTCGCCGCCAGCAAGTCCCTCCGTGCCGCGGCGCCGTCAGTCGCCAATGTTGCTGCTGCCACCGTCGCCACTGCCGCCGCTGCCGCTGCCGCCACCGCCACTGCAGCCGTCGCCGCCGCAGCTGCCACAGCCGTTGCCGCAGCAGCAGTCGCATCCCTCGTTCCCTGCCACACCGCTGCCCGGCGAACCGCAAGTTCCGGCGCTGCAGGCGCCACTACCGCTGACAAGTGCAAAGGCGTCATTACAGCCAGGGATTCCGCTGAAGTCACCGACACAAAAGCTTCCGCCCTCTCCTGTACGGCAACGGTCTCCGCCCTTTCCT
>NW_003307547.1:2035330-2040591 GCF_000143455.1 Volvox carteri f. nagariensis | reverse complement strand
ACTCTAGAGGATCCCCCGCTCGGACCGCCGCCGCCTCACCGGCCCTTCGCGCGCAGAGCGCCACAGTCTCCAGAGCCACTCATGCCCGCAATACCATCGCCTCCGCCGCCTCACCTTCCCCAACTACCTTCGTCTCCGCCGCCTCACCTTCCCCAACTACCATCGCCTCCGCCGCCTCACCTTCCCCAACTACCTTCGCCTCCGCCGCCTCACCTTCCCCAACTACCTTCGCCTCCGCCGCCTCACCTTCCCCAACTACCTTCGCCTCCGCCGCCTCACCTTCCCCAACTACCTTCGCCTCCGCCGCCTCACCTTCCCCAACTACCTTCGCCTCCGCCGCCAAAGGCCCCCGAGCCCCCGTCGCCTTCTCCACCCCTCGCACCCGGCTCGCCACCGCCGCCCCGAGGCGTTGATGTTAAAACAGGAACTGAAGGTGAGGCAACCTCGGGGCGGGAAGGAGGGGGGGAGGGGGAGGGGGAGGGGTACATCTCATATAGATTTTCATTCTCTCGTGCCTCGGCGACGACTGCGATTTACGGCCATACAGCATCGTCGCGGCACCACATATGCCGGAGCAGTGTCAATATTAAACGTATCGCATGCGTCGTACACACCACGCGACACCGTATTACAAAGGTACGACACAATGTACCGCACTTGAAGTATCGCAGCATACGCATTACGCGGTGCCACAATGTTATATTGAATTTCTCTCTTCAAAAGGCAAGGACGGCACCTCTTCGTTATCTGTGTTAATTCTGCTCTTGCTGCTACTGTTGCTGTTGCTGCTACAGCGGCTGTCGCCAATATGCGTCCTGCCAATTACTGCTACTGCCGTCTGCAGATAACCCCAACATGACTGAACCCTCGCGACCTGTACGGCGTAAGCTGCCGCCGCCAATCCTGTCGCCTGCCAGCCCACGGCCTGCCGTACCGCCACCGCTGCTGCCGCCACCACCGATCCGCCGAAAGCAGCCGCCACCACCGTCTCCCGCGCGCATGCCTCCAAGCACGCCGCCTCCTACTTCCCCATCCCCCACTTCGCCACCTCCCTACCTACCGCCCCCAAGCCCGCTGCCTCCCTCGCCACAACCCCCCAAAACGCCACCACCCAGCTCGCCTCCCCCCGTCCGACGTCCTTCCCCGCGACCGCCGACCTCCCCCAGGAAACCCACGACACCTCCGAGGCCACCACGCCCCAGATATCCGAATCCGCCTCTACCCCCTCCACAGCCTTCAAACCCCGCGCCTCCGGTTGCGAAGGCGCCCAGGGGCCCCAAAGCCGTGCGAACCAAGCCCCCCCCCGCCCCCAGTCCTCCAGAAGTTCCAGTACCGCCCGAGCTGGAGTTGTATGACTCGTCCTCCCTCAATGTGGAGATGGACTGGAGCGTGTTGCCAACTTACAAACGCGCGACGGAGTTCTTGGCGAATGTGGCTGCCAGTAGCGGCAGGCGGTGCAGGTTGTCGAGTGTCGGCAGAAAGTGGGGTGGGGTGAAGGGTGAAGGGTGAAGGGTGAAGGGTGGGGTGAAGGGTTGGGTGAAAGGCCGGGTGGGGTGGGGGGGTGGGGGTGGGGGGTGGGGTGAAGGGTGGGGTGGGGTGAGGGCAAGAGCCGGGGGACCCATATCAGGCATATCGTGTTGTGTACGCGTGCGTGGCGGCGGCGTCCGCTTGTGGGTGCTGTTAGTTGCCGCTTGTGTGGATAGAACGTTTTGGGTTTTCTTTTCTTATACACGCCATCGGAAAAGTGTGTGAAGGCGGACTGGGAGGGAGAGTGAGAAACGGAGGCATGCATGTCACGCATCTAAAACACAGAAGCTACAGCTTTGCGGCAGAGAGGAAAAGTGAACCTGTATGCGCAGATCCCATTGGTATGTGCAGGTTCTCGTGCTTATGTGTATATATAGTAAGTACATATTATGTGTAATGTATGTGTACATAATGGTACATATTGGTGGGGTGTTACACTGTGGGCAGTTCTGTGCTCCTGTCTCCTTTAACCGTATTCTCATGGCTCTGCCGACTCTGACGTGCTTGCTGACCGTGCTGGGAAATTGTAGAGACGGGAAGCGGGGAGAGCAGCTGCCAAGGGCCCTTACACTGCAGAATAACTGTCAGCTACGAGCTGAAGCTCTACTAAGTGAAAGGCAAAATGCCTGTAACGAAGGAACTGAAGCGTGATATACTCGCCACGCCATTCAAATACGGTTGTACGACAGTCGCACAGAACCAGACTTAGAGACTCCGATCGCTTCGCTCCGTCGCATCTAAGTCAACAAGTCGTCCCGGGAAAGGACCGAGAGCACCGGGGGCCCTGACCGGGCAGGGACACAGTGCAGGGGCGGGCGCCCGGCTACATATTGCACATATACTGCATATATATTGCACATATACTGCACATATACTGCACATATATTGCACATATATTGCATATATACTGCACATATACTGCACATACATTGCACATATACTGCACATATACTGCATATTACATATATTTCATAAATATTGTATACATATTGTATGGAGTTGCGCCGCTGTCGACCCGGCAGATTCCGTTGGATGCTGGTGGTGGGTGCGGAACCTGAGCGATCCACTGAGAAGTTGACTAGGGTGACTGGATGAGGGTGCCCCGAAATACCGGGGAAGGCAGGGTTTCGCAGGGTAGCTGCCACGGGCGAAGATACACCCCCCTGTTTCACACACCATATTGTGTGCAGCACCTTTCAAGAACCTCTCGTAAAAGAAAAAACATTATACTGTTGCAGAGCGTTGCATGCGGGCGTGTGCCGTATCTTTGGACTCGATTGGTACCGTATTGCGCCGTACATCCGCACCACTCCCGTGCTCCCCCCGTCTTGTAGCGTCCTTGGCAGAGACCTGTGGCTCATCACGGCTGGTAGTCCCGAGTCCGCCCTCTTCCCGGACCCCTCCAACCCGGAGGTGCCGTTCCCGAAACCGAAAGTTGCGGTAAGAATTGGTTAATAGATTTGGGTAATTGAATCACAAAAGAAAAATACGAGAAAAGAAGAATACGATTGAGAAGTCTGGGCGCAAGTACGGAGACAAGCTGTTTGGCTGTGGGTTGGCAGTAGGTGGAGTGTGTGGGGTGCGAATGGAGTGTCTTGATCTGGCGTGAGAGGGCAGGTGCAGGGGGGCATGGGCTGGGCGGTGGTGGTAGTGGTGGTAGTGGTGGTAGTGGTGGTGGTGGTGGTAGTGGTGGTAGTAGTGATAGTGGTGGTAGTGGTGGTAGTGGTGGTGGTGGGCGAACCTGCTCAGCTAAGACACAGAACTTTGACATACATGTACAGCTACCGAGGACTAGCTAACGCAGCCATTAACTACGCCACAACTAACAACGCAACTACCCCCTGTCGCATCCCGACCTTCGCGCTGCGTGTGTGCGTGTGTGTGTGTGTGCGTGTGTGTGCTCATTTCATATCTGCAGCTCATTGGCAACATGCATGGAGATGAGAAAGGAAATTTCCAGATTCTTCTGCAGTTCGTGAAGGAGATCTGCCTTGACACCGTCAACAGCCGAGTGCAGGTCCGCCATGCCCATGTTTAGGTGTTGGATTTTATCTTACGACAAAATACAGCACTGTCTGCACTTCTGCATATTGCTAATTAGATTGCGCCTTTTTGCGTGCGTATTTTGTAATATTTTATTAACATGATGATGCGTTGCATTACCCTGAAAGTGTGTTCTGCTGTCATTCCGTAACGTACTCTTACCACTTTTATGGGCTTGTGTGCACGTCTTGAGAAGTCATGGCCCGTTTTAACCCGTGCGCTATGCATCCTAGCATGCTGGTTGCCGTGTGTAATACACACACGCACACACACATGTGCTCGTGTGTTTTTGTGTGTATGGTCTGTTGGTTTAAAACTCTTACCCTTGCCGCGAGGGGACGGGTGGGTGGCGGGTGGCGGGTTGTGACGTAACAGTGGGTAAGCAAACTTTGGCCCTCAACGCGCGCTCAAAAAACGTGCTCGACATGTGTTTTCAACATGCCCCGCCCTAACTTGCTTCTGTGGACCCCTCCCTTTCTCCCCTCCTCCCGGCCCTACCCCGGTGTCGCCTGGCCGCCTGCCCAACACACGGCACCCCACTGCGGTCGCAACTGCGACGTCCTCTCATCTTAGAACCTTCTGGACACCACCGTGGTGAGTCGAGTCTGTGGAGATGCGGTCGGTGTCAAGTGGAGTCCGTCGGCTTTAGGGGCACGTTAGTGTATCTGGTTTGTGTGTATGTATGTGTGTGTGTATGTGTGTATGTGTTTTTCTGTTACACATTGATCCGGGCCTATGATACGCTGGCCAGGGGCACCCATAGCCGTACCCCAACGGGAATGAGCGACCGCCGAGCGAAGCATTCGGCGGCTCTGAGCGTTGCTGGAGCAGATGGAGGTCTGCAGCCAGATGTGCCGTACTGCCCGCATTAGGAAAGCGCTCTTAAGCAAATTGATGAATCAGAATACAAGATGTGTGCCGCAAGATGTATGCTGTACAAGAACTTGCTTTCCTGAGGGGGGATTGCTCCTACGATGGCGCAGCATTCCTGATTCCGAATCTGATTCTCATGTGTAGTTTTACTTTTAAATCTTTTTACCAAAATCTCTATAAAATTTCTAGAGAATTTTTCCTTTTAATTTTGGTTTTGGTTTTTGAACTCTGATCCTGATTTTGGCAGAGCCGTTCCAAATGCTGCACATGACGCCGCCGTGACTGACATGACTGTCGCGAGACGTTCGACGATCCCCCGTTGAGACTATTGCCCTTTAACCCATGCCTGTCGTACACTGTCGTACATTTCTCATTGCAGTTGTACATCATCCCGACTATGAACCCTGACGGATACGTTGCTGCTACTCGGAGCAATGCGAACGGCATCGACCTCAATCGCAACTGTTACTCCAGTGACTTTCCGTACGGTGAGTGTCGTAGTTGTCGTACAGTACGGCATATATACCGTCATTACAACATACGCTCTACAGGACTGCCTCTGTCAGCACCTCGAGGAAGCTGCAGGCCACCATCATGCCTGCGGTAAGTTCCCCTAACCCCAGTCACCATTTCCCCTTATGCTGCTCTGCTCCCTCCCCCCCTTCGCCTCACGTCAGCCCGTCCAATGCCGACAGAGGCCCTGAAGGGCTCGTACTACGAGGCGGCGTATTTCTTGCTCAACGGGGGGGCTTCTATGGAGCCTGAGACACGAGTACGGGGGGGGGGTGACGGGGGAGAGGGCGGCCGTGAATACGGCG
>NW_003307547.1:2025572-2031406 GCF_000143455.1 Volvox carteri f. nagariensis | reverse complement strand
GGGAGAGGGGAGACTGCCATATACTGCACTTTCCGCCTTATTACGCCATTCTCTTACGTCTTCCCCAGGAATTATAGCTATTGCGATGGGGAAAACAAACATGGCAAGGTCCAGGGAGCAATTTTTCATCGCAATTCATGTCGGCATATTCACTTTTGTTTCGTATTTGCTTTTTCTGGGCAGTGAAAACGGGCGCCTTGTGGCCTCTCATGAACACCTACATGGCCAGGGTGTTATTGCCATCTTTACGCGGTTAGAGCCAGTTTTTACAGGTACGACTGTACTGCTGTTGTCGTTCTGCCGTATATGCAGCTGGTACACGGCCCTGGGCACCCTGGGAGACTGGATGCACCACGCGGAGCGCCTTCACATGGTGACATTAGAGCTTCATAACAGGTACATATAGTACGACAGGGGTTAGGTACGACTTTGTACGGCAAGCTAAGTATGGAGAACATTTGTACGGCGCTGCTTTGTACTGAGCAGGAGCCCTGTGTGGAATGCGCACACTCTTACTTGTCCCTGTGGCACCTGCCACAGGGTGGCAGGGGGGGGGATAAAGCCAGTGTAGGGGTGTGTAGGGGTGTATTTGAATTGGGCGGAGCCGCAAATAGTGCATAGGTCGTACGGGCAGCAAACGACCGGACTTTGGCGTGGATTGGCGGCAGCGACAAAAGATGTCGAGGGTGGGAGCTCGGGAATCGATTGAGGGGGCTCCCGCTCGAACTTCACTGAAGACAAGCCAGGCAGGGCGCGTGTACGGCACCGTACGGCGCGCAACGGGCAATGTTTTCACACCGAACAAACTGATCAGTTTGCTGTGCAGCTCTGTGGCTGTCGCTGTCGCGCACACCCTCTCCTAGCGATACGCCGTAGCAACCAGCTCACCATCCTAACAAACTTGGCAGTTGATAACCGATAACCGACAACCGATAACCGACAAGGTGCTAACGCTAGCCTCCCCTCGACCTCGGCGCACCGGTAGGAAAACGCCCACAGCCAGCGACCTGGCAACGCTGTACGGCCTTAACCGCGGGTCGTTATTTCGGTTTGCGGAAGCTGCCCACTTGGGGCTGCGAGCTCGGCTGCTGGATGCAAGGACGCGCGCGCCGCTCCGCGCCGACATACTGATGGACGAACCTGCGGGCATCTGGCCACCTCAGGTGAGATTCGTTGGTCGGTGGTTGGGTCGGCGTGTTTCTGTGATTAAATGAGCTTAGCTTCGATATGGAGGTGGCGTCGGTCGTTGCGACATGAGTGGGTCGTGAAAAGAAAGATGAAGTTAGTTATTAGTTTATCGCGAGTACATTTGCCTGTGTGTTGCGCCACGCTTTTAGAGCTTGTACAGCTTGTAGAAATAAAAAAGGTATTAAGTTTATTTGGACCAACCGGCCAGCCTGTATAGCTTGTGTAGCTTTTGAGGTTGTGGAGGTTGTGAAGAACCGAGGAGTAGATTGAACGCAAGATTGCATTGCACCGTCCTCTTGGGGTTGTTGGGGGTTGTTGGGGGTTGTTGGGGAGGGCCCCCTGCCCTTCCGTGCACAGGTCCAGGGCGTGCGTGTCTTTGATCTTCTTATTCCCCTCCCTTAGCTGCCCGTCTGTTGTTGATTTCGTTGGGAATCGTACGCAGGTCGAGGATAACGGCTTCATCTGGAAGATTTGCGTCCCTGGCGCTCGTTACAGTGGGACGATACAACCGTACGATATGTTCAATTTGTCCATACGTTATGCACCCATACGGTTCAGCTTCAAAGCCCCGTCGTCGTGGGATGATGTGATTAAGGGATCAGGCACAGAGAACTTAACGTTCGTGAGGGTCTTCCTAGCGCAACGCCTTTGAAAATGGGGTGTGAACTGAGGTGAGGCTCTGTTTTCTCACATTCAAACTTACCGCTTCGCTTTCGCGTGGTCAAATTTGCAGTTCTTGGTTAATTTTTGCTTGGGATTTGCGTATTTGTTATGACGTGCTTGGCTATTCCAGCTAAAATTACAATGACATCGCGATTGGGCCGATGGACAATATACGCAAGCAACAATCCGCGAGCGCATGCAAAGGTGTTCCGGCCTTGCCAACCATACTGACCTACACCGTCATACAACATGACATATAGTTAGGGCAGAACATTATGCCCTAAAGAGCTGGTTAGCGAATGAAATTTTTAGTGAGTATAGATTTTCACTGAGGAGTGTGATGCGAAGATGCTGGTTTGCACTGTAAGTCATGTGCTGCTGCGGCGTGAGTGTGTGGTATTTGCGTTGCAATTCGCGTTTGACCTCGAAGGGTGCCACCAGAAGATTGAGGGGGTTTCGACGTCAGGATGTCGCTTGCGGTGTGTGGCAGGAAGGAGTTGAGCTACTTGCCTAATGTGGCAAATTTTTCGAATAGAACCGACATCGTCGGTACGGACTAATATCTGGGGCGCCGGCAAGGACGCGCCGAGACACCATCGTGCAGATCATTTTTCCAAGCCAGTTAAAGGAAGGGATGTGTATAGTCTACGCCGTGTTGTGTGCCCGAAGTCCATAAGCGGCGCAACGCAGGCCAAGGGCAAAGCATCACAAAGCCTGTGGTGAAGCCTCTGACTTTTATGGTTGTTATTTTGTGCTTTTGGTTAAGGGAACATCAGGTTGTTTCTGTCGAAGGTGCCGGCCAAGCAGGCCAGGGCAAATCGTTGCTCTGCGAGTTTTAGTGAGATTTTAGTGTTTTGACTTTCATGCAGAGCGCATATGGGAGGAGCTTTATAACAATTCATGTTGTTATTTTAACAACAGAGGAAGCCTCCAGGGCCTAGGATTACCACATCCGCGAGAGGTAACGTTTCGGATCTGTTCAGTCAGCAGCATACAGTAAGCGCATCACTACGCGCGTTAGCGCAGAGGCAAAGAAGGAGCAAGGCCTCAAAATAGCGTTTACAAAACGGATGTTGTTGAGAGTCCTCTGATTTAAAAAGACCACTGCTGCCACAAAGAATTTTCCGGAGTTTGCGGCTGGGCGCGACCGTTTGTTAGGTCGTTGGATGGTTGGTTGGTCCGTTCGTAAGCTAGCCTCTAATCGGTGAGGATCAAATCACCAGGAGGAGGAACGACGACGTCACAGGGTCTAGATGAGATGAAACAGGTCACCACTTGCTGCAGCTTCGAGGTCCGTAGTCCACCAGGTGCTAGGTCATCGCGATTCCTGAATCTTTCACGGTGTCCTATCTATGACGCTTTTGCTGTCGACTGGCCTTGGTTGTCGCTGGTTGTGAGTCTTCCTGGCCAATTTCCTGACAGGTATAGCTCCGGATCCCTGTCTGTTTTGAAAGCGCGGAAATGTCAAAGTGTCCCTTTCCACGGGTGATGGGAATTGCGGGAGCTGTGCGCCCCTATCAGAGCTTATTCTGGCGGAGAATAGCTGGTGGTGGCGACATTTCGTTGGGCGCATGCTCTTGCGGGCTGCGGCCTGCGGGCACCCGTACTATTTAAGCCAAGGTCTTCTCAGCTACCTGGGATCGCATCATGATGTGAAGCGAGTGGTTGGGAGTGGTTGCTTAGCGGTACGCCACCTGTGTTTTGGAGGTGTGGCCTCACCAAAAAAGCGGGTGCCTTATCCCGCGTCCTTGCCGTCTTGCCTTCCCAAGGTGTAAATTCATGAAAGCAATGGCGGGCTGTGACTCTTCCCCCGCGTTATAGAGGATTGCTAGCATTGGCGACGTCGAGTGTCAGTGGCTTATGGCTCCAATATTGCTTCGGTTTTAGTGGTCGAAAAGAAAATTTGGTATATGCTGGGTCCATTACGAGGAGATTCATGATATGGCATAGCAGTCTAGATAGTTCGGTTGATTCCACATAGTTTTCCTTTTTGCGCGATAGGAGAATAATTTTTCTTGCGCGTATTTACGATGTCCCTTGACCGGCCATTGGGGCCCCCCACGGCTCGTGTGCATGGGCCCCCTGGTTACACCTTTGGAGAATAAAGCGCAGCTCCAGGAGGCGTACCACACACATATACACACATACGTACACACATACACACATACACATTAGTTCCTTTGTCGTTTGCTTTCCGTTGTTCGTTACTCGCACCGTTGCGACCCATCAATTATTACAAACTTGGCCGAGCCTCAATAAATCCAGAGTCATGATTTTTGTGCTGCAGCGCTGCCTGGAGCGGCAGCAGTGTACGGCATTGTTCTACGTATGAATTTTAGTCGTACCCCTGAGTCGTACATGCTTTTGGCCTTTGGTGTTTATAGATTGGCGCGAACGAACATTTAGGCTTGGTGCGTTGCGAGGCGGTTCTTTCTGTTGTCCTCCTCCTCCCCCTCCTCCCCCAGTTAGCGTCTGCTGTCTGTCTGTGCGTTTGTCTGTCCGCTTGTCTCTAGCAAGCGACGATTATTATTCAAAATGTTGCGGCTGCGGATTCCGACCTGAGGCGATTAATTTGGACGGCAGTCCACGTGATATGAATAGGGTTAACAGTTTAGACGAGCGATTTGGGTTATGCGGCGCCGAGGGAAGGCCCTGAATTGCTCCACATCCACGCCTGGGACGATCACAGCGTGTACGGTGTTTTTTGTGTGTAGTATTTTTATAAAAAATTTCTTAAATGACGGACAAAGGGACACATGTCCTAAAGCATAGGATTTGGTGCCTCAAACGGCACGTAGCGCATATGTAGTAGCCGGTTGCTGAAAGTTTGGCAGAAGCTCCGAATGCTTATTACCCCCGGCCGTCGACGTCTTCAGCTGCGGGTGTCGTCCGGGGGTGTAGTAGCTGTTCGTAATACGGCACACACGCTTCGTCTGTTTACAAATGCGCGCTAAGGCACTCCACCAGCATCATCTTGAGAGGCCTTTTCAGCGGCCAGCTACTACAGCATAGCACACACGGTGATGGATGCCGTCTCCGACCTGGAAAGAGAGGGAGATGCCGTGATGTGGCCATAGAGAAAGGAAGCAACATTATCACGATGCTGGTGTGCAAGGGAGTCGGCAACCTGCTTCATATGTCCCGTTGAATCGTTTGAATTTAGTTGCATTTGCATAGCACGACAATGCTTACCCAGAGCCATAACCTTAGCTTAGTGCAGGACTTGGGGCACATGCATTGCCTTAGAGGCATATCGCAGAGGCTGCCCTTGGTTGTCCCATTATGAAGGATGCTAGGATGCATGCATATGCTGTAGTACAGTGTGGTGTAGCACAATGCCTGTAGTGAAGGTTGTTGCTGGAGGTACCGGAGATAGCGTTAGTGAACAAGCCAGTCGGAGGCCGGACCGGTGGCGGGTCGCCGGGTTAAGGTTCTAGCCAATGTACGACATGCAAGCGTGCAGGAGCGGGTGTGACGTATCACTTGCTGGAGCGTTGCTGCTTAAAGTGTCCAGTGAAGTGTCCAACGGCAGCAGATTCTTTTCATCATGTTACGTGTTACTTTTCATTTTTGCGTTACTTGTATAGCTTCTAGCTTTCCAAAAGCCGGGAATGGCTGCTTTCACACATCAACCTCTTGTACATCGTGACTTTGCAAAAGGCAGGACTGACTGACAGTGTAGCAGCTGACCGCTGTGTACCGGCTGCTACAGACAGGCTGTTCACGGCTGGACACGTACCAAGGCGATCGTAGCCATACGTTATCGCCCAGCCTCTGGTACCTGTACGCCAAAGCGCAGGGCACACACCTTTGCGCCGGGGCAGCCGGGTGGGCCCCCGCAGCCAACCTCTGATGAGCCCTCCCCCACACGCATTTTAGATACCCCACATGCTCTTTACGCTCGGCCTACTCCAACACCGTGCGATCAGCGCTCCCCCCTTACTCCGACCAACCTAACCTCTGCCGGCGGTGTGTGTGTGTGT
>NW_003307547.1:2022301-2025522 GCF_000143455.1 Volvox carteri f. nagariensis | reverse complement strand
GCCCCCGGGCGTTTACACATCCAATACAAACCAAAGCACCTGCTTCCCAACCTTCCCTGTTACCGAAAACCCGACACACATCTTAGACATCATCTTTATGACTGTTCGAAAACTAAATATTTTATCCATGCTGTACATAAAACCGCGCAAACCACCGCGAGGCAGCGTGAATCCAAGCATACCACCGCACGTGCATCAGGACATTGTAACCACAAGGAATAATTCGGGATGCGCAGCATACACAGCACGCGACCATACCCTGCTTGCCCATGCTACCCTAAACTCCTCCTACCGCTCGCCCCGGATAATGTCGCCATGCCAGGACTCCACATTTTTCCAGTGCGGCCGTCTCACACCTCACACAGCATGCGAACGACCCCCTGGTGCTGGTATGCCCCCCGGCATATACGACATGCTTAGGGTAAAAACACAAGTTACTCACACTAGCCAAGTTGTCAGTTGGTGGTTTTTGTTCGGTTAAATCTTCCTTCAGTTAACCTGCAATCGCATGCGGCAACGGAACTCCTGCAACACCTAAGACTCAGACTGTAGCCCCGCAGAGAGCCGTACAACACCATGAATGGGAATGAAACCCCCCTGGCGACCGTGACGGGTGCTGGCCGCGCACTGCGAGCGATGTCGTGCCGTGGGGTTGGAGTCTACACGTGTCGGAATATGACGACAGAGGAATTGTTTTATGCCAACCAAAACGGCGAGAAAACTTGTGACCTCTGTCATGACTCCGACTGCTGGCCCCGGACCGACGACTTAATAAGACCCCCGATGACGCGACGCGATGACGTGATGCGATAACAGGAGAGCTGGGAAGGCGATGGTGGCAACGATGAAACCAAAGGGGGATGTGCGGGGGGGGGACGCACAACGGCAAGAAGCACAAGGGATTTCGAGGATACGTGGGCCTCAGAGCGACACACTGACAACACAGCCAGTGCTGAGAAAAAACGAAACCGCTGCTGTGAGCTTGCCCTGCTCCCTACAAACACACACAACCAACGCAACCTACGGGGCAACACCAGCAACTGCGGAGGAGCTGCAACGACCCCACTCTAGCACCCACCAGTCCACCACCACCAGCCAACAAGGAACACCATAAAAAGCACAGCCCTGAAAGGCTCCACGGCGGCCACCTGGCCACACAGCTCCGCCTCTCCGCATCTCTCTGCGCGCGTCCTTCTCCCTCTCTCTCTCTCTGTTTCTCTCTCTGTCTCTCTGTCTCCCTCTCTCTCTGACAGAGACACACACAGACACACATACACATACACATACACATACACATACACATAGACACACAGACACGCACTCCTCTGATTGTCATTGCAGGAATGCTGAAAGCAGCATCTGTTCCCACTGAAGAAGACCCCGCCGCCCGCTCATCCCTTCCTCCTCTCCTGCACACGAGACCACTACACACACCCTTGCTGAATTACAACTGCTGCAACTGCTACTGCTACTGCTGCAACTGCAACTGCTACTGCTACTGCTGCTATTGCTGCTACTGCTCCTCACGTTTACTGCTTATATGACATGCCATCCCTTTGTTGTTGAGGATGGGGAGGAAAAGCGCCCCAGGGGGCCCTCTTCCAGCCGTGGTGCTTCCACTCTTCGCAGCAGCCCACAATATGAGGTATTATAACTCTTCCAGCGCTAATTTAAACATCCACTGCCCATCCCCCAACACTGAATGACTGCCCCAACAAGGAGTCCCATCGCCGCTGCATCTCCCAGCACCCTCCCCCATCCAAGCTCCCCTCCTCCGAAACCCTGTCTAAGACTCGTTGCCACGTCGCCACGTTGTGTGTACGTAGGTGCGTATATTTTACACGGTCCGGAGGTTTGCGTGTGCTCTCCGTACCAGGTTAGCTAACCCCTACCTACCCTAGAGTCCGCGAAAGGGGCTTTCTGTCGTACGGCGTGTATCTGGCCATCTTGCTACCGCCGCGTCGGCTCCTGCTGCTGCTCCTCCTCACGGTCGGTTTGGGGCAGCAGACTGAGCATTTGATGCGCGACCGACGCAGGCCCTCGGGCCTTAAGCTCGTCGTACAGTACGAGCAGGACCCCGCCGCCCAGACGCAGCATCATGTCGTACGCATAGAAGCGGTAGAAGCCGCCGAGACCTAGCATGTCGCTCGGTAAGAGCAGATGCGGTAGTACGGTACGGCATGAGACATAAATGAGACGTGCGGACCAGCAATGGCTGGTTGCGGTGATCGGCTGAAATAAATCCTTCGTACGGATGGAGGATGACAAAGTCAGTTAAGTTAGTTAAGTGGCCATCCTGACTAGCTACGACCTCTAATCGGAGCTGTACACGAGCCCCACCAATCGTTACCCCAGACCCCACCTCACCTTCCGTCCTCGCCATTTTGAAGACGCAATCGAAGAAGCCCTTGTACTGCTGCCGCCCCGGCCCCAGCGCCGTATCCGCCACCAACCGCTTCCGTACAACGTCCAACGGATACGTCAACGATGATGCCGTAACAACGACCAGGTTAGCTGCGGCCCACCGCTCAAGGACGGAAGGACCATGATGTGGCTGCCGATGTCGTGCGGCGGTGGCAGTGGCGGTGGCAGCGAAGGAGGAGGAGGAGGAGGGAGGAGGAGGTGATGTCGAGGGGGTTTTCAAAGCGGCTGAGGCTCCGGAACCGTGTCCAGCTGCTGCGGCCCATGGGTGGGGGGAACCGTACGCTCGCATCGCAACGCCAGAGCCGGAGGCAGGTGTAGCAGCGGTAGCAGCAGTAGCAGCAGCACCATTGGCGGCAGCCCATCCCGAGCGCTGTGGATGTCGGGGAGTTCCGAAGTCAGGCGGCGGGGGGGTGGTGGAGATGAACCACAAACGACGGTGGTGGAGTTAGGCGGGGATGTGTGTGGAGACGAACCGCGAATGAGAGAAACGCAGTAGGGAGGGGAAAACCGCTCGGATGCGATGTAATTGCCGTCACATCTACTGAGATGGGAAAGACGGGCCATTGCAGCAGCTTTGACAGACCGGTTGCGGACTTACAGGCGCCAGCAGCAGCAGCAGCAACAGCAGCAACAGCAGCGGCAGCAGGTGGTGATGGTGGTGGTGATGGTGGTGGTGATGGTGGTGGTGATGGTGGTGGTGGTGGTGGCGCAATAGAGGGCAAAGCGTAAGATGGAGTAGGGTCAGTGCTTCGACGGAATACCTCCACCCTCCCTCCGTCTGTTTTGCGCTGTTGCCC
>NW_003307547.1:1933467-2022022 GCF_000143455.1 Volvox carteri f. nagariensis | reverse complement strand
CTCTTTCCTCCTCTCCCTCTTTCCTCCTCTCCCTCTTTCCCTCTCTCCCTCTTTCCTCCTCTCCCTCTTTCCTCCTCTCCCTCTTTCCCTCTCTCCCTCTTTCCTCCTCTCCCTCTTTCCTTCTCTCCCTCTTTCCTTCTCTCCCTCTTTCCTTCTCTCCCTCTTTCCTTCTCTCCCTCTTTCCTCCTCTCCCTCTTTCCTCCTCTCCCTCTTTCCTCCTCTCGCTCTTTCCTTCTCTCCCTCTTTCCTTCTCTCCCTCTTTCCTTCTCTCCCTCTTTCCTTCTCTCCTTCCCCCTCTCTGCCTTTCTCTCCCTCTTCCTCCCGCTCCCTCCCCTTCCTCCGTCTCTCCCTCTCTCCCTCCCGGGCAGCCGCCGTCCTGCCTCCACGATGGCCTGCCCGCGATACACGTACCACAGACCGCAGTCCGCAACGGCACGAGAACGGCGGAGGTGGCGGTCCGCAGAGACAGCGGAACGTGTAACGCCTACAACAGCGCGGGCCTGCAGCCTTGCAGCCTTGCACGGGCGTGCGGACCGCTACAACCCAACCCACCCAACAAACATAACTGGTGGCGAACCCCCCCTTGGAATATGACCGACGCTCATATACATGTGGAATGTGAAAGCAGTAATAGAACCCGCGGGGGGGGGGGTCTGGGACGCTTTGCTGATTCCAACACCACCAACGCCCCCTACAGAGGTACAAAGTGCCCGTAACGCACACATCCCCGCGACCTGCCATGTCCATTTCCGCTCGTAAGCTCGCCTGCTCCATGGCCGCGCAGGCGGTATCGTACAGCCCAAAGTACAGGGCCTTATATGCCCCGATGGCGGCAGCTGAGACTCCGAAACCACGGTAAAGCGCCGTCAGGCCGCCGCTCCGCTGTGTGCTGTTCAGCGTGTCCATCACGCCTGGGGGAACCGAGGTGCGAGGTGCGAGAGGTGAGAGGGCCACCAAGTGGGTCATCAGGTGAAGGGCAGGGCAGGGCAGGGCAGGGCAGGGCAGGGCAGGGCAGGGCAGGGCAGGGCAGGGCAGGGCAGGCAGGGCAGGGCAGGCAGGGCAGGGCAGGGCAGGGCAGGGCAGGGCAGGGCAGGGCAGGGCAGGGCAGGGCAGGGCAGGGCAGGGCAGGGCAGGGCAGGGCAGGGCAGGGCAGGGCAGGGCAGGGCAGGGCAGGGCAGGGCAGGGCAGGGCAGGGCAGGGCAGGGCAGGGCAGGGCAGGGCAGGGCAGGGCAGGGAAGCGAAGTGAAGTGAACCGAGAGACGAAAGAGGCAAGGGAGAGAGAGAGAGAGAGAGCGCGGGGCAAGAGGAGAAAACACGAAACACACGCTGCATATGTATCCACATGGACAACACGTGTCAGGGCCGGTCCGTACCGGTCATGGCAGGAAAATTGCATGGCGGGAAGAAGCCCCAGGACGGGGCAGGCAGGCAGGGCATATAATGGGTTTAAAGAGGAGGTTTATCATGTACTCGCGGCATCCCCCCGCGCCCGCAGTCCCGGAGTCCCGGATCCACCTACCCAGCCGCTTCTTGCTTTGCCGGAGCTCCGCCGCCATCCTGCGGTGACCAGTGCAATACACACACACAGGGGATGTTATCGAAACGGGGTGTTGACGCCTTCTCGTTAGGGTTTTAGGGTTTGGACGCCATTTTTGGTGGGTGTTCGAGGGCGCCCCGCTTAAAGGAGCCCTGGAACCCTGGAATTATTCAACAGCCAACCGCTAACCGCCCAGAAAGTCAATGTGTCAGTCCATGTGGCTCCTGGAATCGGCACCCAGGCTCCACCTTTAAAGTGTAACGCAACTCCAGGAGGTGTAAACCCCCCACCCACCCCCACCCCACCCCCTGCACGTCTCTATGGCCCCCTAGTGCTCTCTCCGCACCGAATTGTCGCGAAGTCCAATGGATAGACGAAGAACAGCGCCGCTGCGCCGCCTATGAACCCCGCAGCCAAGTTCACCAAGGCGGCCTTGCCCAGGTCCTCAAAGGCGTCGTAGTGGGGCAGCGCGCGCAGCAGTGCGTCCTTGAAGGCGAAGGACAGCGTCGTAGAGGGCACGTGGCGCAACATGTAGGCGCCGTTGCCGCGCCACAGCTCCCGTACACCGCCCTCCCGTACAAGTCGTGGTACGGCTGTCATCACGCGATACCGAGGGACCTGTTGTTTTTTATGAAAGGGAATGGGGAGGAGGTATGGCAGCAAGGAGAGGATGCTGGCGTGTGAAAGGGAAATGGGGGGGATGGAGATGAAGTTAGGGAGGAGGAAGGTAGGGATGTAGTTTGTGAGCAACAGGTGGTGGGTATGTGTACAGCGCGGGCGGGAGGTGAGCAGAGTCGGCTTGGTAGTACGGGCGATCTGCGACGGGGTTGGCGTGATGTATGTATGAAATGTGGGGCAAATATGTGCTGTTCAAATGCGCAGTTGGGAATATCCTTGTTTGGCCCACGCCTACTTCTTTCAGGTGGTTAAAAGGCTTTTGCGGTTGACTGTTGACCGTGACCGTTTGACCATGACCGTATAGCACTGTGAATGCGACACCGCACATATCCGCGGCGGAGCTCACGTAAGCAAACAAGCCGCATAATTGGCAAGCTGGGCTGCAGCAAGAGCATCCCGAAAGCGCAAGACTGAACGAGTCCGCTTGTGCCCCTTTTCCACCGCGATGCGATGCGATTTGCGCTGCAAAACACCGGAAGCCGTACAGTCGGGCACGACCCCGTCGCTCCCCGTTGCGGGCAAAGTCTTACTGAGCATGCCTGACACCAATGATAAATTCAAGATGTTGAAGGGAGAGGTAGGAATCTAGAATGCACTGGTCTTGTTTGCCAATTGTCCCGACGCGCCTCGAATCCGACTGGTCACGTGCGACTTGCCTGACCGCTCGTAATGAGCGGATTGCTGTCCTGAGTTTGGAGTAAGATTTTAACTCGATGAAGGGGGTAGAACACAGTGGCGAATACACTGGACGACAGCAAAGCCGCGACAGAATCACTCAGCAGGCTCCCCGCCCTCGGATTCCGCCTTGAGCTGTCTTGGGTCGTGTCTTCATCCAACATCTCTGGCATTCGTGATGCCATGATACTGATTCGCGGTCCGTCAACTATCATCCTTGCAGTGCTGACCTCGCAAGCGCGGTCCAACAAAGTTGTACATTTTTTAGGGTGATAAGTATTATTTATACAACACTCTAGCTGGTGGGACCGCATTACGCTAACATCGTTACGTTCACCGTTGTGCCTGGCTGCTCAACTTCTCTCTGATGGAGGCGGATGGCTCGTAAGCAACGCTTCTATACTCCAGAAATCTATTTGTCAAATAACGTAGCAACAGTCTTCACATGCAATCACACGCCCGACAGAAACACTTGCCAGCTTTCGCGGGCAGGCATATATCTCCAAAAGAAGCAAGAAGTTATAGGCATCCAATATGAGGATGACTTAATGCGTACAGAGTAACACATGCAACGCGACACTTTTACTTAGGGGGAGTTGGCGTCGATTTGACCAGCTGCTTGATTATGGCTTCCCAAGCAGCCAGGCGCCACCCGGTGACGCTCCTGGCGCCAAGTGGCAGGGAGCAGCCTGTGATCCTTGTGGTTGGGCGTGAGGGCGTCAGCCTCACGACGGTCGATGGCAAGGTGTGTACCAGCAACCGCGACAGCTGAGCGCACTTCCCAAGAGGGCAATCGTGGCTTATAATTGCAGATTATCAACACCTTTGCGTATGAGACCATACGGAAATGGCTGCCGTCACATCTGCGCAGCAAGAACCCGGGGTTAGATGACTGCCTGGACATACAGGTAGAGACAGATAAGGGGCCACGTGATCTTCGCATGCGATGTGCAAGCGTCCAAGCTGTCAAGCATCTTATGAAAGATCTCAGGGACACCGTCGAGGTAAGGTGTAGGGCAAGGCCTTGTCTTGTCGAGGCGCACAACTGTTTCAGGACGCCTGCGCCACCGTGCGGGTCATCAGGAAAGGGGATGAGTTTACGTACAGACACATGGAGCACCCGGAACTGCTCTAAAGGCATTTGGGGCTAGCTCAAGCCAAACCTGCTACAAATCCACGTTGCTTTAGTGCGTGTTGGGTGTGAACGGTTACAAGGCAAGGTAGGCTTGCTCTAGGCACATACCTGGCCCAACCCCATAACCCCGCTCTATTTTCCTGCCCCATACGGCTATTTCCACGCTATCACATGGGGACTACAACCCTATACGGCTATACCGTACGGCCTCGGATGCGGGTTACCCCCCCGTACGTCCGTACGGCAAACGATGTGGGTTCTACCGTACCGTATATGAGCGTACCGAATATCCCAACATGTGGTCTATTACACGATGCCGTCATTCCGCCATATTGTGCGTTTGCTTTTGTACGTATCACATCTATGTATTCTACCCTTGGAATACAACCAAGCTGACATGGAGCATGAATGTATTGCATTATCCCATATCGCATGGCCTCGTGTCTACATGCAGTCCATCATGCGGGATATGGAGGACCGCCAAACCCAGCAGCAGCAACGGCAACAGCAACAGCAGCAACAGCAGCAACGACAGCAGCAGCAGTTGCAGGAAGTGGAGGCTCAGGGCCAGCAGCCACAGGCCATCAGGGTGAGTCGGGGGTGGTAAGGCAGGGAAAGCAATCCACGGGGAACCAAAACCTACGCAAGGGCCGGCGGGAGGGCAATACTGCGTATCGAACACGTTGGTCGACGTGGCGGGGTCGCGGCAAGCCTCTGCCTCTGCGGTTATACCGCCTTGCGGCAGCAATTCCCGGTGTCTTAGGGAGAAGTTGGAAGAAGAATGCGAATGCGAATGCGAATGGCGAAAGGGTATGGATACGGGGCAGGGTGTGGATGCAACAAGGGATGCAACAATGCAGAATGCAAAAAAATAGTTCATCCTGCCTGCTTCGGCGCAGCATGAGTTTGATTCCTCCGGAATGACGGAGGCACGGAATTCTTGGTGTTTTTTTGGTATATTCCGCTTATATTTCACCTTCGTGCGTGATTCAGGAACTGCCCTCGATTGCGGCAACCGTCCCAGTAGCCACACCGCAAAGCGGCATCATGTCCCAGCAGCGGGTCGACTTGGCGATGCGGCGCAGCAATGCCGAGACGCAAACACCCGACGAGGTTGCGCAGCCATCGCCACTGCAGCAGCAGCAGCACCAGGTGCTTGGGGGGAGGGAATGGCGGCGGGGGGAAGGGAGGTGGAGGAAGAGACGAACCACGAGCGAGTGAAGCTGCTGCCAAGGAGGAAAGTGCTGGGGAAGGGGGGGGAAAAGTTGCACGAAAGTTACGCCGACGGTAGAATAAGTCCCTCGGTCCATGTCTGGTGCCTATGGAAACCGCACTCAGGGCGGCGGAGAGGCGGCCCTTACCTTTTACATGCCGCGCGCCGTCGCGAGTCAACGTGCGTGCTTGAAACTCTCAAGGACTATAGGTTGTACACGCTGCCTGGTGATTGCGCACGGACACCGAATCGTGTGTTTTGTTAAAAATAGAAATGCTTTTCTCCTGGGCCGCTCAGTTCCATAATCCCCGCGTGTATGCCACATCATCGTGTATTTCCTAATGGCGTCGCGCAGTCGGAGCATCAAACGATGCCGCCCATGCGTGTATCTTACGATGGGGCACTCAGCTCTGGCGGCGGGGTGATGGGCCGCCACTACGCATCGACGCCGCTGTTCCTACCGGCCCATGGCGGAGGGATGGCGCAGCTTTTCGTCGCGCATCCAACGGGCGTCGCGGTGCCTGTGAACTCCCGTGGCGTGCCCACTCCGGCGCTTCTAGAAGGGCTACAGCAGGCTACAGTGCCCATCACGCCATACCTTCCCGCCAGCGGCGCCTTCGCGTACGAATTTCTCGACCAGTACGGCACCGGCGGCGGGGCTAGCATGGAGGGCGGCGATCTTGACGTCGCGGAACGCGCCCCATCCGCCGCGACCGGGTACGAGAACGCCATGTTCCAGCATCCAGGTATGCCCGTGTACGGCATCTACGCTCAGCCATCGCAGCTGCTGCCGCCGCACTCGCCGCCGCTGTCGCCAGGGATTCCTTCCGCAGGAGCAAGCAGCGGCGGCTGCTATCCGCAGTCCCTGGGGATACACGTCCAGCCGCCGCCGCCGCCGCCGCCACCCATGACGGCGCCGTCACAGCAGGTGTACTACAGTGCGTCCGCGGCTCCGCCTGGGCCTCCGCCCGTCCCGACGGCAATGCAGCCACCGCCGCATTACCAACATCCGCAGCACCAGCACCCTTTGCCGCCACAGCACCAGCACCAGCCGCACCAGCCGCAACCTCCGCAGCAGCAGTCGCAGCACTACCAGCACCCTTTGCCGCCGCAGCCACATCCACAGCTGCCGCGCTCCGGCAGCCAGCGTGTGGTGCGCACGTCGTCGGGCCACGCGGTGGGCCGCCCGCCGCGCCGCTCCGACCCCACGACGTCCACGTCCCCCGTCCGCCGCCGTGTGGAATTTAGCGGCTTAGCCCAAGGCGCCTTGAGCGACAGCGAGCTTAGCGACACAGTGGGCATCAGCCATTATGCAAACTACGTGTCCGGGACCCGGTCTGGGTCAGGGCCGAGGGCCGAGGCTGGCGGAGTCAGCACCTCCAGCTCAGAGCGGGACACCGGCAGTGGCAGCAGCGATAATCCACGTGACCATGTGCAAGGCGGTGACGCCGGCGGCGAGGGTACGGACCTGCAGCTCCAGGTGCGGTTTCTGGAGGACCTGGTGGCGAGGCTCTCCGCGGAGGTGTCACGCCGCAGCGTCTCGCCCGAGCGCGCCTCCGCTGCAGCGCTAGCGCTGGCGGGCGCACCTGACCCTGTAGCGGGTGGTGCGGCCCCTGAGCTCGTACCTGCGCCAGCGCCGGTCCTTATGCAGACGCCTGGGCCGGTTCCGCCACCGCCGCCGATGGATTACGAGGGGTTACTGAGCGCCGACGCGCTTGGGGCCGCGGCTGTGCTCCGAGACCAGAAGCTGCTGGCGCCGCTTCTGGCGGCATACGACTCGCGGATCTCCCAACTGGAAGCGGACCTGCGGTCACGAACGGAGCAGGTTCAAGTGCTCAAGTCGCAGGTGAGGGACTGGGGAGGCTTAAGAGGGAAAACTAATAATAACCACCTTAAGGTTCAGGTCCTTTAAGGTCGAAACGCTGGAGCCCAAGTGAGTAGATGCAACTCCTGGGTCACCACCTTTTTGGGAGTTGCTTGAGTGGGTGCTACGGTTCTAGTGACCAACTGATATTGCATTGGTAGATCTGACGGGATGTAAGCGAGGAAGGCGCGCGTCTCAACTGCCAAAATGTGGATGTCCGAGCGGCCACTTAACTCAGCTCCGCCAGCCCTGGAACACTACCCCAAGTAGGTCAGAGAGTACCCAAGCCAAGAGGGTAAGGTGAGGGTATTTCGGTATTTGGGTAGCTAGGACAGCTACTGTAGGAATATGCCCTGAGTACGCCGTGGCGGAGGAGATCATGTGCTAGTTTGTTGTTGTGAAACGGACGCAGGCGGAAGCTAGAAGGGGGGACGTTGCTTTCGCCACGTCACGGTAGGGATGCAGGGGATTGATGCCAAGCTCGGACAGCGTCGTCCGCTGCTCTCGCCATTTGCAGCGTTATCTGACCAGCGGTATCTGTGCTGCGCATCATGGTTTGATGAACGAACGAACTGCCTGCACAGGTGGATGACGTCGTGGAGGAAAATGATCGTCTTCGGACCGACCTGAGCACAGCGTCGGAGGCGCGTGACGCCGCCCTGGCGCAGGCCAACAGCGTCGCCGCAGCGGCGGCAACGGCGGCAAACCAGGCGGCGGCAGCAGCCGCAGCTGCCGGCCCTGGCGCAGCCGCCATCAGGAGCGAGGAGTTGGAGTTGCTGCGCCGGGAGAATGAGCTGCTACTGACGCAACAGGTGTGAACGGGGAGCTGGGGGCCACGGGGAGCAGACCAACCGCTGACGATTGCAGCAGATACCAGCGATAGGAGGATGGGGGAAAGACGAACCACGAACGAGTGAAGGAGCTGCTGCCAGGGAAAGAGTGTACAAAGAAGTAAAACTGACCAAAATGCGTTCTTGAAGGCGAGGATGGGGGAGGGGGGTTGAAACGCAAGCAAGGCAAGCAGAAGCAAATCCAGACGTGAACTCGTGACTGAACTCGTGAAGATGAGTGCCCAGAACGAGGAGAGCACCGCTGCCGCATCTGCCAACGTTGCGTTTGCAACACGGCAGTCCGGTGTTTGTGCATTCCTGACGTGATGGTGCAGCATGACGAAATATGCTGGAAGTAGGCTAAAACGAGCTTTTGAGCATTTAGGGTTTTCCCGAGGCTGGAATAAAAAGAAAGCGCGCCACTGAGGGGTTTCAGCACAGGTCGAGATGTAATAACGCTATTTCTGTTATGCTTATACATGTTTCCTCCCATCTTAAGCACGCTTTTGCGTGCATATGTACGCAGTGCATGAACCGCCCTTTTATTCTTTGACTGTGTCCTGCGTGTTGGGTCTTAGGGCAATTCCTCCTTAACCCCCTCCTCCCTCGACGTGTCTGCGCCTCCTCAGTCGGAGATGGATGCTGAGATCCAGCGGCTTCACCGCCAGCTGCAAGAGCGGGCACAGGAGGTGCTGCGGATGGGTCAGGAGCAGTCAGCCCTGATGGCGCAAGCGCAGCAAGCAAATGCCAAGGCGCAGGTATCAGCATGCGGCGGGAAGGCGGGGGGAGGGCAGCGCATTTGCCGGAAATGGATAACCACATGCGGACGTGGGGATGACGGTAGAGACCGGGGGACGTCCACCCGCCACTTACCTGTGAAGGGCTGTGAGGCGATGGAAGCCATCACGTGTACCTGTATTGTAGAGATCAGATCATGAAGCTGCAGGGCGACCAGGTTTGATAAATCATCAAGTATTGCTTTATGGAAGGAAAGGAACACAGAGGTTTCCTTATGGGAAAGGAGGAGGGATGAGGAGGTATATATATTGGCTGTTGAAAGAACCGCGGTAAGCCGCGGAGTGCTTGATGGGAAGATGGGTGGTGTCAGGTGCGGGATGTTGTTTGCGGGTGCTGCAGGAGGCGGATAGCCGTGCTGCCAAATTGGCAGAGGCGCTCCGGGCTACGGAGGCTAAAGCGACGGCGCTGGCAACCCAGGTGTCGCGCAGCAAGGCCGCGCTGGATGAAGCCAATGCTGCGGCAGTTACCGCCAAGGTACGCGTGTGTGCGCCCCGGGGTTAGGGCCGGGGGTTTGATGGAGAGGAGATGATGTGCAAGGTGTGCTGATGAGAAACATGGTGAGTTGGAAGGTGCAAGGGTGTGCAAAGCCAGTCATCGCGCCATGCACCGGCTCTTTTACGTTGTTTTGTGTCTTTCCCCGTCAACCCCAGCTCCGTTCCCCTCCCACTACAGTTGAACACGAGCACACGAGGTAAATATGAGCACGCTGCTTGCCATATTATGGCTTCGGATACGCATCCTTGCGTTTTATATTAATATTTGCAATCAACTTTTATCTCCCCTGTATTATATTACGGCTTTTGGGGGTGCGCGCAATCGCAGGCGGCCCTTGACGAGCTTCGTCACGCGCACACGCAGCTGCAGACCGAGGCGGCTGCGGCTCAGCAGCGCTACAAAGTGGCGTCCGACGGCGCTGCCAGCTTGCAGCTGGAGCTGTCTACGTCGAGGGAGCGTGCAGACGCGCTGAATGTTCAGGTGCGCCACTAGGTTTTACTAAACTAGCTAACGGGACACGGACAGCGGCACCAGCACCCATCCCACCACACGATGCTCGGTCCCTCATTCAGATCCCCGCAGCACCCTACTTCCAACCCCGCTTTTGTCACACTTCCCTCCGCGAAACTGCATTTACATTTCCCCGCTTACCGCTGCTGCTGGTGCTGGTGCTGATTTCAGGTGTCTACCCTTAACCGCGAGTGCGAGACGTTGCGCTCCGCGCTCGGAGGAGTGGAGGGCAAGCTCACGGAACTGCAAAGGCGCGACGCGGATGTAAGCGGCCCTCGCTTGGGCTTAGAATTTGTGTAGAGGACTTCGGGGGTGCCGCACAGCCCCCCATCCCCCGGTTTGGACAGATACGCGCCTTTGTGTGTATGGTTTTTTGATAGATAGAACTGAGCCGCTAGAGGACAGGAAGGCAAATTACAGGCGAAGGCTCAAAACTGAAGCAAAAGCAATTTTGTTACGTGGTGTCCCTCCATCACGTGGAGTCTCCTCACGGAGTTCGACATTTCCGAGCATTTTCCAACTGACTCCGGCAGCACACCGGCTGGAACTCCTCCCCTTAGCTGCACCTTTTAGCACTTGGGTTGCCCTTACACACGCAAGTTGCCCAGCTACAGCTATCGCGGCGGCGCCATCCTCCCCTCAGAGCCCCCGCCGACCTGCTCTCGCGTCGCACCATTTGTGCCTGCAGTTGCAGTGTTTTTTCTATTTAACCTCAGCCAATAATCCCCTGCATTCATTCTTCCTCTTCTTCCTCTTCTTTCTTCCATCTCGCACCTTCTTCCCGCCCCGCACCCTCTTCGGGCGCCTAGGTATGGACCCGTGTGAAGGAAGCCATGACAGCTGCGGAGGAAGCCCGGCTTGCTCGCGACACCGCCCAGGCCCGCTGCATGGACCTGGAGCGCCAGGTGGAGCTGGCAAACACGCGACTGGTCACCGTGCGCCAGGTGGGTAGCAAAGTATCATCATCGCCTGGTTAACGACCGGGCATGGCAAGAGCTACGTAATATCTGGATATGGGATGCAACGATGGCCCTTTCGGCTTCACCGCACAGTGATTCAATCATTCAGAAGTGGTACCTAGATAGTGGATTCAGATCACCCTTTATTCCCGCTGTTTTCTTTTGCTGTTTCGGACAGTCCTAATCGCTCTTCTCGTGCAAATCCTTTCGCTTCGCTTCATTTTCTGGCGTGGGGTGGCATTGACTGTGGAATTTCAGGCAGCTCGCGACGCGGTCGCCGACGAGTTCAACGCACAGATCAACGCCGCGCAAGCCGTCACGGCGCAGGTGAGGGGCTACGACCAGGGCCTAGAGTCCAGGCGCTGCGCTAGCCACAAGCTGGCCAGCGTCACTGCTTGCTTTGCAAAGTTGTTCTCCAACAGTGGGCGAAAGCGGCTTGCGGCTGGGCTGGGCAAGGCGGGCTCCCGCCGGCTCCATCACCGTAAGGCGTGCATGCTTCGGTCTATGCATTGCACGTGATCCTCCGCTTCCAGGACAAGCACAGAATGTCATTCACGCTGCATGGAATAGTCGCTCAGGGAGCCTCGGTTTCTTGCGTGGCCTTGCTCAGCATCTCTGCAGCAGTCGGCTGATAGCCATCGTCGCCGCGTTATGTGTTCTTCCCCTTCCTTGGGCAGGTTCGCGAGGAGCTGGCCGCCGCGCAGGCGGCTGTGACCGAGTGGCGTGCCCGCGCGGAACGTTTGGAGCGGGACCAGGCCAGCATGACGGTGGGGCAAGGCCAGAGGGGTTGCGGGCGGGGCTTGAGTGCTGGGCGGCTACCAGCGGGGCTGGCTGTGCGGGAGGGGCTTGGGTGGTATCGCAGCTACAGGGTCTCTCTGGAACCACAACCGCCGATAGCGTGTGCGGTTTGGGCAGCCGCGTAGGGTCAGGGGGGTCCACCATTGGTAATGCTGTTAGGATCAGCTGTACATACGTTGGTGGAATGCCCCTGGTGGGGGACCAAGCCGTTGTGGTTAAACATTGCGGCGCCGAAGCCCGCAGGTCCAGGTTTCCACGGCATAAGACTTGGGGTTCAGGCAAGGGAGTTCAGGCAAGGCACAAAGGGCGGTGACGGACGGACATCGCTGCCCAAGGACGGGCATGTTTAGTGCTTGCTGTGTCCGCTGTGCACGCGGATGCTGCATCGATAATAGCTGGGAATCTTAACAACTATACACAAAGTCATAATCGAAGCGTGCTGGGCAGTGGGAGACCATGTTGGTCCGTTGATTCAGAGGAAATTCTGCATTATCACATTGCCGCAAAGTGAGCATAGGTAGCACCGCGGCCGCATTATGCCCGGCTCTGCACGTTTTGGTGTTTTGTGTGTTGCCGTTGATCAGGCGGAGCTGGCGGCGCTCCGAGAGGATACGGCGGCGGCGCTGGCGTCCAAAAACCGGCTTGGGCTGGCTTCACTTGGAGCTGTGGAGAAGGTACGGGCCGGGATTGGGTCGGCTGCTGGCGGCACCGTAACGAGTCGGAGTTGGGCAGCTGTTTTCCGTAATTTGGAGGGGCACGGTCACCGCCCGCCTGCCCACCGGTCAGGGCCCATGGCCCATGTACCATAACCATATATCTCTATAGTGCAGCTGCATTAACCTGACTGCTACTCGAGATGTGGCTCGCCGTCTTGAGCCTGCGTCACTCTTCAACTCTCGTTGCCCCAAGCGCGAGTTGTCCTCTGCACAACTTTGAATATGTATTGGCACCTTCTTGAACAGGGGGTGCGCCGGGATCCCGGTTCGATGTGTTGACCGCCGGTTTGTTCATCTGCTTCTTTATGCCTTGGCGTGCTGGGGGCCCGCTTCTTGTTTTACGAGGCAGGTCGCGGCTGTGGAGCGTGAGCGCGACGAAGCTGTGGCCAAGTTAGAGAGCGCGCAGCGGAAGGCGGAGCGCGTGGCTAGGGACGCCCAGCTAGAGCGACAGTCAATGGAGGTGAGGGTGCGTGGTCTCAAGCGAGAAGTTTTGCTTTACGGCCAGCGTAAGCAACAGGACAAACACAGTAACGCAACGGCGTTGAGCTGCGGCTACAGCTTCCGCGCCAACGAGATCGATGCTGCGGTAATGCTGATGCAGTGCTCCGGTTTCTCTCTCTGCACCTATCCTGTAAACGAAGTGTTTACGCATCTTCGTGAAGAGCATGTGGCGATGTGGGGTTCTTGCCGTCACTGCTAAGGCGCGTGTATACGAGGGATCTGGGGTCAAGGCAACCAGGGCACTGCAAACCGGGGCCCCGCCCAACAATATTCTCTTCTCCTTTGACTGTGAGTCCTATGACTCCAAAGCCCTAACTTCTCATCCAGCAGCCACTGTGCTCATTTACTAGTGCATAACACATCCGCTCCTACCCGCGTCGAACCCACCAGCATACTCTCCGGGGCTTGAAGTCTACAGTAGCTGAGCTGGAGACGAACCTGGCAACGGCGCGGGCGGAGGTGGCCAATGGCAAGCGCCAGCTGGAAGCGGCGAGTCGGGAGCTCGCTGCCGCGCGTGCCGCTCGGCAACAAACGGAGACAGAGCTGCGGCAGCAGGTGCGGCCGCCCTGGACCCCCTGGACCCGTCCTTTCGCTTGCAGGGTCAGCTGATCAGCAGCAGGCACAAATATAAATATAAGATGGTTTGCGGACTTTCATATGCCACTTAGGGGCCTAGGGGGCCCAGTAGTCATTGTCCCCGCCCGAGCCCGAGGCGGCGGCACACGCAGGCCTAAAGGACGCCGCTGTGGCGGTTGCAGGCCGCCGGTAGACTCGCAATGCGCTGGCGTCTGGCGCCTAGGGCCGCGGCCTCCCTCACCAACGGGTTACGCAAGGGAACAGGAAAAGGGGCACTCGCTCCAGGTTTGGTCCATATCCAAGGGACGCTCGCCCCTAAGGTTACTTCCTCTCTCCAGCTGTGACGACCTAATAACATACCAGCCTAACAGTGTTGACCCGCGGCGACAATGATTTGGCCCCGGATTTGGCCTGCCTGCCTGCGTGCCTTGTTCAGCTTAATCCAATAAACCCGAGGCATCTGCACCTTGGAGCATATTCGAGCCAGCCAAAGCTATACGTTTCGGCATAGAGTGCTTTCTGACACCTGAGCCAGCTCGCGAGCGGCCTCTGCTGGATGCGGGGTGAGAGGACAGCCTGTCCTGGCACGTCGTCCTCTCCCCAGCTCCGTGGCCTCTCCTTCCGGGCTTTGCTGTTTGGGTGTTCAGTTTTTCTCTGTATTATTTCTAAGTTTGGGTGGCTTCCCGCCCAACATTGCGTAGCATAAGAAAACTCCACCGCGGCCTTCCCATGCCCACCTAAACCCAAACGCGGACCGCGGCAGATGGCAGCGTTGCGTGCCGAGCGAGAGGCCGACATGCGCGCCTTCACAAGCAAACTGGAAGCCCAGGCGACCGCCGCCAACTCGGCGGCTGCGGAGGCGGAGCGGTTGTTATCCAACAAGCAGGAGGTGCTCGCCCGGTGGCGTGAGGAGGCGCAGACGGTGAGAGGCGTATCGGTGTCGTGGGAGGCGGGGACATGGACCAAACGCATCCCTTGGGCGCGCGCGTCGTCGCGACCGATGGACCCTCACTCGTGCAAGGAACGGTGGTATGAAACTTGTGAAATGCAACTGTACCTGGTTGGCGCCAGACAGCGCCGACTCTGTATCACCTACAGGGCCAACGGCGGCCTACAGTTGTGCGGCATATGGAAACGGTGTATCGGATTAATAACTGTCGTCCATCTAGCGTCTTACCTGCCTGCGTTCTTCCAACAACCGTCTGGGACTGGGATTGTGACACCTGCCTGCCTCCTCTGAACCCCACCTCTGAACCCCACCTCTGAACCCCTCCTCCTCAATCCTGTATACGATATCTTAGCCCTAGAAGCCCCTGATGATATAAATACACCCCTGTCACCATGTAAGCGCTAGTGTCCTTTCCGCATTCCCCTGTCCTTTCCGTTCCGTTCACAACTGCGACCGCGGCCGCCCGGGATCCGCAGCTCGCCTCCCGCATGGAGGCCGCGCTAGCGGAGCATAAGCGCGAGGTGGCTGCCAAGGGCCACGAGGCCGCGGAGCTTCGCAGCCGCGTGGAAGCGCTGTCCGCTGAGAATGTGGAGCTGGCGGCGGCTGTCAGTGAGCTGGAGGGCAAGGTGCGTAGTAGGTGCATAGAGGGCCAGGAACGTTGCGAGGATCTGTACGTTTGTACGTTATGCGTTCGCTTGGCTGTCGCGTAGGCCAGGGGTCGTGGGGCGCCCCTGGCCTGTGTGTTGGCTTGCCTTGGTTTTGTCGTGAACTGGTCCGTGCCCGTGCTGCAAACGCACACCAGCCATCCGTCGCTTGCAGCTCCACACGCCCGAAACAGCGCCGCTCCGTTTTGAAGCAGTCCCCTGTGATTGCTTTTGCAGCTATTGCTGCCATTACCAATTCTGTTGCCGTAGCTGTAAGGGCGCGTTCAGTATCCGCGGCGTAACTTGCGTTCTCAGAGCCCTACCTAGCCCAATTTTCTCTCGGCCACTTCATCCTCGGTGCCCATCAACCTGTGTCCCGCTGCTTCCTGCAACGTCGTGTTCTGCCCTGCCCTGTCCTGCATTGCGACGTCTCCACTGCAGATTGACGACCTGAACAGCCAGCTAGCGGACGCAGACGCTCGTGCCGACGCGGCGGCGGCTCAACTCATGAGCGCTACCAACCGGGAGGCGGAGCTACAGCAGGAGCTTCGCCAGATGCAGATGATGCTGGACCGGAGCCAATTCGAGAGGAACCGCATGCAGCGCGCGCATGACCCGCTCACCGCGAAATACGACGCGCTAAAGAAGGACATCCGTCAGACCATTTCGTCTTCGGTGCCCGCGGCTGCGGCAGCAGCGGCGGCGTCGCCTGCCGGCGCCGTGCCACTGCACCTGTCTTCGCACATCCTCACAACTAGGACGGGTACCAGCACAGGCGGTACTCAGGGCTGGGCTGGGTCGCCGGACGCGGTGGTCCATGCGTCGCGGGCACCGCGGGGGCATACCCAACCTCACCACACACATTCGGTCGCGCCGGGGCGTTAGGCCACGGCGAAGTACGCTTGACGAGGCGGGGCGGAAACCCGTTTCAAGCGACCTTCAAGCAAGACAACGAATTTTAAGTACTTTATCAAGGTGCCTGTTAAGGTGCATAGGTGGCAGTGGGTGTAATGCTTTGTTTGTGCAGCGTGCTTTGTGGGCCTCGTAACGTTTTTTAAGGGCGGCGTGCGACGAACAAGTGCGACAGACTAGAATTCCATCGAGCGCGTTGCGGCAACGGCGACCGCCCAGGCAAATTCCGTCGCAAACCCGTAGCCTGCAAATGATTTTTCTGCGGTGGCAACAGAAGCTCCAAATGGGGTGAACAGCTGTATGGTGTACGGGGTTACAGGTTTTACGCACTTTTGACTACACGCACGTATTTTTATCGGGCAGTCACCGCAATCGAGATGATCATCCTGCTGTGAGCCCGCAGTCTGTAATGCTACTAAATCGGCTACCAGCACGCGTAGCATAACCGCTTGTGAGCTGTTTTTGTTTGTAATGGTGGGCTTGCGGCCAGTTATAACCTGCGTGCGACATTCGAACCCAATGGCGGGCCGCCCACGCCGGGTTCGACATGTATCTGCGTTGCCTGGGTTCCAGGCAGATCACCGTTTGGGCTGCTTTGTATTGCTGTTTTTAGCTGGTTTGCTGGTGCTTCCATCCATTCATGCACGCGCGCTCATGGACTGGAACGCTTGCTGGTCCATCGCTGCGCTTTGGCCCGCGGGGAATCAACTTCGGCGCATCGCAAAAGTTTGTGGCATATGGTGAACTTGCACCCCTAGGATGTGAGTCCATTTCTTTTGAGAAAAATCTGACTCTGAGGCAATTTTTTGTAGGCGGATGACTTTATTGTTAAGGCATGGGCAGCTGGTAGGCCATACCGGACTGCGTTTTAGTAAAACGGTGCGATAAGTCGTTACGGCCTGGGCATCTCAGGCCAGGAGGTTCACTTGTCTACTTGACAGGGAAGATGCAGCGGCCCGTGGGACTATCACTTTGAACAGTCGACGGCGCGCGGCTCCTAGCTTCCTACCTCCACACGTCTACACCCTTTTCATCCTTACAGACTTTTGGAGCGAAACCAAATAACCCTGCCAATCCACGGCTAACATGCAGGTCCGAATACGTGGCGTGTTCCGGGACGCGGCCCAAGAAGTGTGCGCGCACATGACCTCTAGAAGGCCCTTCACGCACATGAACCAGTGTAACACAAGCTTCGGATTTTTTCTCGCCAAGGAAAGCATTACTATAATGCAAGGACGCCACGGACACTTCAATCTTTTCTTTGACAGTAGTTACTGAAGGCTTCTCGTATGACATCCAAAAGAAGCTTACAAAGGAAGCATACTAGGACTATTACGGATTTATGCATCAAAACGATCATTGTTATAAGACAGTAACCGTTTCTAAATTGGCCACTCAACAACAAGTTGGTCCATACAAAACACGCACAGTAGAATTAGTTCGTTCACGTAGCATCTCCAAGGCGGAGCCGCGCATCAGCAGGTTGGTTGCTTGTTACTCCAGGGTTCATTCAATGTGCGGCCTTGGGTGGTTCGAGTTAAAATGATAGCATGATTCGAAGGACGTCCTATATATTGCTGTGCTTCACTTAGAACGTGTGCCAGCGCTTGGAAGTGAAACTGCAACCCTGTCTCGGCACACTTAACGTTAACCCAAGATTGCGTTTTTGTTCTAGGCTGCCTGCGTTGCTTTGAAGCAGGTAAACTACTAAAAGGCGGCAGTTGAAGCAGCAGCGTCTGCAGCGGCGTGTAGGGCGGTTGGACGCTATGGCCGACCCCGAGCAGCAGCAGCCACAGGTAACTTGCTGCTTTTAGTCGCGTGGCCGGGTTTCTATCTATGTCATATTGGGACATATCTTGGTTCCGCAGGAGAAATCCGCAAAGGATGTTGAGAAGGAGCAGGAGGCGATGCTTATGGCAAAGTATGGCGGCCTGAAGCCAAAAAAGAAGCTCTTACCAAAGGTTGGAATGTCGAGATCAGAACTGGTTGCAGTGGGTGTGCTGCCGTGGGCGTATTGCGTTGCTTGGAGTGCCGCTTTATGCTGACCTGTTTGGCCTACCATAATGCATGGATGTAGGACCACAAATTCTTCGATTCCGCGGACTGGGCTATGAACAAAGAAGCGCAGAAGAAGGGCGACAAGCCTCCAGTGCCCGATCAGCAAGAGACGTTGCCTCCAAAACTGGAGCCAATGCCTATTCCTTCACGGCGAGTGAGCCATCTTGATCCCCTTGACAAATAATGCAGCTGTAGCGACTTGTCCAGAAACTGGAGCTCGAGGACGCCTTTTAACCTGAGCGTTTCGTCCCCAAATATTTGGGTGGGAATAGGAGGCGATGAGCGGGGGGTTTAAGGGTGGGGGGCGTACATAGATGCCAAAACCCATTCGGCCATGAACGTGGGCATTGGCGTGCCATAGAAGACGGATTGGGTATGACTCTGCCCATTGACGCGTGCAACCGTACAACTGTCAGGAGATAGTAAACATACATGTGCCATCAAGTGCGCAACGGGCAGCGTGCACAATGTGTGATGCCAGCCCAGGATGCTGGACATTATGATGGGTTGTCTTTTGTGCGCGGTGGCTTCGTCGCCTAGGCGCTGGAACGCGTTGGGGTACGTGAAAGCGTCCTGGATTTGCAGAGTCCAATTGTTCTGGGGGACTACATTGATCGCACGCCGCCTTAAGGCATGTATGTTAAGTGTGTGTAATTAGATACGATGTCCACATGTATTGACCTCGGCGCATCGAGGTAGTGACGTGCGAGAAACCTGTCGTGGGGTTTCCACTGATGAATTTTTCATGGCCACTGTCTAAACTGGTATTGCACACAGTTTGTGACTTCCTTCGCGCAAGATGGCGCTTTTTGGCACTTGCACTTATCATAAGCAGGGAAGATGTGACTTCGCGAAACTTGTGGCAACACGTGTACAGTGCAGTAGTGGGAGTTTGGTACATATCTGCCGGGGTACAAGAGTACACCCAGTCCTGGATGAGGAGAGTGGTTTTTAGTGCCTGCATTGACGCAAATCTCCCTGTCGCTATGTAACATGTCAATCAGGGGCAAGGGAAAAAAAGCGGTTTACTAATGGTCTTCTACTCATGTCGTCGTTTGGGCCGTAGGTATTGCCAGCTATGTGTGAGCCCAGCGATGGCATATCACACACCATGTGGGGCACTGTAAATGGGCTAAATAGGTATGATGGAAATGAAGCCCAAAGTGCTTCACGATCTCGGCCGGGACATCTTGCACAAATTGCTGCATTCGTGGAGTGCACCTCTCTACGGTGAAAGTCTCTAACCTCTTTCTGCCACTTTCAGATTGTTGCGAGATGCACGCCACGTTATTCATTGCTGCTTTGCACGCTGAGATGTGCCAGTGAAAGCTATAACCGAGCTGTAGACAGAGGAAGGCAGGGCGACATACTGAACTCCAGGACACGAAGGGCACGTGCATATGTCCACGTCTCTGGCCGAATGACACAATTATCAGCTGTCATGATAACCTCGTGGTGGTTGCAAGGGAGCATAACAAGGCAGCCGTTAACTCCAGACCGCTACATATGGCCGACAGCGGCCTCGCTCCTCTCCAACCGTACTATGTACAGCCCTCTAGAAGTACAAGCCCGAAACACATCTGGAAGGCACGCTACACAAGTGAAAGATTCCACCAAAGCTGCTCTACCCGCTCAAGAGTGTACTGTACAAGATGAATGCTGCAAACAACCCATGTAGAATTGACTTGATTTTATCGGCAGGCCTGGCGATGCATGAGGGACAAGCAATAGCACCCGCGTGCATGGAAATGAACGAAGAGTGAACCTCGTGCCTGCAATCAAGGCAACCCAATGTGGGATTGTAAGAGGCCCCACGGCATGCGGTGTACGCTAAGCAAAATTGCCCTGGTGCCAAAACAGCATATAGCCGACACCCTCTAAACTCACACAAAAAAATCCGTACCGAAGGTTGCCTCCCACTCAACGGGTGCGCGTGCCCCGCGCTACTCGCCTTCCAAGATGTCGGGCAGGCCGCCGGCGGGATACACCTCCAGCACACATTCGACAGCGCTCACAGTCACGGCTCAGTAAAGGGGCTCATCCCAGGCGAAAGCCCCCGCGGCACAGCAAGTAGGTCACAATCAGCTACGCACAACCACGCTCCTCTCTCGGCAGTTCGCACGCACAGCACACCGCAGCAGTGCAGCACGCCTCATGCCTTGTTCCGCATGCGGTTCAAGAAGCGTGAAAAAGCGTCCCAGTTGTCGAACATGAGATCGCCCATGCGTAGAAACGTGACCTGCGTGAGCCGCCCTGCCCGCGCGCTGCGGCCAAACGCACTCTCCGCGATCCGGTCAAACGCGTAGTCGTCGTAGCGTTGCAACGCGTTTTCGCCCGAAAGCGGCACCCCGTACTCCTCCGCAGCCTCAATCACCTGCGACGGCAACGGCCAGACGGTAGCGCCAATAATCATATGGACAATTCGGGAAGATCACCGCCCACCTCACAGCCCATGGCTCCAACGTCCAGTCCAGCCCTCACCCAACACCACCCCAGCCCATTAACCTTACCCCCCCCCCGCAAAAGCACTAACCCTTTCTCATGACCCCACTCCCCGATACAGGCGCACCTGCTGGAGGAGTATCTGTGGGCTGCATTTGGCCTCCTCGGGGTGCTCGCAGTCCCGCATCTCCACGCACGTGAAGCTCAAGGAAGCGTCGTGCCGCCGCAGCATGGCCATGAAGGGCTTGTACCCGTTCCGCTCATGCGTGTTGTAGTAGCCCGCCGTAAGCTCTGCTGCGTGAGAGTCGGAGCGGTACCACCAGTGCACTCCCGCTAGCTTAATGCCCATCTTGACAGCAGGCGCGAACTCGTAGATGACGTGCCCGTTGGAGGCCTGAGGAGGCCGGTTGAAAAGGCCGCATATGCAACCATGACAACGGAAAACAGCACCAGGGCAGTGAACAACGCAAACAACAAACGCCGCAAGAATCGTTTTAGCTACGTAACACCTAGGCAAAGCCACCCAGGATAGAAATGCCCTAACATTTTTCCTTGCAGAGCCGCCCAGCTCCCTGCCATGCTGTGGGGGCATCCATCTCATGATCAGATCGGTCACGGTCACAGCCCACAGGCCATAAGAGTGCCCCTCCTGTCACTTACTAGTTGCTTGCTTCAATCTCGCAGGCTTTGCGTCAACCAATAAACACATTTCCCGAGGCTCAACTAACATCCCATAATCGCTTCTCAAACCCTAGGTTGCGTCTTTTTTTAACATGTCTCACACATCCCTGCCCTATCTCCGTCTTCAAACCCCCCGAAAACCAGCACTGGTTTTTTCGCCCGGTTTGGAAGACTTCTTAACAAACTGGCAACTGGCATCTAACTGACGGCCCAGCCGAGCGCCCTGCCAAGCACGCCAAGCTTACATCGCGCATCGACCGAAAGACGCGGGGTCGGCCGTGCTTGTTGAGCACCTCAGCGGCCGCGGTCAGCACCCGGTCCGCGTGTTGCAGCAACATGTCGCTGTACCACGTGAGGAAGAAGCGCCCGTACGACCAATTCCATCTGCCTTTATATGTATTGAAAAACTCTGTATCGTTGCTCCTGCTATTGTAGTGCCCGGCGTCGTGCGGCCCGCCGTGCCCCCTGCGTGCGCGCGGATCACAGTAGATACCAGTGAAACAAGGAACGATGCTTGGCGCCGAATCCTTATCTTGGCACGCAAAAATGCGAACATAGCATGCGGCCAAAGTTTCTTGCTCCCCGGGGCAGCCACGGGGCGTTACAACACAGAAAAGCCGTATGCCGCATGTCGAACATTCAATCCACGCAATCCTCTGCCATGCAAAGGTCCCCTAAGCCAAGATGCTCAGGTCCCTATGCTTACGGCCGTGGTGATTTGCGTATTCAAAAACCAAGAACCTGCGGCGGGGGAGGGTTGTGGAACTCCCCAATGAATCCCCAAAACTCCGTTGACCCCCGGACTACCCACCACTCCGGATGCCCCGCTTTGTCCGCTGCTCGCTTCAGGCTCTCCAGCATGTACTTATCGTAGCACTGGAATTCGCCCACGCCCGGAAAGCGCCATCTCCCGTCGCCCTCCGGATACGACGGATATCGCAGCTCCCCCGCTGGCCCAAGCCCGACCGTGACCTCCGTTATGACCGACCCTGCGCACCCCAAGAACAAATCCCCTGTCAGGAGGCCTTCACCAGCAGGTGCGCTGAGCATTAGGACGTACCAAACAGGGTCTGGAACTTGTTCGCGAAAGCGTCTATGAAGTCCGCGTACATCTGCACTGGCGTGCGGCCCCAGAAGAGCGGCACGTCGTCGCAACCAAGCGACAGGCACTCCCTGTTCCTGTACCCTGCCTTGTCCGTGTAGAATATGTCCAAGTTGCGCTCGCCGATTTCAAGGACCCACTTTGGCAATGAAATTTTGCAGGTATCCCCGACATTACCGCCTGCCGCGTGAAAGCTCATCACCGCCTGCACTTTAAGGCCCGCTTGCCCGACTTTCCGAAAAAGCTTTTTGTATGCACTGAAATCGTACTGCCGAGGCCCGGCGCGCTCCACGAAGCCCCACCAGACATCTACCATTACGCCCTCGACGCCAGCCTGCTTCAGCGTATGAAGCGCAATGTCCAGCGAACGCTCTTTCTTTATTACAGATGTGTTCCCTACGACCCAGACTGTGTCGAGGGGAAGCATAACGTAGACTGGACACCCAGACCCGCTTGAAGAAGGCTGCTCTGCATCCTGATATTGCGTATCAAAGCCATCGTCGTCTATTGGAGAAGTCCTGAGGCGCTGCTTTTCCCGTAAGAACCTGTGAAACTTTGGGGGTGAGTTAAGATGTGCCTACACATGAAGGCTCAAACGGACAATGCCAAGCTCGCCTGTGAATATCCGTATCCTCTTCAACCTCCGAAAGAGCGTTTGCTCCCGGAGTTGCGACAATGGGCTCCGGCGAAGAACTCCCAAAGCCAAAGTCGTCGTCCAGCGTGCGCGGGTGGGTGGTCGAGTGTGTAACTTGGCGCCCTTGCGAACGGCAAGCTCCGCTTCCACGCTGATGGTGCGCGCCGCGAAGCCTCCGAGCTGCTGCAAATGCACTTCGTAAAGGCGCAAGAAGTGTCCGCGGGCTGGGGCTCGACTTGCAGGGCAGCGAGGTCGGCAGCCTCTGGAACGGCATTTCCGCCACACCACCCCCTGGCGCCCTAGGCGAAAGGCCAGGGCGCCGAGGATTGCTGGGATAAACTACCTAGTGCGTGGCAAAGAACGGGATTACTGCACAATGAAGTCGTTACAAGCTATTCTGTTGAGGTGGGTGTCGCGGTGGCACTTTAACTTAGCTGTCCAGCTTTATAAAACACTTGTGAAACATGTAATTGCATATCCTGAAAAGGTTTTCTCCTAGCTGCTGATGCCACCGCGGCTGCGGAGCCCCAATGGACGTCTTTGCAAAGACGCAAACGTACGGCGGCCTGCCACGTAGGACTGTGTCAATTTCACCGCGGACAACAGTTCTATACGAAACGCCGAGAATGGCTTAAGCCTGGAGCGTCAGGCGGGCTGAACACTGCTGCAGCTGAAAAGTTGTCGTAGCGCTTAGGACACTGTTTGGAAACTTGGTAAAGACCTGCTTTCAGGCCAGGTCTAAGAGCAAATATAAGAGAGAATAACCGTGTTTTTGCATCCTTGCATCTGCTTCCGAACACTATGACGTGTCAACTCCGTTGGTTATACATCACACCATGACGACAGGTCCAATAACAACGGTCACGTTTTCGCAACGCTGGATGCAGTCACAGGGTACAGCTCTGGTGTAACTGTATTGCGTGCGGTCTGAACGCGTGGCCACGCGATGGCAAGCTATGTGGAGGGAGGCCGGGATACAAAGACGCGATAAATCCCCTGCATTCCTTTCGTGGTTTGGTTTTCTCTCTTCAGGTCTTTACTGTGATTTCCCTTTCCATAATATACATTTGTGCACATCGCATCCTCTCTGTACTCTAGCGTTTAAGGACGCATATCGCCGGGTGAAGTTGCTCGTGCTTATGGCGGAGGGAGATTGTTGGAGGCACGAGCATAACCCGTAGGTCAACACTGCTGCAGCCAGCTGCTAGGCCAAGAACGGGCCTAGCACCCCTTGTATCATTCTCGCGGGTCACACCCAGCTGCATCCGATGATGCAACAAATCAAGTCTGCTTGCTGCAAAATGTCGACTGTGTGCCATGACGGTAGTAGAACCTCCACCTTTCTTTGCTCCATAGCGCCCTGCGCTCCGGCTCGTCGGGTTGACTCTTTCCATTGCTATCAGTTCTCTTTCGGCTTAATACCCGGAGTGGCATACCCAGTCGTACCCTCACCCGCGCTTGTGCAGCGGCAGCCAGGTCGGTCGGCTGTCAGCAAGGTAGCGCGTGAACCGTTACCAAGTCCACGATACCCTACTTTACATTTTAACATTCACAGAGTGTTCTTCACTCCAAATGCGCTTACCACCCGCTAGCGGCAACCCACCTACCCTTGTAAAACTCTCATAGGTCCAACAAGTGCCACACCATGAAAGTGGCCTTGGCGGTTTTCGAGTATTGGCAAATGGAAGAGCCCGACCTCGCGGGCAGGTCACTACCGAAGATAACGCGGCTGGGGGACAGACACCATGCCCCGGCGTCACTCGCTACGTCCACCGTACGGCCGTATGCCCACATCCTGCCAAAGGCCGGCAATCCAGTGCCATGAATTTCGTTCTCCGCCTAGATACGTATATCTGCATGTCTGTCCTAGCTTCCCAGGCGGCGACGACATAAACACGAAGAATTCCTATCGTACAGCCGTCGTACAGCCAACACAGTCGAAGCGGTGCGGCTGAAGACGTCACTTCATCATGTTGTTTATCTCTCGTGTGCAGTGCCGTACTATATCATGTCACGCGACAATGAAAGGACGCCAGAGAACGCAATGATTGATGTAATTATTCCATCATGCGGTAATAGTAGTAGTAGTAGTAGCAGTAGTAGTAATAGTAGCGACCTCGTCGGCACAGTCGACGCCCGTCCATTTCAATCCCCCCGTCCAGTTCCCCAGATATCGCAACTAGACTGGCTGTCTGTGCTGCTGTTTGGTGGTTCTCACCTCGCCCCTTGCTGAACACTTGCTGGATAATCAGTTTCAAATGTGAATGCGCGAGGCAAAGCGTCCAGAGGCGCCGAGAACAGAAATCCAGAAAGGCGCCGTCAACGCACGCCGATCTGTAGCGCAGTGCGGTTGCCTCCTAGATTAATAGCTCGTCACAAAATCGCACACTAAAGGTACAAAACCCCACGTAAGCACTTACTCCGTTCATACGATTTTTCATACACACACACACACATACACACACAAAGGTACGCTCGCACTTGTACAAGTATATCAGAATGCCTTCTCTTCTTCACACGGTCCATTTAGGCTGGGCTTGTAATCGCGCACTGCGCTCTGGGTCGTACGCTGTCGTACGGCTTTAGTTGAGAGGGCGGCCCCGCAGCAGATCGCCGCGAACAACGAACGAATGAATGTACGTGCATCTGCGAAACGCGTGTATGTTTCGGGCAGAGAAACCTGTACAGGAAAAGTCACCGATGATGATGACGACAGGCCGCCAGAAATGTCCTTCAACGCAATCGCAGACAAAAAAATATTAGCAAAAAGAGGACAGAGACTTGGGAGGTGCCCCAGTAGAGAAGAAAAGAACAAATACAACCGTCCTCTTAGCCTCCTCCGAAACCCAAACCTCAACATACCCCCCAACACCCCAACGTGGAAAGTCAGTCTCCACACCCAAATGACTGTGAAAGGTGTGCAGGTGCACCCCGCCATTAGGTCTCGTACTCCACAACACCAGCCACGTCCTCCAACGTGTACGGCACCTCTGAAACGAATTAAAAGCCGTACTACGTGAAAAACCGTCCCACGAGGATTTTCCATGTGCTGCAGCAGTTGATGCTCGGCGAGGTTGATGCCGGCGCTGGGGGAGCGGACTAACCGTCTCCCCCGGCGCTGGGGGGGAGGGGGGAAGAGGAGATAGCAGCCTCAGTCCAGCGTCGCAGCTGGGGCCGGCCTACACCATAAGTCAGTAAATTTTCTGTGTCCACCCATAGGCGGAACGCGCCCTCGTGTACTAGATATTGACCGTCCCTACCTATTATCCGACTGTCTAACCGCTCCTATATATACAGATTAAAGTAGTACCGCTAACTTTACGGCGTTACTACTGTGTAGGTGATTAAAAATTTGGCTGACGCGGGCTGACGGGAAATCAACGCTGCGACACCGCGGCCCCGCCCCGCCAAGGGAATTGCAGCGGCAGCACATTGACCCCCAGCGGGGGCCATAAGAAGTGGCGGAGACCGCGGCGCTCGTCGCCACCGCGTCGTGCGCGCCTCAGCGTGTCTTTGGCGAAGGGAGCCCATTGGCGTGCGCAGGAGAAGTCGTTGATGCCCATGCCTGTGTGTGCCTCGGGGGTACAGGACAGGACAGGACCGGGCAACACACAGCACACAGCACACAGCACACAGCGACACAGGCATAGCGCATGAAACGCACGCACGTGTACAGGAAACATCGAAAAACGAGATGCACTTTTATACTAATACATAAATGTGCAAAAAAGATTTAAAAAAAGATTCAAAAAAACTATATATACCGCGCACGTGCAAAAATGGTGAAGCTTGCGATTGTTTCCATTGCTTGAGAGTTTTCATCCGGGAGGTTTTTGCGTTCCCATCCCATTCTAACAAAGAAAGTGATGGGGATGGGAATGGAATGGGCAGGGTGTACGGACAGACCAATGGGCAGGGTGGTGGTGGTGGTGGTGGTGGTGGTGCCGGAGCAGGTGGTGCAGCGGCAGCTCAGCACTGTTTCCCAAGGCGCCATCATCTTCCGCCGCACCGGCAGAGACATGCAAAGACAATCCGCCATACATACCGACATACCGGACCGACAAACGGACACAGATGGACACGGCCGATTTATCCCTGGGAAATACTGTCGTACCGGTAAAAAGTCGGTATCGTCGCCTGCTTCACAACAGGGGAGCTGCATTCCACAGCTAGACTTACCGTTGGCCAGACCCCGGAGCAGCTGTACGACACGCAGTACGAAAAACATATCCGGAGGAAAGGTGGAGATGGCCGACCGCTTGATGGGCGAGTTCGGGTCAAAGGGGTCCACCTGCAAGGGCGTTCTCGTGTGTAGATCGGGTGTGGGCGGGAACGATTTGTGGAGCCGTCAAACTGTCACTTTTCACCAAAAGACATAAAAAACAAATCTGATTCTATTCCATAACACTGACTGCTATTTGATCGACATCCCCTCAGCCAGTAAGTAATTCCCGCCCGCGGCTCAGACCCGAAGGAACACACTTAAAGGAGTACGACACGGTACGACACATGAAGTATTCCGTGCCACAAGTGAATGAGTGAGGAAATGAGTGAGAATTAGGAAGAGGAGTCAGCCAGGAAGAGGCATCTCAAATCTGGGAAAGATTACCCACATGCAAGCGAACCAGGAGCGAGTTCCCTAATCTCGTTTACGCTACCGGCGGCATATCAATGAATATGGGCCAATAGGAAGGAGCAAACAGGCCCCATGGTTTTCCCCCCCATCACACACACCCACACACCTTGCCCCGCGTGTCAAACATGCCGTACGCCATTTCCGTACGGATGTCCGGATCGTTGCGTTCTGTTACGACTCCAAGCTTGCCAAGACTGGAGGAGATGTCCGCCGCACGGCCGCTGGCAGTTGGTTGTGAGCGTGTGTGTGTGTGTGTGTGTGTTTTGTGTGTGTATTGACCGGGTTGGGGGGAAAAGGGTAGTTGGGGAAAATCTTAGGTTATTTTGGCGGTTAACCGAAGCTGTAACCGCATGTGAAGCTCTCGTTTCCCCCGCACGTGCCAGTCCCCTGCAACCCCCGCATGCAATACACGCCGCCAGCCCCCTACGGGTCCCCCCTCCCCCACGCATCCTCTCTCCCCCCCCCACGTCCTCCTCCGGCCTCGCGGCAGCTCCCTCACCTCCTCCCCCCCTCACCGATGTAACGCCAAAACCAGTTCCGCGAACGCCATTCGCTGTTGGTCGGGCAACTGCTTCGACTGTCCGTAATCCAGCAGCCCCACTCGCCCGCCCCGGCCTATGAGGATGTTGCCCGGATGGCCGTCAGCCTGCGTTGTGTAGTGTAATGTACTGTTAATGTAGTGTGGTGTAATGTTAATGTAGTAAAGTGTATTGTAGTGTTTGTGTGCCGGATGATCCGTGATGATGGGTGCGGTTTAAGAGGAGGAAGAGGGAGGGGGAAACCATGTGATGATGATGATGATGATACAAGAGGAAGCAAAGGCGGTCAACTGTGCCGACACGTCCAACGCCGTAAACTGCCGTGCGAGTCTCAAGAGGAAGGGTTTGGGAAAAGGCGGGCGGGAGGAAGCGCTCAAAGGAACGGGCCCCAACCTCGAATGGTACAGGTTGCGTGTCGGGAAGTCAACGATATGCGGGACGGAAACAAGGAAACCGTACGACCAGACAGATAGACAGACTGGCATACAGGGGAAAGATGGGCCGGGGCCCAACACTTGGTAGGGCCGTGGTTCGGGCAATCTCTCGGGGCCCAGTTCACCGCAAAGACACACACACACAGCCGCCGGAAGCCGCACCTGGAAGAGTCCCTCGCCAAAGATCATTCTTCCGTACGCCTCCGAAACCCTGTACATTTGGGCGACAGCGGCGGATGGATACCTACTCACAGAAGGCACATCCCCGCAGGCCCGCATGCGGAGCGAGATTAAGAAACACCGTCGCCGAAATTTGTCCAAGGTACCTCCCTCCTTTCCTCCCCCCTTTCCTCTCCCTCCATCTAACCCCTTTCCTTCCCTCTTCCCCCCTTTCCCTCTCCCTCCCTCTCAATGCCCTGGTGAGATTGACCGACTAAATGACACGGGGCTCAGAGCTCCGGAGCTGTTCCTGTTTCACCACGTCCCTCGTCCTCACATCTCCACTAAAACCCCTAAAACCCTAACCCAGGCCCCTCCGGGTGATACGGACCTGCTCAGGATGAGGCGCTTGGCTGCGTCCCGGGCCCGGGGCGACATTCGGGAGACGCGAGAGCTGGCTTCGAGCAGTGGCACACCCTGCGGCAGAGCACGTAGGGAGAAGGGAGAGGAGAGAGTAATCCGCAGCGTGCGGCATACCTTCTTCATAGTCAGACACAATCGGGGGGTTAGCGCTACGTAACTGCCGCCGCGATGGCAAAAAGTAGACTTGGGGGCACTCTTTATGCAGCGATGCGATGCGGTTTTTGTCGTTGCTGCTGTTCCAGTTGCCAAAGAGTCCTTTTGTCAATCGTTTTTCCCGTACTACACGTGCTCCGAGCCGCTCTATCATCAGGTAAACAGAATGACTGATATCATATCTCCCAATGAGGCATGTCGTTCCAGGTCGTTTTATTACAATGCAAAGATTTTGCAGATGGGATTTGGGTATGATGACGATGATGATGATGATGATGATGATGATGATGATTCTCTTCCGCACCGGGTCCACCGGGTCTCTTAGGCACCAACAAGTTCCAAATTGGATCCCACTGTCCGTACATTCCCCGGATCCCCCACGAGGCCCGCGCACCTCCACGAAGCTCATGACAAGCGTCCGCTGGGTGACGAGGCCGCCCACAGAGCGCGGGATTTGCAGTCTGGATGCTTGGGGCCGCAGGTGCTCGGAAATGGTGTCCATGACACGGGCCTCCCTGGGGTACGTGTGTGTTTCGTGTTTGTGTGTGTATTGAGGTATAGATAGATGGATAGGTCCATAGATGGATAGATAAGATACAGGTATAGAAAGGGCAGCTGGTAAGATTTCGACGTGAAATATTTGAATTCGTAAAATATTTGAGTTGTGAGATACAGAGTCTGCAGATGCGTCTGTAGGTGTGTCTGTAAGTGTGTACAGACTGACTGGCAACGCAAAGCGTCAAGAAAGAGGAATTACTGACTCGTCCCAACCGACCTAACGAATAATTAACAACTGGTGTACGAACCGTGTGAAGTCAAACTCCAGCCGGATCTGTTTGTTCAGCTCGTCCACTGCAGAGACCAAGTCAAACTGTGACGGAGGAGGTACGACAACAACATAAGTTAGGATTTGGGACATGGTAAGGCGGAGGTTATCACGTGGCATGGGCCTTTGATCGGAATTTGCCGTGAAACAACCGGCAAAAGGCGGCAAAACATCAAATCCCATGATTTTTTATACTAACTTAACTTTTAATAATAAATTTAAAATTCAACAGCGGAATCCAGCGGATTTTCAATTCATTCTTACACTTCTGATGTTAAAAACCCACTTTGAGCTCTGTTTTGGACAGGAAGAACGCCGCCGCGCGGAGGTTGGCTAGGTCAGCTTGCATGATGGGAAGCGCGTTGGGGTATTGGACCTGCAGAGCAGTGCAAGCGCCGGGAGTTGTTCTGACGTACAGATATACGGCATCAGTACAGGCTATACCTCCGCCGACTGCATCACACCTTACTTATTGAGCTGTTGTCGTACAGCAAGTAGAGGGACAGAGCATCGGGTGACAAACCCTAAGAAATACCCCCTCGGTCCCCTGTGATTGTCCATTCAGTCCATACCACTAAACTTTGATGGGCCTTACCTTAACCGCGACGAGGCCGTCCTTTGGGGCATCTCCAGCCGCCACGGCGTGCATAAGGGCTGCAACAGCCGGCACCCGTGTCTCCAAGCCGCTACTGCCACTGCTAGTGCTAGTGCCGCTGCCGTCATAGGACGCCAGAGACTTGGGTTTTATGACACGTATTGTCTGCCCGGGCTGAAGCCGTTCTAAGTCAACGCCTGCGACGGAGGAATACCCGCCAGGTGTTTTGTTGACGACCGTTGTCCAGTAAAGGGTATGCTGGGGAGGGAAAAAAGATGCCGCGAGAGGCTATTGCTGAAACAGTGTTATATTTACGAGATTTGTTTAAAGCCAAAAATATATATATTTTCGTCCTACCTTTTGCAGGAGTCGTTGTGCACGGCCAGCCCTGCCGTACCGGAAGTGCTCCACCCTTCGGATTGCTTTGTCTGATCCGGTTTGAGACAGCGACTGATTTCCCCCCCACCCCAGACCGCCTAAAGTTTCAAGAAGAGCTTGTCTCTTTTACTCACAGTCGCTTTTCTCCTTCGTTCCCTTCTCAATCCTCTTTCTTTTCTACTCTTTTCCTTTTTCTTTTTCCTACATTCTCATATTCATTTCCGCACGCCTTTCCTCTTCTTCTTTTCCTGCCTCTCCACACATCGCACCATCGCTTCAACAAACGCGGCACTGGTCTAAGAGCCAGAGTCTCCGCCGCGCCTCCTTCTCCTTAAGCCACCGGCCATCGGGGGCCCCAGCACGCAGCCCCTGTCGTTTACCTTTGTTGATGACCTTCAGCTCCCGCAGGCTCATGCCCAGCGCGTTACAGACCTCCCAAGCCCCCTCCCCCTGGCCCAACTGATACTCCGAGGGCCGCTGCCGCCGCAAACTGGCACTCGCGCAAGACAGCTCCGCGCGGCTAAAGCGCCGCAGCCGGGCCTTATGCACCTGCAAGGACGTGAATTGACACCTAAATTGATTCACTTACACATTCACACATACACATGCGCACGCGTTGCTCGCTTTCCTTCTCCCGCCGTTCAATTTAATTTTATTTAACCCCGCGGTTCAAATATTAAAACAAAATGCGAGGATTATAGGGTAAAAGTGTAAAAAAAGCTGTAGGACAGACTACTGCGTTTGCTTGCGCGATGCCAGCGCCTCTATCTATCCTTAATTTCATCTCATCTCGTAAAATCCCCTCGCACCTTAACAAAACGCACACACACACACACACACTCACAAACCCATTCATATACTGTTTCGCTGCTACTCTGGGCGTGCCGCTTTTTTCTCGTCATACCGCAGGTCCTCACAACGCGCGACTGAGGAGTTCGCCTCTTTGGGGATCCATCAGCATCATCATCATCATCATCATCATCATCATCATCATCAAACCCCCAACGGCATACAAATACCCACACACACAACCACACCTGGGAGATGGAAGCAGATCCGAGTGGCTGGTCCAAATCAATCCACTCGAAGACCTGCGATAGATCCGTGACACCCAGCTCCTGCTGAAGCGCAGCGCGGGTTGCGTCTGCCGACATGGGCGGCACCTGCGAAGAAGGTGGCGGGATAGGGCCGGCAGAGGGAAAAAGAGGCAGTTGGCTCCCGACGCGACTTGAACACGCAACGGCCGTGGGGCGGGCCGGGTTCTACACGCCGTTCTCGTCTCGGTTTCGGCCAGTGAGGTGGCGAGGTCGAGAGTCTGGGGCTCAGGTAACGGGTTGAGGTCCGAAGCCGGGTGTTGACAGGGTCATGGATTGGTTAATGATGCAGGGGTGTCACGTAGGATGGCCGCGCTAGGGCGAGGGGGAAAGACGAACCACAAACGAGTGAAGCGAGGGGGACAGGAACTTGGTTTTGGTATTGGTTTGTACCTGCTGTGGCATGTTTCCCCTTCCCCCTTCCATTATTGCCACACTGCCATCCCCTGCACACATTCACATGCACCCCTGTGCTGCCCAGCTTGAACGTGAGCGACATTTCCCTTCAAGCACTCATGTAAATTGTGAAAGCAACTGATCCCAAAAATATGCAACCCTAGTCGGTCAGGAAAGGTGCCGAGCCAAAGCCGAGTCAGGGGCAGCATGTCATAGAGGCGGGGTACAGCGGGATGTGGCTTGCCTTGTCGCACAGGAGGGATAGCTTCCTGCATATCTGCTCCGGGACGAAGTCGCTGCGAGAGCCAATGAATTGACCCGCCTGCAAGAGGGAGCCAAACAGGCAACACTTGGAGAAGATGCAAGTAATATGGACGAGCAACTAAACGCCACTCGCACAACGATGACGAACTTTTGCCTGGAAAATATTTGTTGCAATGGTCATCCCTTTATGTAACAAAGACTGTAATTCGATCCAGAAGGTTAAACGCGACGCCCCACGGGCCTGCAAGGCTTCGTTGTTGTTGACCTCATAACCCGCTCAAACCTTCAGATAAAATCCTCGCAGAGCGATGCATAGATTATACATCTCCTCTCCAGCCCATGTGTGCTGTGGCACCCAAACCTCCTCATGTACTTCAGCATCGCTCTTGCCCGTCGCTTTCAGGAAGAATGATCGCAGCTGAGCGGCCTTGTAGCTTCCATAAATAAACACTGATCGCCTCCAAAAGTCAATAGTACGGGGCAACCCTAACGCTGACGGTTCTCTCAACCCTGTGACGGCAGCGACCGTGGGCGGCTCCGCTGGCGAAAAGCCCATCCTTCGAACGGAGAGTATACATACATTACGCGGACTACAAACCTTTGCCTGTTTGCACTTAGCTTACAGTGCAATATCATTTTGTACGACGACCCCAACCAAGATTTACCTCAACGCAGGATCGCTTGAGAGTAGTATGGCCCTTCCCATAATAATTCGTCCCGATTTTCCTACCGATCTTGGTGTAGCTGAAAAAAACGTATAGAGTGACAATCACGTCCACCATCGGCAACAACCACCTTGACCCATGGGCCCTCCCTTTCTGAGCGTCCCGTAGACGGGCGTCCGTGGTTTGTAATTGGGCCTACCATGCAAGAACTACATCAACATTACAGTGATCCCTGTTCCGCAGCTGACTTAACTATAGCTGCAGGCGTACTCTGTTAAGGGTCCCTGTGGTTTATCGTGGGGTTTCCATTAGGCTCAAATGGGAGTGAAGGATTTCCTACATGGCAGACCCTGGTCTCTTCCAATTCGTCCGTGTAAGTAAAGCATGCGACAAGGCGTCTCCAGCGACTGCCGCGGCCTTGAGGCAGAGGGCAGCAAAGGTGTGCATACAAGCCGGCATACAAGCCAGCACCTTTTCGGTGAGGAAAGTTATCACTGCGTTCGCTTTTGCGGCAAAACATTTCAAGATGGCCAAAGGTGTGGACGAGACTCTACCCTGATTAGCCCTGATTAGCCAATGCTAAACGGCTCTCAGCAACTATCAGGACCGTCACCGAAGTTTGGCTTGATTTTGCTGCATTTATAGGAAATAAAATGCTGTTAGCAAGCCTGTCGCTTTCCTAGCTTGCGCAAGAACTCCTACCTTCTCACTTGGGCCTGCGGTTATGTTATGTTACAAGGCTCAGACGAGCCAGGAGGCTCATGGACCGCGGGTTCTAGCGTAGTCAAAAAGAAGGAAGAAACAAAAAAGGAAAAAGGAGGAAAAGTGTTATGAACCCCATCTGCGAGAGGAAACAGTAACTAGGGTAAGCGACCTGAGGTAAGGACCTTCTGCTCGGCTATCAGCGTGCGTCGCAACGATCTGCGCAAGTCCGCGCTGATGATCTATCTCCATGACAGACCTCATATTAGGCAAGGGGCTCGATATCAGCATGGCGTACACATAGATTGAGGAGCCCTTCCCGTATGTCGTTGTAAGCGGGAAACCCACCATACGTGAACCCATCTTCTACTGCATTTCTGTCAGCACGGACCCTACACCAGCGCTCTTGGCGCGACCGACCACCGGGGTCGGCTTACCTCCAAAGGCCACGTCCCTAAGCGAAATCGCAGCAGTGACAAGTATGACTTCGCAGAGATGAACCGCGTTGTGTGTTTCGGCTTTCCCATCTAATGGGTATGCGGCAAATCTTAACTTCTGGTTTACGGTTGTCCGACACATATTCCCGGGGTGGAGTAATACGACGTTGCCTGCGGTTAAGAAGTTTGAGGAATTTCAATGCCGTACTGTAAAACAATTGTCCTCCGCATGCGGAAGTCCTAGGCGAGTAACTCCTAGGCTATTTACGAACGCACCTGACCTATAAACTGTTCACCTTCTACGTTCTTTTACCGACGCTGCTTTCGTAGGCACCACATTATTCCTTTCAGCGTGTTCGCGCGTAGTCGTTCTAGGCTTGTCAGCTTATTTTTTGCACTTACTTTTAAAGCAAAGGTTTCGCAAATATTGGCGTTTGAGGACAGGCTTTCATATACATCCCAGACAGTGCCCAAGTGTAGATACTGGTTTGGCCAGCCACCTCAGCAGGATGGCAGGCCTAAGCCTTGGGCTCAGCGCTTCAGGAGGATAGGAGCTTGGAGGGGAGATGGATGAATTCTCGAGGCAGCCCGGCGCATACTTGGGGCATACTCGGCGTACAACCGCGAGGGCCTCGATACCTGGAGAAGCTATTCATGAAGAAGCAATAATGCGCATGGCGTTCCAGGGCTACGAGCGGTCTAGCAGCGCTGAGGCTCGGGGCCTTGAGGCAAGAGCTCCGTTACTGGGCGTGCACCCGGAGGCCTGGGATCGATGCAACTCAGCCGATGGCGTGGACCCTAGCATTGCGAGGCAGCTGGCTTCCGCAGTGGAAGACAAGCTTAAGCTTGCGCCCATCCTTGCCAAACGCCTTGAGAAAGTATCGCATTCGTCGGGGAGCTTTAGCTCGAGGGTGCGCATGCTTTCATAGCTGTTTAGCATTCTTTGGCCACATGTTTAAAAGGACTATTGGGGTGTCTGCCCTGCAGCAAAGCGTCGCAATGGCAAACCACCCCGGCAACCCGTCTGGGGCGTCTGGCCGTAGTACTCCGCAGCGGCCAGTCCCAACTTCGGACTATAGCAAGGTTAGGTTTTACGCTATTGCTCTTTGGTCAGGATTTTTGATGGTGCTCACATCTTTGCTTCTCTTCCGCAGCTGAACTACCTTGTGACCTCGTTGGAAGGTGTTCGTGGAGAACGGAACCTAAAGGTGGAAGGCTCAGCACGGCTTCCGCAGGTACGCTTGGTTTGGCGTCCAGTTGACAAGGAGAGTGAGTTATCGTTCATGGTGTCCGTTCCATCGCCGCCGACGTGAACGCAGGTTGTGCTAAATGTCCAGAGTGGTTCGCCAACAACTTCCCGAAGTGGCAATTCTCACAGCTTTGACGAGGCTAAGCGTCAGGTGGACAGGGACTTGCGTCTTTTCCTTGCAGATGTCCGCGACCTTTATGCTCAGATCAACTTGCGCGAGGGTGCGGACGTGCCCATCGTGCTGGAGGTCATCGCCAGGTAATTTCAATAACTGGGAAATAAAAGCAGCCAGTGACGGCACTGTCTGCCAGAAGATAGCAATGTACGCTCTCGGTGCCCAAACGCAGCATTATGGACATCGCGGAGGAGTGCCTTGAGACGCCTGTGGAGGACTTTAAGCTCACAATTACGGACGTTGTTGACAATATTGAGGTATGCAGCCTTTACGATGTCTCTCGGGTGAACCGATGTGTTGGCACGGCATAGCCCGAAGGAACCCCACTTCACTCCTGCAGGAGGAGCGCTCAGCCTGCCAGCAGCGCACCATTCGCGCATTATATACCCGGCTGTTGTTCATCCTCACGCGTTGCAGCCGCTTGTTGATAACCGAGCAGCAGCATTTGTTTGCGACAGAGCCCCGCAACCGGCGGCGGCACTCCCAGGTCTTCGGTCACGGTCTGGCCACCGTAACACAAAAGGAACTGGGGCTGCACCTGCGTAAGTCCTAAAGGCAAAGCCATATAGCTCAAAGACGGTGTAGTACTGGCCCACTCACCAATGCCATGTGGGTTGCTCTGCAGCTCCGCCAAACATGGGCAATGAGGCGGGGGGGAGTGCACCCAAGGATGAGGAGGAACCCGTTTTCCGCTCGCACACTATGCCTGTCAAGTAAGTATAAGTATTGGGACGCATGGCCAGGTGGCCTGTGGTTGCTTTGCTTTTGTCCTGAAGCCCCATGGTCAATGCAGGGCTATGTACAACATGGTGCAGCAGCTTAAGCGGGAAAGCCCTGCCATCCAGATGGGTAAGTGGTTGGCGTTGAACACCAAGAGCGATTTCCCTGCTGAGAATATAGCAGCTATAATGCTAAGTGTGCTTGGTGTGTGCAGGTGGTTGGGCCGACGCACACGTGCACCATCACCAGCTGACCCGAATACAAAGCGAAATTCCGGAGTCGCCCGGGGGCGAATCTCAGGACGTCAGCGGGTCCGTGTTGCGCAACCACAGCAAGAGCAGTGACCTAGATGCTTACCCCAGCACAAGTGACGGCAGTGGGTTGAGTGCCGCAAAAAAGAAGAAAGGGTTCTTTGGGAAACTTTCCAAGGGCATAAAGAGCTTCACGGACGGCTTCAAGCGGAAGTCCTCATCAGTGGTGAGATGGACATCGGGTTAGCAGAGTGTGGCCTCGTTAGGACCATTGCTTCTAAGCTCGTATGCGTTGTTTTGGGAGTGAAATGTGTCGGGACGCCAGAGAGCATTTCGTCTCGAACCAAATTCGTCTGGGACCTCGGGGATGGTGGTTGGCTGGCTAATATACATGGGTGCACAGTCAAGGGCGTTGTCTCTTGTGTGTTTTGTTTACGCAGTCCTCACCCACTTTTGCCTTGCTCTTAAGTAGTGGTGCTGGTCCCGCTGGCACTCGCGCACATCAATACCCACAGAAGGACAAGGGCAGCCCGGACGGGATAATTCGGCCGCATTCGGAGATTCAGCACGCACAGCACGTGCGCCGTCGGGATCCCATGGCGGAGCGGCCGGTGAAGCTCTCGCCTAGATTTCTGCACGAGGCGGGTTCCAACCTTCGTGGTGCTAAGTCCGCAGGATTGGGATTGGATGGATCTGACGGCGGCGGTGAGGTTGCGCCACTGCGCAAGATAGATAACCAACGGTCCGTTCGCTTCCAGGAAGCACCTGTACATATCATCGGCAGCGGCAGCGAGGGTGGCAGCCGTGGCGGTGCTGCCGCGCGGGGAAGCAGCGCTATGGACATCAACAGCGGGGGAGCTGAGGGCGACACTGGCAAGCGGGCAAAGCTGATGAGTAACACTGACGTGGGGCGGCCGCTGCAGGAGGAGCAGCGGACCAGTAACTCGCCGGCAGCTTCCAGCGAGCTAGAGGTGTTGGGTGGCGGCGGGCGCGGGAGGCTGTTCCGTCGAGCATCAGTGGACCTGTTCGCGATGGGAATGAATGTGGGGCTGGAGCCCATGTCCCCTGATGGGATCCCGCCGGAGGACTTAACAGTGGTAAGTGGCTGTGGTGGTGGCCCAAGCAGGTGGCTGTCGGGGCAGCATAGTGTGAAGAGCCAGCAGGTTAAGGTGGGCAGCTATGGAGCAAGCGGGTTGGACCAGTTTGTAGGCATGCATGCTAGTAGGAATAGGATAGGAGAGCGGCTGGTGCGTGGCCGGATAAAACAATGCTCGAGTGAGGTGCAGGAAGGGAGAGTCGCCGCGTTTGTGTGGCCGTTGGGATGCTGGTAAGAAGCATGGACATCTGGCAGAAGATGCGTGGGTTGCGCCGGCAGTGGAAGAGTTCATGTAGCTGACGTGCTATTTCTACAAGGCTTGCAGAGGCGGATTTGCATCAGAGCTTAGTGATGACCTGTGTGCCGCACCTTTTCAGTCCTGGGCATCGTTTCTATTTATAAGGCTGGTTGGATCTTAATGGATTGAACTGCGTAACCCTGGCAAGGGCTTGTGTAGTGCATTTGTCTGGGATCTGGTACCGCACAAAGAACAGCGCGTGAAAGTGACATCAGGCCGTTTGGATCCGATTGGGTAGGAGTGCACAGGATGACGCCCAGAAATCTTAGGGCGGCTTTCATGCACCGCCTGGAGGGGAAAATGGGGATGGGGTGGGGGTGGGGGTCACCTCCCCGTCCCTTTCCAACGCGTGACATACTGTAATATCTGCATTGGGCATGGGTTTCAGCATATTCAGATTCGTCGCACATGTACACGCGTTGCTATTCGCTCTGCGCTTTTACGCTTTGGCACAGCGGCGATCCTGTTTGCCTTGTTTGTTTGCTCGTTTTCCTTCACCAATCTCGGCCCTTGTCAAGTGTTGCGTTGTTGATGCGCTTTCTAACCCCTCTGGTTTTCTTGCATATGATTCCCCCGTCCCTGCTAGATCTGCTCTATCTGTGAAGAGGCCTGGCTCAGCACGCACCTGGAGGAGCACAGCATACACTGCGCCGTGCTGCGGACGCTCAGCGGCAACGGCCTGAGCGTAGATGCGCAAATGACGACAATAGCCAACGTACTGGAGGAGTGGCTGGAGACTCCGCTGGCATTTCCAGCGCTAGGGCCAGCGCCTAGCCAGTACCATGTCAAGTGAGTTTGCGGCGTAAGTGGGTCCTAGGCAGGGTCCACGATATTTAATATGGCCTCCTTGTCGCTGAAGGCGTCGGCGCGTGGTGGGTGGGAAACGGGCAAAAGCTGAAAGAGGGAACACGCATCCAGCGCGTGGATACGCAGTCGCTTTGGAAGGAGCTTTACCACGGGAGGCAAAGCTGCAGCGGCAGCAAGGCACACGGGTCGGGTGCGACGGGTTGGGTGCAAGACTTGCGGATAGCCTTGTTCGCTCCGAGACGGTAATACACTCAAGACATGAGATGTTGAGAGTATGCGTGCCGTAGGCTTCGTAACGGACATTCGTTGGTTATTATAACCATATTATACCCATGTCCTTCATAGAGGGTCGGTGAGGAAAGGTGTTGTTGCGGCATGCTTGAGAGCTTCAGGAGCTGCGTGGACGTAGATGAAGAGTAGAGAAATGCAGAGGTTTGCTACTGGGTCTATCTGGGGAAGAGTAGAGAAATGCAGAGGTTTGCTACTGGGTCTGCCGGGTCGGTGAGTTATACTCCGCCTTGCGCTGTTTGCCATACCTACATTTGCATACTCGTGGGGTTTACTGTGCCCTCAATTGCGGCCCTTTTGTACCATTCCAGGAACCAGCTGCTCAAGCTGATTCGGGCGGCGCGGAATGCGGCAGCCTTGCAGCCGGATGGTTCCAAGGTGCCGACAACGCGCTGCTTTTCTATTCAGGCAGAGCTCGAAGACATGCTGGAGGCGGCGGCGCAAGCGAATAAGCTAGCGATTGTGACGCAGACTTACGCCCACCGTGTTATGCGGCTCATATCTGAGAAGGTGGGCAGTGCTGAGTTTAAGTTTCTCTGAGTGAAGCAGTGCTCACACGGTCACAAGCGTGTCCATGCTCAGTGAAACCCTGCTCGGCATGCTATCGCTTCGGAAAAGTAATAGAGTAGATATAGTAGATAGGGAAACCTGTCTGAAGGAGTTGTCCAATGTTGTAGTCAGAGTCTCGAGGCATCCGCATGGCGCAGGATGGAGGGGCAATGTGTGCAGTATTCCTGCGTACGAAAGCATCAACAATTCGCTGATTACCCCCCCCCCCCGTGTTGTTGTGCGCGTTTGGTTCTACGCGGTCTGGCGTTGTCTGTATTGTGTAGAATTGGTTTCCTTCGGTCTGCGCATGGTATGTTGGCGTTATTGTACCCGTGCATAAGAGGCGTCAAGATGCCCCCCTGTTGCTTCGATTTCATTTGGCTTACACTTCATTACAATATTATAGTGCCGTGCTTAAGCTCCTTGGGCCTCACCTTTGCGCATCATGAGGTATGCGGCAGCTGGATCCAACCATTCGCACTGTTTTGCGCATTGAGGTCGTGACAATTGTCTGGTTGCGGTTCATGCGGGCTCAACCTCGATCTGTGCTGCGTGTCTTGTCTCTAATCTCTAGCTAGCAACTCCATCGCAACACCATGTACCCCCTCATCATGGCGCCGTTTACCAGGTGAACCTGTTGTCGGAACCCTTTGGCGGAGGGCGTGTACGCGCCGGCGGCAGCAGCGACGCAGGCGATAGCGGGACGTCTACGCCACGCAGCATGCCGGGGATGTCGATTGACGAGTTTGAGATCATCAAGCCTATCAGCCGTGGTGCCTTTGGTCGTGTGTACTTGGCGCGCAAGCTGGCTACAGGGGACCTCTTCGCCATTAAGGTGTGGGGTGAGGGGGCCAGGGTCTTGGAATGCAGTAAGAGCTAAGAGAACGACGACCATTTATTTACCAGAAGGACACGGGTAGGGTCTGGCTCAGAGTTTCCAGGGGAGGAGTCACCCGCGTCCCTGATACTCTTCGCGGTCAGTTGCTCAAGTGCGCTGGGCGCGTGCACGACGGTGTTGCCTACCAGCGGCCTGGTGGACGGTTGCAGCTGCAACCAAACCAACCTTTTAAATCCACCTCACACCAAGCGCATGCAGTATTCTAGTTGTTGCAGTTTGCGGCGTGTTTCCCTTGCGTGCATTACCTTTCTCAACCATGGCTTTCCTCGTGTCAGGTGATGAAAAAGCGAGACCTGATTCGCAAAAACATGGTGGAATCGGTCACCAACGAGCGGAACATCCTGGCGATGGCACAGAATCCCTTTGTGGTGCGCTTTTACTATTCGTTCACGTCGCGAGAAAATCTCTACATAGTGATGGAATACATCAACGGTGGCGACTGTTTCAGGTGCGTAGACCACAGCGTCCAGCCGGGTATACATACTCGGTGTGGAGGAGCTTCACGAGAAGATGGGAGAAATAATGCTGCGGCTGCATAAGACGACGTGCTGACGGGTTCCTACAGCGTGACGTGTCCCTGATGCGTTAGTTCACGAAATGGCAATCAATAGGGAAAACAGCTTTGAGGTTCAAATTCTTGTGGCTAAAGCAAGACCGGCGGCCTCAAGGGCGCTAAATCGGATCCAGTACACGAGGCAATCTTCCATGCGGATGTCCTCAACAAGCTGTATTGCACCCGGCACCCCCGCCTTTTTCGCAGCTTGTTGCGGAAGTTCGGCGCTCTGGACGAGGAGGTGGCCCGCCAGTACATTGCGGAAACAGTGCTTGCACTCGAGTACTGCCACGCGCAGGTGCGCACTTGCGTCAGTGGGGCGCACGTTAGAGCCGCGTGCATGGGAAAATTGCTGCTAGCACTGCATATGTGTTGGAATTCTGGTTTGGACGCGGGAGATGTTTCAGCTGGCACCACGAGTGCACCCGTCCGACTTCAGAGTGTACTCTTTGGGTTCGGCAACTCACCACCAGCATCCAACCAAATCTAGCGGATCAACGGCGCCTCAACTTAGTTCCTGGTCAGCTCGCAAATTGATTTTATCACGTCCTACACCGTCCACAAAATGGGTGGCCACCTCCCATATCATCACCCCTCACACACCCGAGAGGTCGGCAGGCGGATTTGAACCCGGACTCTCCGGGAGCAGAAGTCAGGCCTTAACCTCTGCCAGCCACCTGCCAGCCACTGCCAGCCACCTGCCTATATCTGTTTTCTCTGACGAGTACATTGTCTGATTCTTATAGCATCTTCATTCTGCCCTGTCTGCGTCCTATGCGCATGTCATACTAAGGCGCTGTGACGTTCATACTATGGCTGGTCATGTTGTTAGATGTTCGTGTTCATGTTATTCATACTACGGCCAATCATACTCAGGTTCTGCGACCCTACGTCCTTTCGCACGACACAGGGAATCATTCATCGTGACCTCAAGCCGGACAACTTGCTCATTAATGCACAGGTATGGCCCTCGGTCATGGCGGCGTGACTCCGCGCGACATGGGTAAGGGACCGTCTTTCGCCGTGGAGCCTGACTTGCACATCTGATTGCCTTCCGCTTGGTGGATTCACTTACATGCATTCTATGGACCTAGCCCTGCATATTTGCCCATTCCACAAACTTGAGGCCCAAATAAGTATATGATTACGTGGGGGGCTCGGGCATCTTGGTCCTGGAATGTTGCGTAGATCGGGTCATGGAAGATGCTTTGGCTATATTGTGCCAGGCCTCGATACGTAACAAGGTTGGTTGCACCCGCGCACCCATTGGCAGGGCCACGTCAAGCTGACGGACTTCGGGTTAAGCTGCGTGGGCGTGATTGACAGGACGGACAACTTGAACGGTTCACAGACCATGGACACAGATGGGACAGAGCAGGAGACGGAATCAGCATGGGGCAACGGCGCGGACGGCAACGGGTAAGTCCGTGGCTGCACCTTGCATGGGTCCATTGCGGTCAGGCGGTGGCCTCGCACCCACCCCAGCGACAATATTGTTACTTTATCCCTAACTTTAAGCCGAGTATTCCTATTAAAATCATTCCATCAATTGTTTTCTTAACTGAAATTGGATCTAAACTGAAAAAACTGGACTGAACTGAAAAAACTGAACTGAAATTGGATTTAAAGACCGTAAGCGAGTATGCCCTACTTCCAATATAGGTCCATACTGCGTAAGATATGAAATTTCATGTTTCTCATCAAGTATTACATGATTATGATCAAGCTTTTACCTGCTAAATCTAACCCAGAAGGGGTAGATATAGTTGATATACCTTAACATATAGTGACAGAAAACTTAGCAATATTGCTCTGTTCCTTGGAATGGATGGCCCGCTAGTAGAATTGCCATGTGGCACGGTAAAGGCTCGCATGTTAATTTTTTTTGTCATAAAGAGGATAAAATAGATTTTACTTTAGCTCGAGTGGCTTTGATAAAAAGTCAAAAGTCAACGGCGGAAGCACCTTATTAGTCCTTCCAGTTTTTTTAACACACTGCAGCTTTTTTTGCAGCTGTTCGCCAAAGGATATGCCATGCGAGTTGCCCACTGGCACCGTGCGTTCCTACGCCCGTCCATGCCTCGTGCAGTGACTTCTCTGGTAGCGGCGTGGTACCCGGCGGCGGTGGTACTGGCGCCGAGCCCATGGATGCCTCCAAGTCGGATGAAGGGCCTGCGTCGTATATATCGCAGGACGGAGCTGCTCACCTGAACGGGCGCACGAGCGCTCATGGGCAGTCGCTTGGTGCAGCCGCGCTTGGCCTACCGCCTCGACCATTAGGCCAGCACCAGGTCAGCGAGGGATATTATTTATAGTTTTTGTGTCCGGAAAGTTGTCAAGCACGGCTTACTAGGTTGGAACTTCAGGATAAAAATTGTAAGGGGACGTGCCAGGTTCGTTCATACCTGACATTGCATGGAAATCTGTAGGCAGGGCGATCCGCGCGCCGCATGTGCTGGGCTTGTGCCAGTACCTCCGGCACTGAAGACGGCATGGACAGGTCAACCTCCTCTCAAGTAACGCCGTCTGCGCTCCGTCCATCGGCTTGATCGCCGGCCGCTATCCGCCGACCGCTAGTATTCTGGCTCTAGGAGGCTTCCTTCTTGAACTTTGCGCTATCCTAGCGTAATTGTCCTTAATCTCTTTGTACTGTTGGGCCCTTTGACATGGTGACGATTTCTGTCCCTCAGCGCATCGTCGCGCCGGAGCATGAATGTCGTCGCGCAGTTGGCACCCCAGATTACCTGGCTCCGGAGCTGCTGCTGGGCACGGGGCATGGGCCAGAGGTGGACTGGTGGGCCCTGGGCACCATTCTGTACGAGTTCGTCACAGGTAGGGGGGCGGCTTTGGGTCGATGTCCATGGATCTCCCCGGGGATGTCTGGCGGCCTCGGCAGGGGTTGGGGTTGGGATTGGGTATTTAGGTTGTGCGTAAAGGAACAGCTCCATGTCAGCATGTTGGCGCTAATTGGTGCTTTTTATACATTATGCAAGTTCTGGTTTGGCTGGCTGCGCAAATTTTAGGTGAAATTTAAGCTTACGCACATACGGTTTTTTTACCTTCATCTGCTCCGCCAGGCACGCCACCCTTCAACGCCGATACGCCGGAGGAGATTTTTGATAACATCCTTGACCGCCGCATCACGTGGCCAGACGAGGACGACATGTCGGCCGAGTGCCGGGATCTCATCGACAAGCTTCTGCACCCCAATCCGCTCAAGCGCCTAGGTCACAGGTGCGGCGTGTCGCGTTGCGAATCCAGCGGTGGCCGGTTGGCTACCTAACATACGCCGGATATATGAAAGTGTTTAATTTGGCGGCGCGTGTGAGTGAACCAGCGGGGTATAGGGACTGTTACTCCTGGCCTGCCTGCGTGCTTGTTTCTTTAGCGGCACTAGTTCTGCCATCTGCGGACGGAAGCGAACCATGTTCTACGCTGATGCTTTTTTGCCCGGCTGCGTGCTTTCAGAGGCGCTGGCGAGGTGAAGCTGCATACTTGGTTTGAGGGCCTGGATTGGACGGGCCTTGTGCGCAACAAGGCCGCGTTCATACCTACCGTCGAGGACGAGACGGACACGTCCTATTTCGAGTCGAAGCACGTCTCCCAAAGGTCAATGGCAGAGGACCTTGACAAGCTACGCACCAGCGTGCCCACCGAGCGCACCTCTGCACACATGCCAATGGGTCCTAGCGGCAGCTCGGCAGGGCCGATGATGCTGCCTGGCAGTGGGCCATCCAGCGGCATGGGCGTCGGGCGGACACAGGTGCGCGCTACCCGCGGCGAGGTGCGGCAGCGCATGATCAGCAGTCGCTGCTGCTGCTCATTTTTTGGCCCGAAGCCGGAAAGGCAGTTTCGGATTTGGAGCTGAGCGAGCGGGGCGAGGCTGAGTTTTTTTGTACTGTCGTTGCAATTTGTTTTGGTCCTCCTGTCCATGAGATTCCCTGATGGGACCTGATGGGTGCGTTGCATCCTCTTGTGGACGTCGAAAAGGTGTGACTTCAGGGCATGTGTGATCTTGCCTAACATGCCTCGGTGTGCTCCTGGTCTATAAGCTTATCCTCGGCTTGCGAAAGCGCCTTATGCCGCTGTTTCTCCAGGCGTTTGACAGTCCCTTTCGCTGGCGGCCCGCTTCGCACCGCTCACAGGTGGACCGCCTGAAGGACCAGTACCACCGCGACGGATCCGGGATGCGCAGCATGGGATCCAGCAACAGCCACGGCTCCTCACATATGAGCCGAACGAGCTACACGGGCAATGCGGGCGGAGGTAGGTGCGGTTTGTGGGTACTACTGTGACGGCGGTACTGGGCTAGCAATATTTGTTAACACGAAAGATGTTAGGAGCTACAAAATGATGCTTAGCCCCTTTGGTGTGCCGACATAATGCCGTTGCTAACTTGAACAGGGGCTACAGGCACTGTTGCGCGGGTATTAAGTCCCGCCCAACTGTATCGTTAGAAATGAGTGTTTGTCGCGTGGTGCTGCGTATGCTAGTTTGATAAAAAAAATACATTTTAGTAAATGCTGCTAATTACACCACCGTATATTTCGTTATGATGATTATGAGGAAGTTACACTCTTGCGTAATTTGACTCGGGCAAATCCTGAGGGGAGCACGCTGGGCCTGAGTCCTCTGCGAAACTCTTGTTATATTGAAATCCTCATGCCGGCTTTGCTTATCGTGCAGAGAGCATAGCCGACATGGCGCGGCTCTGCAATAGCCCGTTCCAAACGCCTGGCATCCAGTGCAACCCAGGGCCCGACAGCAGCATGCCTGGGCCTCAGGCACCGGCGGTATCGTACGGGCGCACCAGCGCAAACCAGGGCCTTATGTCGGGTTTGATGCACCCGCGCAACAGCATGGGAAGCAGCATATGCGGGGCCCCGCTTGGCGCTTTGCAGCACAGTGGTAGTGGCGTTCGGAACAGCGGGAGCGGTGTCCGGAATAGTGCTTGCGGTGCACGGAATAGCGGCAGCGGCGCCAGGAACAGCGGCTGTGGCGCGCGGCATAGCGGCAGCGGTCTTCGGAGTAGCGCCAGCGGTGCGCGGCACAGTGGCAGTGGCACGCGCGGTAGCGGGTCTGGTTCAGCGGGAATTGGCACATCGCCTGAACGACAGTCCCCTGGGTCGGTCGGCACCGGCGGCGGCGTGGCCTTGTCGGGCACCCCAGGTTACGGCACCGAGGTCGACGCTTACGGTAACGAAACATATGAGGAGTATGGAGAAGGCGAGGAGCTGGCGGAGGATGAGGAGGAGGTGGACGATGAACAGCAGGAGCAGCAGGCGCACAGCGGAGAGGACACTCAAGAGCTGCACATAGAGAATGATCCGTTTGGCAACTTCTCCTTTACTAACTTTACGGGTCTCTCCGCAGCGAACATGGAGAAAATACAAAAGCTGCGCGAGCACTTCAACCGTCGGACATCGTACTCGGGTCCAGGCACATAACAGGCGGGCGTCACGTATCTCGTGGCCTTGTCGTCTCCGTCGCTCTTAAGCGTGCACTCCTGCGATTAGCGGCGCGGATGCCGCTTGTTGGGCTTGTTGCCCGCGGTGGCGCCAGAGGTGTGAAGTGGCATGCATTAGACACCAACCACCACAGGCGACGCTAAGCGCCCCCAAAGGCCAAAAGCATTTCGCTTCTTGACGCATGGCGGCAAATCGTTGCACTTGACTGCACAAATAAGCATAGTCTGCACTGGAACATGTGCAACTCTGACTTCAGGCTGTCATGCCCATCGCCGTCGGCCTACTGGAAACGTTTTGACCCTTAAGAAATGTATTGCGACTTTGTATGTGGGTAGTGATGGTGTGCGTGGCGTATGTGCCGTGCGAACCCAGCGCAGCTCCTGGCTTTTAGTAGTAGATGATATGTACGTAGCGGTGCAACAACGTTGCTAGTAGTAGAAACGCTCCTGCTAGTGCGCGTCTTTAGATGGACCCCTCCCTGTACCCTCGCTCATGCTTAAACCCCAGCCTCTGCTTACAGGCTCCTACTGCTGCTGAAGGGTGTACGTACCATTTACAGTGAGTCCGCCGTCAACCGTGTCGATGTATCTAGCGACGGCGGATGCTTTGTGAAATGGGTTGCATCGTTGAGGGATGTAGGTCGTTAACTTCGCCCGTGGGGCTAAGGCATGCGGCAAACGCGGAGAGGAGTCTGCAAGTGCCTAGGGAGTTGGTTGATAAGCATGCAGGAAGCGACGAAGGGGGTGGCGTCCCAATGGACGGGTGCCCATCTGTTTAAGACGACATAGGATGACGCTGCACAGCACCAAGTGGAAAGCAAGGTCATGGACGCCCGAACCGGTGAAGATCGTGTAGGTCTTTGTTGGAGTGTTGCGCGGGCAGATCTTATCTCCTGGCAATCGGAGGTAGGCTTTACTTTATCTCGCAACTCTCGCAACGGGCCCAATGAGACACATAGATTTTGCCGAGGACACTTACTACTGACATGCCTGTGTATATGCGGAAGGATCTTTTGAGTGAAAAATGCGGCGTCCTTCACAGGGCATGTTGCTATAGCACGCGCTGTGATTTGGTGGGGGAAACGAGCAAATGGCGCAACTAGGTATTGATTATGGCTCAAGGCTTGCGCGCCTCGGTCCTGATAAGTCCAATGAGAAGGATTTTGCACAACGATAGTTCACGGTCGTGGGTTGTGTACATAATCTCTGCGCAGTCCACCATTTACTAACCACATCGCGCATAGTCGTTGGGCTTTGTAAATTTGGTTTGGGATTTAAAACTGTTGTATTTTAGGGACTGACATGCCCAGATATTCACGCGTGCATGCCGCAGGTCACCGCAACGCTCCTGCAAATCCGCGTAAACATTGCATGTGCACCGGATATTACGTAGCTTTTCTGCTGTCCACCTCAAACGAACAATAATCACCACCGCACTTCACCAGCTTGGGAAATCCACACAAGCAGAGCTTCAGGCCAGAACTTGAATGCAATCAAAGCACTGCCCCAACGTGACGAAAACACCTTAGGCCCCGAACGCACATTTCCGCCTGAAATCTCCAATTGGATAAAAATTTAATGTCTTAGAACTTAATAATCTAATTTGTGGCTTACGAACCAGGCCCTAGCCGCTATATACTGCACTGGCCATAGCCATGTTCCCGGGCAGGCAACCAGTTTTCCGTACGCCAAATTCCACCGGGTCTAAGTAAACAACGGAACACCTGGTCTCTTATGGCCACGGGATGACTGGCCGGCCATCATATACTTGCGCAGCAAGCGCACTTAAAAAATGTGCATGTGCGTATGCAAGCGCTGCCGGTCCAGCAGGGTGCGCCGGAACCCCTGGCATGAATTCTTCCCATGGTAATGCCGAAAGGACAGCATAGGCCCAAGGGCCCCTTAATCTCTCGGGTGTAGTGCAAGAGCAACGAAAGCCAACCCACAAAATATAATATCTATCCTCTGCAAAATTGACACATAATGTGCACGGCCTATTCCCTTGATACCACCGATCTCACTAAACACGCAGAAAAGCCTGCCTGCCTGGAGCAGAGCTCATATGCGCGAGTAACATACCAATCGCTGTAGTGATTGGTCTTGGAACTAATCTGCATTCAATGGAAAGATCATTGGCCCAGCTAATGGGTGCTGAGGAATGCATTAGGTAAAAAATGGCACGCTGTTAAATGGATTCGCTGTTCTGAAACAACTAGGTTCTAGGGTAGCTCCTGTCGCGCTGTCGCCTTCAAGACCAGCGTATTCCCTAACAGTCTACGACGCCCTACAATCAGGTTGCGCCTTTTAGGTAGACGTCTCTCGCGGGTTGCGCTGCACCGAAGGGGGGTGTGACTGGAAGGAGACCGCACCCAGCCTTCTAGCACGATTTCTATTCTTTCTTTCCGTCCACCGTAAGATTATTCAAAAACGTCGTTCTTCGTTATGCATTGGCCCTCGCCGGTAGCCTCACCCGGGGCCCAACCACGGGCCTTCCAGGCACCTGTGAGGATTCTCGCTCGTGATAAGAATATCGCACCCGTTAACTCCTCCGCCTCCTCCTCCTCCAGCTCCTGTAAGCAGTTCGCTCACAGGCCGTTGCTTTGAACTGAAAACTTTCGGTTCGCTTGAGCTCCTCTAGGCAGCCTACAACACGGCCATGGCCACAACAACCGCCGCAGCCGTCAGCAGCAGCACCAGAAGCTTCTGGCCAACGGCCCCTCCCTTCAGCTGTTGCCTGCGTCGGCCGAGTTGGCGAATGGCATGAGAAAAATGAAATGCGGCATGGGGTGCGGAACGGAACAAAATCAATGCAGGTATGAAATGCACGGAAACAAAAGTCGATTCCAAACGCGAAAGCTCGAGCCGAGCACCAAACGCTGCGAATGCACACACGTGCGCGCGCATACCATGCCTAAGTCTTCTTCTTCCCAGCACAGTAAACGCCCGTGAGAGCGGCATGGAATCTCCAAGGCCCACACCGACGAATCTATACCTCCCAATGCTGTGCGGGCTGATGCCATAACGGGTGACCCAAAGGCCCGCAGCAGAGTTGTGACGATTTACAAATTGGACATCACCCTTTCAAAGCCCGATTTGGCATTCCGACCACAGCGATGCTGACAGCGCAACTGAACTCAAGCCGCCCCCTCGGGGAGCTGCTGCACTTAGGGTTTTCGGCTCTCGCTCGTTTCGGCTGCTGTGCTTAGATGTGTTAAGAAAGGAGCGAGCCTAAAGAACCAAATGCAGCAGCTCCCCAACCTATTTGCTCAAGCTACTCCCTCGCTCACTGGACTGCGTGCCGGGCGTTCGCAGGGCCACAGGACGGCCGCCTGGAAAGCGCCTCTAGTCCTGACAGTAGCCCTGCTGGCCCAAGCCCCCTCTTTATGGAGCAGGCAGGCAGCTGCCCTCGCAACGCCTCTGGCGATGCGTGTGGCAGCAGCGACGGCGGGCTACCCGGCGGCGCCTGCAGTAAGGACTTCTGCATCTCCAGGACTCGGTGTAGGAAATGCTGCACGTCTTCCGAGGCAATGCGGGAAACTTGAATGACACGGCCGCACGGCAGTAGTACCTGACAATGGGAGCGGCGTACGGGTATGCAGGCTAGTGCAACCGCTGGGATAGTTATCGGTGGAAACAGCCGCGTAGGGCGGGCGGGCATCCATGCATATACGTGCGAACATGTACGAATGGCCAACACGCTGGATTATATACGAAACGAAAAGAGATTTGCAGTGCAGATTTACCAGATGGCTTTAGTACCAGGTTTTGCCGTTCCTTTCAGTGCCAGGACATGGCCCAACCCTCGGCGAAATTTAGTCAATACTGGACAATCCGGTAAATCGCCAGCCACCAAATGTGCTTCCCAATCAAGGGCCTCTCACTCTCATGCAATGCAAGGAAAGTCAACTAAACAATTAAACAATCATGAACATCCTTGTAAGCAAAATGCCCATTGTAGCCTTCAGATAGCTCCACACCCTGCACCGTGTTTGGGGTTCCAAGGCAAACCCAACTGCAGACCTATCAACAAAGTTTTGGTCAATGCTGCACGCGGCGCTGGCCGAATACGCCAGACACCTTAGCTTCGTTATTACCGTTACCTGCACAACCACCTGCTGTACGGCACCGGCGCCCTTCACAGCCGGACCAGCCCATGCCGCGCTGCAGTTCGGCGCTGTTGCAACTACCGCTCTGGCACCGGCACCCGCGCCGCCGCCAGCAGCACCAGCACCAGCACCACCACCAACAGCCATGCTGCTGGTACTGTTGACCCCGTCCTTGCCCGTACCCAAAGCAATGGCACTATTCATGGCTCCTGTCCTCGTCTTCAGGTGAAATGGAAGCCTTGACGTCATTTGGACCTCCACTACAGCTCCGGCTGAGATACTGTGATCAGCCAAATCCAGTTCATCGACCAGCGGCCGCCCCTCGTGCATGAGACGCCAGTGGCTGACCACTGGGAGGTCACATTACATGCCGCAGAGTCATGAGGGGATGGGACGCGGGGGATATAAGTGAGGAGGGTTGGGGCTGAGCGTGCAGGTAAAGACTTACAACTCTTCTACTCCTTGCATGAGGCAGACGACGTCTCATGGCCGTTTCATGTCTGTTCTCATGGCCGCGACTCAGTTCGTTATCAATCACCGTCATGCCCGGCGTTTCCCCCCTGAACTCCTGGCACCCTCGTCAAGCCCATGGCGCCTCGCGACCGCCTGTAAGCTGGGCGCGCAGCCTCAACAGCAGCCGATCTCCCCCTTAGGATGTTAGCAGCTCACCGCTACAACCCAGGGAGGCGGCGATACCCGCTTTGAGCTGAGAAACACTGGTGCCACCGCAAACCCGCACCGCATGGAAGCGACCTCGGAAGTCCCGTACGGTAATTTCGAAGGGCTGCATGTTGATGGCTTGGACGTTGAGGGCTGCTGTGTCGGCAACTGCGGGCTCTGAGGTGAGCTCTTGAGCTTCGCCAGCTGGCTGCAGTTGGCTGGTTGTATCTTCGGCCGCGCCGGGGCCTTGCGTTGCTAGCGGTTTAACGCGCGCCTCCAGGGGAAGAACAAACCCGCTTCCGTAAGCACGATCGTAAATCTGCCGTGCTGCGATTGCCAGCATCGCGTGTCGGCTTGCGTCTGCTGGCCCGATGGGAATTTGTGGGCTTGGCTCCGCAGACAGAAGGCGGGAACTTTTGACGCCGCGCCCCAAGTTCCAAGAATCTTCATCGTTGAGAGCACAGCTCCTAGCGCCAACAGAATTAAATGGAGTATGCTCGTAGGCTGTTAGGGTGTAGTTGCGAAGCACGACATCAGCTGCGTTTTCCAGGGGCGCGCCAGCCGCTTTCAGATCACAAAGTACTCGCGTCTTCAAGCTTTGTAGATTGCTGATGATTGATATGTCATAGCAAAAGAGTTTTCGGTACGTTATGCCTGCAACTGTGGCGTCCACCAGCAGGTCTATTGGGCCCTGCTGTGACATATTGCAACAACTTCAGTCAGCGGCAATACACACAGGAAGTGAGGTGCAAGAAGCAACCGGCCTTGACGTTGATTCGCCGAGGCACGTTGCGGAATCTTCTTAGGACTTCAGTTGTTTCTCCCGTACATGCCCGTACCAGGAAGCTTTAAACCGTTATGGCTGGAGTCAGCACCTACCCTAGGAAAAAACGTGTATTTTAGCCTAGATGAAAAACAGCAAACGGACGTCGGCCGCGTATGGGTAGTTGATTGATTGAAAAGAGGGGGGTCCTTGTGAAGCAGCTGCCCGCTTTTCCAAAGCACGTATGGTGTTGGATTGTAAGGTGCCCAAGTACGTTTGCGAGGAAGAGAATGTGGCCAGGCTGGAGAGGAAAGTGCAGTGGCATATTGGAATGTGAGATTGGCGCACGGGCGAATTTACGTGCATACCTTTCACCGTAGCATCAGTCCTCAGTTCACTTTTTGGAACGAACATCAGCATAGGTCCAAGCCCTCTCGCTTGGAGGGATATGCAAACAAACATCCTGATAGGGGTAAACTCGCACGCTACCGAGCATTCAACCGAGCACATGCATGCTTAGTTGAATGGTGAGATGCGACCCCCCCCTTCATTTCGTGCTCGGCAAGCCTGCCACCGCGTACCGGATATGTTAGCGATGTTACAGAGACGCTGCACCTTGGTTTCTGTGCGCAATGCGTACGCTGCTCGACCCCGCCGACCAAAACTACACGGCCCCCGGGCCTTGAACTGCGCGATGTAGAGGGCCTCCATCTTTTGGGCCAGAGCAGGATTGGCGGTGCGCAAAGCGTATGATGGTCGACCCCGCCGGCTAAAGCTACACGTCACCAACTGAAGGTATTCTCGGTGGTTTACCAGCAGGTGTTGTGCTTCTTGCTGTCTGATGTCCTGAACGCTTCCTCTTCCCGCAGCCGTTTCAAGCGCCCAGTCTTGCAAGCTACGTTGTATGCTTTCATATCTTTTCATATCTTATTCAGCTCAGGCTAAGCAGCCAGCCAAAAGTCCGAGATGCATACCGCTTGTGACTGCGGCCAACATGCCCTGACGAGCGGCCTTTCGCCGAAAAAATTACATACACTTTTACAGGCGCATTTTGAGAATTGAACGCGCGCATCCGCACGGCAAAATTCGCTCCTGGCTTTTTTGGGACGATGTACGAACTGTTTTTGGGCACAGTACGACCGGACACATTTGTGCGAGGGGCTGCTTAACGAATTGGCAAGCACATGATTACAGTGCCCGCAGTTGCCTTAACGGTTTCTATAATATGCCCAAGAAGTGAGTAGAAGGAATGCCAAGCTCTCTCGATCAATGGAGCAAGTGGATTTTCACGAACAGTATAAGTTATCATTGTTAAAGACGGGCTTCTAACGACTATTAGTTCACCATTGAAATGCCCATGGTGCCTCGTTCCCGCGCTCCCTGAATTCTGCGACCAGACAGAATGAGAGTGAGGACCACGAATTCTTTAGGTTTCATAGCTAAACATTTGCAGGTCGACTCGGATGGATGCATCAGGGGTCACATGCAAATTGGAGACGTTGGTTGCAAACTGCCACGTTGATGTTTTAGTTATACATGCCATTGGACGGTTGAGCTCTAAGAAATTGGGAAGTAGTATCCCGGCAAAGCCTTGCTAGTTCAAATGTCCCATACAACCCCATTCATAACGACTCCCAAGCAGCCAAATCCGGGCCTCATGTCATTCTGCGAAATGGTGCCTTGAAACCTCTTGTACATACCTATCATCAGGCGCATGTCCCATCTGTCATAATAACATCTGGCATTATAATGAAAGTTCGTATTTGCCGTACACTCTTCATGGAGCAGCGGATATGGCGTCTCAGACAATCTCCCATGTTACAGTGTGTCGACCTATCCAACATGATCACCGGTGCTGACCGTCTCAAAGACTGTGTAGGCCGCAAGAGGCCTAAATTAAAGCTTACTCCAGGAGCATGAATTCCGGTGTGTATTAAGGTTAACAGCGATATAATTAAGTACACGCTCCGCTGCCACAGGCAATACCTATCGGTAAGACTCAGCGATGCCTTGCTAGGTAACGTTTCAAAAATGGGCACTCACGGACTCGAAGCAAATAAGTGAGATAGGCCTACAGCAGACCCACTGTCACAGCCAGGGACGACGACATGTGTATGTGTGTGTATGTATGTGTGTGTGCGTGTGTGTGTGTGCGTGTGTGTGTGTGCGTGTGTGTGTGTGCGTGTGTGTGTGTGCGTGTGTGTGGGGGGCCGTGTGTGTGTGTGCGTGTGTGTGTGCGTGCGTGCGTGCGTGTGTGTGTGTGTGTGTGTGTGTGTGTGTGTATGTGTGTGTGTTACATGGTTGGGGGTGCGTGACCCCATACCTGTAAAACTAAAATAATAAAAATGTGTATATGGATAACGCGCTGCTACACGTACTCGCGCACGTAGGTAGTTTAAATTAATAAAGCGTAGAAACACCGTCTGTAGAATGGAGAAGCGTCTACATCTATATGTACATAATATATATAATATAAATATATATATAGGCAATATGCTTTCAGGCCTATGCATAATAATACCATGGCACGGTCAACAGGTCATTCTAGACTATGATTTTATGTCTTTCGGTTCTATCTGTTATACGATGGTCCTGTCTATAGACCATAAAAATCTTTACAGAGGACAACCCGACGCATGCATGTAGACGAGGGACGACAACGCAAGCTCTGAACATATTTGATTTAATGCAAAGCAAACGGCCCAGAAACGGCACATCAGCAGGAGACGACACCCCGAAAAGGTTCCGCGGAATTTCCCGCCGTCCGTCCTTAGCAGCCCTGCCTGCTGCAGCATAGAACTGCAAGTGACCGCTTCACAGAAAAAACGAATCCTTTTGCAAGATTTTTAGCACCAAAAACAAAAAGCGCTTGCGTAACGAAAAGTGACAACTTACCAAACTCAACCCGAGGCCCTGTTGCCTTGCAGGACCCCGCCGCCGTTCACTACTGCTGTTGGGGTTAGTGCCTAGGCCCCAAAACACCACGCAACAAATATCCACGAGCAAAGAAAGCATCCGCCACCTTCGTCCTGCAAACCCGCGGCCGATCTATCTCCAGAAATGGGAGGTGTTACAGTGATTAAGACATTGTCGAAAAATCCTTGATCAATGTGATGGATCGTCCAGGCCTCTTCGTCCATTATCAACTACTGCTGCCGCTCGTGGTGTGGTGCATCACCGTGCTTTAGGGGAGTGAGGCAACACAGTAGTCCTTCCGGGCAAGAAGTCCTTCACTCTGGGAAAACGGGGGTCATTTTACCCGTAAATTTGGGTCAATCCACCCGTAATTTGACAGAAATTACGGGCCCGTAACACGTTACGGGTCCCGTAATTTGAGCACAAGGATACGGGTGAACATTTACGGGCGACTACCCCGGAATTACGGGTGGATATTACGCGGTGCTGCAGGTGAATTACGGGCGCATGTAACCAATTACGCGCACAATTACGGGTGAAGACCCAGTGATTACGGGTGCATATTACGCGGTGCTGCAGGTGAATTACGGGTGCATGAAACCAATTACGCGCACAATTACGGGTGAAGACCCAGTGATTACGGGTGGATATTACGTGGTGCTGCAGGTGAATTACGGGTGCATGTAACCAATTACACGTACAATTACGGGTGAAGACCCTGTTATCACGGGTTACATGGGCAGATATTACTCTGCGATGTGACGCTTACTGCGTGTTAAATTAACGATTGGTGAATACTGCGTCAAGCCTCAAGATGGACGCGAACCCCTTGTCAAAGTAGCCTAAGTCTCAGTATGCTTGTGGACCAAGGCGCTTTGGACTCACAACACCAACCAGCCAGCCTGACAGCCTGATGCATTCATCCCAACCATCGTCCTCGAAAACAGTGTTCATGTCACCCCCCATACAGCAAGTGCTCGCCAAGAAGTCTCACCACCACTTGCAGAGTTCGTGCCTACTGCTTACTCCTACGGATGAAACCCCCGATGTATGACATGTACCGGCACCTATTGGGATTGGTCTGTCCCATCCTGCCTGGGGCCGACCTGGTGTGTGCACCCCCAAGCGCTCATCACTGCTGCCATGTTACTGCTCGCTTCCACCACTGCCACTGCTGCCACTGCCACTGTTGCTGCTGCTAGCTTCGCTATATTTGCCCGTGTCCTCCGAGCTGGACTCCTCCCCAGCGCCAGCGGCTAGGACCTCTTCCTCACCAGCGTCCGACCCACCCTCCGAGCTACCCTCCTTCGTCCGCCCCCTCCGCCCTCCCTTGCCTGCGCCGCCCTTCCCCGCACCTCTGGCGGTCCCCTTGCTTGCACCCCTGCCCCGGCCTGCGCCCTTGTTCCCCTTCTGCCGTTTATTTCCAACCTTGCGCCCCGACCTCGCACCCAGGTCGTCGTCATCACCGCCACCCCGCCTGTTCTTGCCAGCTGCGCCCTTAGCCGCTCTTGGCACCTTGCCGACCCACTCCTTGAACGCATCGTACTTGGTGGTATCCTCATCCTGGGGGGGGGGCAGCAACACCCAGTGCTTACGTTCAAGGTGAAATATCAGAGTAAGACCCAACAAGCTGCCCTGACGTTGAACGTTGACATAGCCCATCAGCACCCCTCGACCTTGTTCAACATGCTCCCCAGGTTCCAAAAGGGTTACAAGGCAGCCCTGGTTGCAAGCAGTCCGGAAACAAGCAAACACGCCTCACCTGAATCGCATCGTTCTCTCCAGACACCCATGCCTCCTCGGCTCCACCGCCTGTGTTGCTCTCCACGCACCCTGTCCCGCACCCAGTTCTCCCGCCACTGCTGCGTCCACACCCTCGACCACCGCGCGTGCCAGCGGCGGTTCCGGATCACCCACGGCCGCACGTGCCGCCAGCGGCACCTGTGACCTCGACTGGGGCCTGGGCTGTTGCCATGCCCACATCCCCACCGGTCCCTACGGTGGCAGGGCTGCGCACAGCGCCGGTCCCGCCACCCCTGGGACGCATGGCCTGGGCAGTTTCAGCTGCTAGGTTTGCTACCTGGGCAACGCCCGCCTCGCCCTGCCTGGGACCCGTGCCGGTGTCCCCCCTTGCGGTTGCTGCTGCTGCGACGCCTGCTGTGCGGCCGCCACCCGTGCCGCCATCCACGGCATGCGCGCCCATGGCAGCAGCCTCTCCGCCACCCACCGCCTGTTCGTGGTCCCCGGCGGCTGCTCTCGCTGCTGCACCAGCACCGTCGTTAGCCGCAGCATCCACCGCCTCAGCCCCCAGGATAGCACGCCACAGGGCAGGCTCCCCCTGAACCGCTTGACTGCAGCGTTGACATCCTCGTGCGTGGAGAACTTCCTCAGAAAGCTTGTTCTCAATGCTGTCCCGGTAACGTCAAAGAATGGAGGCGCTACCTGGACCTCACCGCCGTCTGTGTAGGGCATTGTTAACGAGACAACATCGCCTGCTGACCTGACGCCTGTAGCACCGGCCATGGAGCTCACCCTTTCCCTTGAAGTAATAAGTTGCATTCTGCTTCTTGAAAATGCTCGCTGATATCATGTTACCTCCCAGCTCAAAACTAAGCGGTATCACGTTTTGGCTCTGCTGTTCATAGGATTCCCCTAAAGCACACCGGAGTTCAATACTTCCGGGAAAGTCTTGTTCCATTTTCCAGCTTATGGAACTATAGAGTTGCACTTGTTCAGGTCAAGACGGCGCGGAAGCTATTGGTCTGTCCTGTATCCTAGAGTCGTGGCTAGTGTAAACTGTATCAGGTATAACAATGGAATACAAGAACATAGAGAGCGAGGCAGGTCGTGATAAGACTTGGCTGATGACATGCAAGTATACAAGTACGGCGCCCGTCGATGGTCGTCGCAGGTCGTCGCAGTTCTGGGTCTGCCCCAGGGACTCGGTGATTGGAGGCCCGCTTGGACACAAGTATGTCTTGCCGCGGAATGCCACCCTGGGGACTTCCCTCAAGTTGCCGGGTGACGGCGGTAAACTGGACTTCATGTTTATGAAGCTGAAGGTGTACTCTGTCTACTGTGTCCCTGAGGGAGAGGTTCCTGGTGGGTGGGTGAAAGCTACGGTGCCGAGCCTAAAAGATGTGTACGGGGGGAGCGTCAAGGAAAGCCAGCTATTTACACCCGAAGCGTTGCTGACGGAAGCACTTTAGCTTGGAGGGCGGAAAGGAAGAGTGTCACACGGCAGTATACTTGGTGAGTCTGGAGCCCACTGTAACAATCACACACACAATATACACCATAGCGGACGTAGAGCAATCCGTTTTAGTAATCAGTAGCAGCAGCTAACCCGGCAGTCCGTTCCGAATCCGTCACAGGTGGGGCGCTACGCCAGCTACGGCGGCTACTTCGTCACTTTTGTCCGTTTGCCTGCATACTTGCTTCCAGTGATAGACATACACATTGTAAGCTGGCGCACGCGGGACACCAAGCAAGAAGCAATAATTGGGATACCGCGGAGGGGGAGGCCGGCTATCCGGCGTGTCTGTTGGAAGCTTCAGCAGCACTTCGTTGCATTTGTTATGTCTCTCACCATTCGACAATCCGGACGGCCCGCCTTGACGCATACGTATCCGCCGCAGTTGCGATGGCCAACCAATATCCTCCACTACGAAAAAACAAGCCGACATACCCGCTGCCGCTGCTCATACTGCTGTACTTTGTGGCGGCGCCGCAAGCTCCAGTAACGGCGTCACAGCAGCTTACAGCCAATGCCCAAGGTAAGTACAGTCCCGTCGGCAAGCAGCTTGAACGGGGCCCCTCAATGCCATCAACAGTACACTCGCTTGGTCGTCAACCTGATCCGTCTCGCGCGTTTAGGAGTTGAGTATGATGCACACCAATAGGGTAGTCGTGGGGGTAAAGGAGCGCGTTGACTGGTTGTTTAGTAGACCTCTACCCGAAGGAGCGATGATAACGGCACTAAGAGAGCGTTTGATGAGCGGCTGGGACTATGCGCGTCTGACTGTCTTGTCAGAGGAGTACCCATCAGATGGGAAGCAACCGGGAGTGCAAATGGCGAAGTGTAAGCACTGGATGGGGCTGCCCTTTTCGGAAGCCGCAGCCGTCATGTGGCCAACACATGCTAAGGTTTTCATTCCTCGTTTACACATCGTAAGCTAATGCAGTTTCGTTTATGTTGCTGGGCTTTGGAGGCAAACAGAGCACGAAGGGGCAAGTACCATGTCCCCAGGGGGCAGCGGTTTTGCCACTGTTGTGGTACTAATAGCCGAATCGAGGATGAAAAACACGTGTTATTGGAATGCCCAGCCTATAATGATATTCATGCTGGAGAGGGATTCGATCATCAACAGAGCATGTTGGAGGCCATGAAATGGGAATCAGTACGTCTGGCGAGGATGTTGGAACGTATGTGGGCTCACCGAAACTCAGTTATCCCCTTTGAACGCTAGTCTGCGGTGTTTCCTTTTCTCCGTGGCTTTTAGGCGTTGTAGTATTGCCCTTGGGCCTTCGGCACGTATGGGTAGTTTTACAGGTATGGGGTCATGCACCCCCCAGCCATGTAACACACACAAAGGGGAAGAGGAAGAAAAATTCCTTGTGTGATGTACTGTTGGCCACCACTTCAAGCGCAACCGAATGACCGGTGGACAACCTGGTCCAGATCGCGGGTGTAAGACCCGGGCCAGACCTGCCGGGAGGGATCATGTGAACAGGTAGGAGCACACGGGTGCAAGTAAGGCTGAAGTGGAAACAGCGTTTGGTTCCTTGTGCTGAGTACTGTCGGCCATTACATTCAGCAATGTGTGCCTGGTGCAGGAGCTGAGCAGCTATTGTGTCAGCTACGACTGGTAGCTTGCTGAAGGCGAGCTGGCAGACACGGAGGGTGGCAGCACGACGCGACATGTATTGAAGAAGCCCTCTCGTCGCAAGGGGGCTGATGCAGACTTAACACAGAAGCGCCAGCCGCGACAACAAAAGGTCAAAGAACGGGTGCTGGCCGAAGCGCTGGCCGCTGTGGACGCGGCCATTGGACTCGGGCAGAAGTCCGGGCGTCGAATCAAAAGCACCCGAAAGGAGACCTCCTTATACTGAATGAATGGGGTGTTACACTGTGCCGGGCCACACCACAGTGCAGGGCAAGGCACGTGTTTACATCTCTTCATCTGTGAGAATATTTGGATGAATGAATATATGAATGAATGAATGAATGGATGGGATGAAAGGGGTGTTATATCGTGGGCGGCTCGCCATGCACACAAACCTCTGGTTCGGGTAGGTTCGGGTGGTGGTACCTTTTCGTTGCACACACACACACAATGAATGTATGAATGAATGAGTACGGAGTATGGAGTACAGTAACCAGGCGTGTAGGGTTCCTGCCACTTCCTGCCCCATGTACCGGAATCGATACCGATGCAGTACGCACGAGAGGTACTTGTGAGTGCTCCCCTTACAGAGTTTCGTAAAGTTCCTTCAACTCCCGCGATCCTGGACGCCTGCCTGAGAGTTTCCGGGCCGACCCCGCAATTGGTCGAAATTGCTCGGTACAAGGGTTTAAATTGGCACGGGGGCTACACCCGGGACAAGTTATATTGCCGGGACAGGCCCTTGAAGTGGCCTGAAAGGGACATGAATGGGCCTGGCAGGGACATTCCGACAGTCAGCATTGGCCTGTTCGGGTTGTCGAATTAGGGAAGCACAGGAATTGTGCGACCGGGGCAGCCCAAAGAATTGCTCTTCCCGACCTGGTGTCCTACCCTCCCTGAAGGGAATCAATTCGCGGATACGGACAACCAACTCGAAGGGTTCTCAAACTGAGTTTTGACTGCCCGTAAACCGACAACTGCAACAAACGAGGTCTTGTATCTACCTCTTCTCGATCCAAAGCCTGGGCTGGACGCCGCTCAACGTTACACTGCTAAAATACCTTCCGCTGCATTCGAACGAATCTCGATGCTCTCGGTATTCATCATTAAAATATATATCTCCGTATCCAAATGTCTAAGGGTCGAGGTAGTGGCCGCGCAGTAAGCAGTCCCTGCACGCAAAATGTCTGGATTACATCCTGGCGGGCGGCCGCCCGCGCAGCTAGGTATTGAGACCAAGTTACAGAGCTCTATTAGCCATACTCAAGTACCATATAACAGTACTACGGTACGACATCACCGCAACTGTACGCCGTACTTCGGACACTTTACCGTACTACGGTACTACCATGCTACGTTGCCGCTTCCGTACACTGTACTTCATGCCTCTTCACCTTCGTACTATCTCAGATTACACTTCAACACGTCATCATGGCTCATCCACATCCTTCCAGTCCAACTCTGTTCCTGTCTTCCAGCTCGGCAGCAGTGCAAGGCGATGGATGGGACGTATTGAGCACTTCAGCCACCTGCATGGTTGGGAGGCGGCTGCATTGCTTGATGTTTGCTGCTTATCAATTGGGAGATGAGGTTAACTGCTGGTAAGCTGGAATCGAGGCCCTTGTCCAAGACTGGCCCGCATTCAAGGCCGCATTACTGCACCGTCGTATCCGCTGCAGGCAGTAGCATGGAGAACTGCCCATGCCTATGCTGACCGCTGCCGTCAGGACCTGGCTTCCCAGCTGGGTGTGAACATCCGGCAGGCTCTGATCCACATGTACAATTTCCTAGGAAGACTACCCGCTAAAATCTACAGCAAGGCCCTTCTGATGACCTCCCGTGTACCCGCATCAATGCCAATACAACGTCCATGGCCCCCTCCCCCGGCTTTTACGGACACACACCCGCACTTGCGTGCGCCGAACTTGTAACTTGTATCTAACGAAGTTACAGTCAGTCACTGGAAGAAGCCATCCGCAACGCCATCTATGTTATAGCGAAGGAATGGAGCAGCAACTCATTGCTGAAGGCTCAGAACTTTATAAACTCTCTTGCCGTCGCACTGATGATGTTCGTGGTGGCGTTGGGGACGTTGGGACATCGGGATAATCGCCGTGAAAAAGCACCGTGTGGGCCGTTTCCTACTCCAACCCAGCCTATAACGGACCGTAACAAGGGACCCTGGCCTTCCCGGCCATCCTTGCGACCCTTCGAGAGCCTCGTGGACAGGAGAACAGGCCTGACGTCCAGCCCAGGAATACACACCCTCGCCCCGAAGCCCCAGAAGCTCCCGATGGAGGATGTCTGGCTGCCCAGATCGGTGACTTAACCAAATAAATGTCCAAGCTTGCTTTGTTTATTATTTCAAATGCTCAGGCACAGTACTTCGAACCTGTCTTGTATGAAGGTCCGCGTTTGGCAAAAATGGATCGATCAACCTGCATACCACACATACCTTGGTGAGGCTTGTGTGAAGCGCGAATCTGGTTTCGGCGTGGCTGTGGCTGTGGCTGTGGCTGTGGCTGTGGCTGTGGCTGTGGCTGTGGCTGTGGCTGTGGCTGTGGCTGTGGCTGTGGCTGTGGCTGTGGCTGTGGCTGTGGCTGTGGCTGTGGCTGTGGCTGTGGCTGTGGCTGTGGCTGTGGCTGTGGCTGTGGCTGTGGCTGTGGCTGTGGCTGTGGCTGTGGCTGTGGCTGTGGCTGTGGCTGTGGCTGTGGCTGTGGCTGTGGCTGTGGCTGTGGCTGTGGCTGTGGCTGTGGCTGTGGCTGTGGCTGTGGCTGTGGCTGTGGCTGTGGCTGTGGCTGTGGCTGTGGCTATGGTGCTATCCCACTTTCAGTAACTTTTGCGCCCGCCAAGAATATTCCTTCTATCGGGCGGGCTATCTATGAGCGCACAGACCGCTAAACTGTTTCCCCTAATCTCTGTGTGTGTGGTCGCTCAAGCCGCGCCAACCTAGCCTTCAGCCGTACGCTGAGGTAGGGTCGCAGTCCTATGCAAAAACTGGGGTGAGGTAGTTTTTCCGAGGGCACAAAACGACTCTCGCTATGCAAGAAATCAAGGCGTAAACCGATGCGGCCCTGCGCGGACCCTGACACGCGGTTTATAGTCAGCACCGCCATGACAGTGAACAGGTGAGTTGAGCAACTAAACGAAAGGAGGGGATTACAACCGTGAAGACAGATTGTAGGTGTGTAATGGGTGGCTTGTTGCCAAACCAAAAGCCATAGGAAAGGAAGTGGGTTTGTCAGGCTTCAGCTCGTACTATGTACGATCATATAACTGCGGCTCGCACAACTCGTGAAACGAGCGATCTGAAAGTATCTGTGTCATGAGTTTCCTTCATGGACGGGGCAAAGGCTGATCCATACGTCAAGACGGCGACCGTTTATATATGTCACGTGTGCTATCTGGCCTGCGCAGGAATGGCCCATGGGTCACGGAGCGTACTTGGTTCTTGCGCGTGTGCGTACCGGAAAAAGATTGTTTTACACCTTTTGTATTACATGTCCTAGACCTGGCAAACGAAGGCCTAGGGACGAGGTGGCCACGTTCGGCTCCAGCCCGCGCTTTCGCACACACAAGTTCGTAGTTTTATGATAAACGTAAGGACTATTTGTTACAGAAATACTGCATTCCAAAAGGTATCTCATGGATTTGAGAGACTGTGGCCTCGTCGTTTTCCTGTTTGATCATTGAATCATCCAAAGCGAGCAACGTTCCTATTGAATTCTTGGCAACATTACCAATCCAATCGCGCACAGGACACTACGTAACATTAGGTATTATACTATTGTGCATTTATTCTGTTGAGACGTTCAGGGTTTTTTGAACAGCATAAAGACCATCGCGGCGGCGTTGCACGCGAAGGGCGCTCATCGCTATGGCCGCACCGGCCACAGAGCAGAAGGCATGGGAAGGTGGCGTTCTTCTGTATTGTGGTGGAACCGACTATGCGCAGGTGGGGGCGTGGACTCTACCGTAACTTGCAGCCAGATGTGCGCGCGCTGTGAACCGTCTTTTCCTTTCCCACAGCTCGGCCGCACAGGAGGGAAAACAAAGAAGGAAGATTTGGACAAGGAGTCACAGTATCCAAACTTGCTCCGCCCCACTCGGTTCAAGACCTTCAATGTGAGCGTCGCGGTGCTCGGGGTTTGAATTTTCCTAACGCTTCCGGTGAATATGAGTATCTGGCTATTAAAGTAAATTATGCTTCACACCTTGGAACGATGCACGTCACAGGATGTCAAGGTTATGTTCATCGCAGCCGGGCCTGCTGCTTGCCACTGCTTTGTTGGAGATTCAGCGGGCAATCTTTGGAGCTGGGGCCGCAACGAAGTAAGGGGGGAAAACTGCTAGCGCTAGGCCAGCTTTGGAATTCCATACTGTGAGCAGCGCTGTGCTGTAACCCTCGTCTGCCCTGTCCTGGCCTGCCTGGTGAGCCCAAACGGCATGGGACATTCTCACCTGTAATCCGCGAAGTAGTGTTGCTTCTATTTAAGAAGCAGGATATGAGCTTATTAGTATTTAGAGTCCGCTTGATTCCTGGCGAGCATAGCTTTGCGCGGTTTCACAATATTTTCCTGTCCGGCACTGCCCACTAACCACGCAACACTCGATGTTACACCCTCCCACTTCTGCATCGAAACAATGCCATTACACACCACATTACAGAAAGGGCAACTGGGCCACGGTGATTTTGCCCAGCGCAACGTGCCTGCGAAGGTGGCTGGCTTGGATGGAAAATTTGTGATCGGAGGTGAGGAGGGGGGCCGGGGGAGGTGGGGTTTGTGGTTGGAGGGAATTCGCCGCTGTTGGAAGATGACCGCGGCCGCCCACTTGGCTTTCGGCGTCTTGGTCCCCAGGCCGCACCCGCACTGCTATTACACCTCCCTCCTCAAATGGGCAGCTCAGGAGGTGGCGCACACCACCCGTATTGGCTATATGTCTGTGGGGGCACTTTCGGGGGCTACCTACCTGAATGCCAACACTCCCCGAAAGCTCACATGGCATAACACCGGCATGCGTTCATAGGGCTTTTTTCGTTTCCTTCTCTATGGAAGGAGCGGACTCATCTTGCTCTTCTCCTGTGTTCTTTGCCTCCATTATAGCTCCGTTGTAAACTTTTGCGTAAGTCAGCGGATTAGCTAGCTGCGCCACTCATTACGTTGCTTTGGCAGCAGAGATGCCTCGCATTCACGGCGTGAGCTGACGGTGACTAATAGTCAGATATGATCAGTGCCAACTGTCAGTGACCAAAAGCCCTTTTTGAGGTGCAATAAGTAAGAACTACTTGTCATACGGCAGCAGCACACCGTCACAAAGTGGTGTACTTGTGTACACAAGTACGGAAAACAAGCAAGCTCATTTTTTGCAAGTTTTGGGAGCTGCTTCGGGCAGCTGTTTTGGTGCTATTTGCGTCTACCTTGAATAGTTCGTTTGTGGACCTTCCGTCCATATGGGTTTCTCCCTTGTAAAGATCGCCCCCGCCCGCCCTCTCCGCAACAAACACACACATCATACGATAGTATTCCCCGAACGTATCCCTTTGCCGAATGGAGGGTCGACTGTGGTAATTCGCTGCTCTCTTCTCTGCTGTAGTGTTCCTGCCCTACCCCGGTGATCGGCGCTTATAGTTCTGTGAAGTTCCATGTTCCTTTGATGCTTGTCGCATTGAGTTCATGGTAACCATTCAACGGCTTCACGGTGATAGTACCAAATATTTCGTGGTACCCCTCTACTGCTTCATATCTTCCTCCTTGTCTCCCTTCCTTTCTGCATTGCCCATGCTGCAGCTTCCGGCGGCCGCAACCATAGCGCTTGTGTATGCCAAGATGGCAGCTCCTACGCCTGGGGCATCAACCAACACGTAGGTCATGTCATGTTGAGCTGTGGTGTAGACGATAGGCCGGGGAACGCTGGGTAGAAATTGGGGAAAGCGGCGGTGAAGGCCTTCTGGCAATATGAAGATGTTATCCAGAGAACGAGTGGTGTGGTCTCTTTAGCACATGTAGGGTTACCGTGATGTCGGGTGGAGTGAGGGCGGAGGGGTTAAGGTTTACAAAGAAGGCAAACACAACGCCGGCGTGGCCTCAACCATCCTGCACGAAGTGAAGAATGGATGTCTTAGATGTCCCGAAAGAGTTTCCTTTGAATTCGCGTCAATGAGGGTTGTTATGGGTGAACTGGCGATTAGGCGGATTGGTGAATTTAGCCTTTCGCCACAGGCTTTCTTTGCATTTTGGCGGACCACCAAAACAAGCTGAAGTGACCCTAAGTTCTAAGTGGCTTCGGTGTTGCGATACATGTGAGCATCTCTTTAGGGAGAGTCACTGGAGGGATTGGCAACGCGGCAACTGCAGCTTTCCGCTGGCTCCAGAAGCAGCCCCGGCTGTTATTGTTAGCAGCAACAACAACACGCGTGGGACCAGTTTTACGTGCTTTCCATATGAGCTGCCGCCGCTGGAACCGCTGGCACGTATGGCCTACCCCAGACTTGGCGTAATGAGGAAGAGAGGAAGAGACAGAGTAACCGACTTTTGGGGGGGGGTGTTACCCACGGCTGTCCTTGGATGAGAAGAGGGGCCATTACGTGGGCCGCAGAGTGATAAAGGTTGAAACAAGAAACATGGCAAGGGACAGACTTGAGGGAATGGGGAACAAGATAAACGGTAATATAACGATAACGATTTGCAAAGCTGTAATTTTTCATCTGGCAGAGTATTGAGTATGCCTGTCCACATGTTTAGTGTGACTCTTGTGTGCTTGTGTGTGCTCTTTCCAGACCCATGTCTCACGCGTTCTTTCTTTCTTCGGCAGGGTCAATGCGGCACAGGCTCGGTCAAGCCCGCTAAGGCGCCGCTCAAAGAAGGTAAGTTGTTTGCGTGGGCAGAACTTGAGTGTTCTATTGTTGTAAACCTTCGCACAGGTCGTGTATATCGACAATTTTGGAAGTAGTGTCGAGTGGGAGGAACAACACGGCATATTGTAAGCTTAGGCATATGTATGGATTTTCCATGTCTTGCTTAAATTATTTTCGGAGCTGGGAAACTCAGTAGTCAGTTGCTGCTACGGCGGCTTGTTTAAGGGAGTGTCTGATATTAGGTTATATTCGTCCCAGACAACCCTTTCGCGCAATGCCCTGGCGGAGTGCATTGGGGCATTTTTAACATTTATTCCTGTAGCAGGGGCATAGTTGGATGCGACTCCTCGCGTCAACACCATCGTGCCATGTCATCATCGTGTTACCGTGTCGGAGACCCGTTGGCCATTTTCCATTTTTCCGCCCATATCAGTTCAGAGGGAGCTGAATTGTTTGGAACTTCGTTACAAGGTGCCGCATGTGCGATTCCACTTTTTCGAAAAACACGATTGGTGTTCTGCAATCCATTCTTCGGCTCCTCAACCGGCTCCCCCATGGGACTTGGATTTGGTCCTGATATTCGCAGGGTAATGTTTGTTATGCTTTAAAAAATGCAAGCTTGGGACTGTTTCAGATGTTGCTTGTCTTTTTTCGCTGAACGTTCCCCTCGGTGCAGACATCATCCTGACGCCGACTCGCTGCGTTATCGAGAACTGCACTCAAGTGGCGTGTGGCATCGACTTCACCATGTGGTTGTGCGGCGGCCGGGTAGGAAGGAGGGCCGTGCCGAATCTAATTCCCGATGACTTTGGGATCGCTGTATTTTTCTTTTAGCAAAAAGGAGTAGGAACGGCTGACGAGCAACTTCATGGACAGTTGTTTTGGGGTATTTTTTGGTGCGTGGGCATGTGACGATTGTGACGGCATATTGCTAGATCACTAGGGAAATGTGGGTTTGAGCGGAAAGGACAGAATGGAAGCCGTATACTGGGTGGTTTCGGAGCTGTCACTTCTGTCGCGCGGAGACTGTGGGCCGCCAAGGCTTCTCCCCTCGTGTTCCATACATGTGCCTATGACTGGAAATGCCGGCCTATTCCGGACAGGTGATGACGGCAGGCAACGGCCAGTACGGTGTGATTGGCGATGGAGTGGACCATTCGTACAATGCCAAGGACTGTGAGTGTGCGCGGCGGCGTGGAAAGAAAGGAAATTGGGTGAAGTACTGTCCGACGAGATCTCTTTTGGGGGGGCTGGTGTGTGCGCTTTCTCTTACAAGCACAACCTTATCAGTACCCTATAACCTTCGTACTTCCTGTTTCGTGCGGACCTCTTAGTCTTTCCACCCATATTATCTCCTTCGTCTGTTCTGTCGGCTTGGCTTTTATCGGCTTGGCTTCTGGCTTTTATCGCGTGTAGCGTTTCAGTATCATCCACGGCTTCGGGACCTGTGGCGCAGCAGCTAAATTATTTCAAAGTCCGTTTCTCAATTTCCTCCCATTCCCCTGTGTCCTTGTCCGTTACTCAACTTCATCCTAGTTTTCAATCTTTTTACCAGCCCTTCCCCTCCCTGATGTATCCGTTAGCTGTCATTAACCCCAATTTTCCTTCCCTTTCTGCCGGCATCGCAGCCAGCATCCAGATCCTGTATGAGGCTGTGGCAACCCCCCGCCGAGTAGCCGGACTTGACGACGTCACGGTGCTCAAGATCGCAGCTGGACACAACCACTGCCTTTGCTATGATGATCAGGGCTCCTGCTACAGCTGGGGCAATGGCGGCTACGGTCGGTTGGGACACAAGGTAGGGTATGGCCAAGGGGGGGGGAGGGTATGGGGAGGTGAAGTGCGCATCTGTGAGTTTGTGCGTGTCTTCAATGTGATCGGGTTGCAGGACAAAAGACCTGACTTGGTGGTGGTGAAGGTGCAACAGTTTGTCACTGTGGATGTGTGTATCGTTTGCCCGCGCCCCCGACGCCTGCTCTCGTCCTTCTGACGAATGCCGGGACTGATTTGATTTACGCTTATTTTCCACCGTTGATGATGCACTTAATCGACCCTTCCACGAACTTTTTTGCCGTCGCGTCTGTTTTCTTGTTCAACGTGCATGTGCCTCCAGATTCAGCAAGATGAGGACAAGCCCCGCAAGATCGAGGTCTTTACCCGCCGTAATTTGGTGCCCAAGGACGCCATTGTAGGTACACAGTATATTCCCAGACGCCCCGAAAAGATGCGGCCGACCGCACATGTGCCCGCCGTCTTTCATGGTAACCTAATAACCCTTTGCCATGTGCAGGCACGCGAACCCTGTCTGTCCACGGTGTGTCGTCTTCTGTTAGGTCCCCGACTCCCGCATTCCGCCCACCTTCGTCTTATCCTTGCGTATTGTGAATGTGTCCGCGAAAAAGGATCCCTGCCCCCTCGCCTGCTCCCCTAACCATTGCTCTGCTCAAGGTACCGACGGGGCTGTTGTAATCTGCATATTGACTCATGGCGTTATGTTTAGCTGCCCCACGTACCGAGTGTTCCAACTTGAAATCCGTAAACGCTGTCTCTCCCTCGAGGACAGCATCTGGATTCAGCGCTTTCCTATCCTTTGCATACGCGCTTGACGTGCTTCCTTCCAATTAGTCTCCCTCGCCCTGATCCTTTTTTCTCTTTCCGTTCCACCTCCCTCCTTCCCTCTGTGTCTACGACTGTCTGCCGCAGCTGGCTGCCGGCGGCACTTCTTCCTTCTGCACGGGTGTTGCGGGTCAGGTGCACTGCTGGGGCAAGCTCAAGGTTAATGGCGACAACCAAATGTGAGCTTCGCTGGAATGTGTGTGTGCGCGCGTATGTGTGTGTGTGTGGGGGGGGAGAAATCGTTTGTGGGGCTTTTCTGAAGCGGTGGGAAAAGAGGGCAATAGTATTTGCCTTGTAAGGCATCAAACAGCACTTCTATTGAGGCTCTTCTTACCCCCATTTTCAACTAGTAGCGCTTCACGCTATTCGTATTTGCCATACCTTTTTCGGGCCCTCTCTGGTTCCTATTTCTTCCTCCGGTTTTCTCCGGTTACCGCTTCCCTCTTTTCCCCTGCCCCATCTCCGCACACGTCGCACCGCAAGCTCGTAAAGACAAAAGGTTTTGCGCTTTTTCTCTTGTCCTTTTTGGATACACCCCTCCCGGGTAGTTCTCTGAATTATCTGGCACAAGGGTCTTCAGAAGCTGCCGCCGACTTTGAATTGTCGTGGCTTGGACAGGGCCAATTGAATCGCACTTTTTCGCATCATATTTCCCTCTCAATACACAACGCAGGTATCCCGTACCCGTGAACGACCTAGTGGGTTGGAACGTCCGCAGCTTTGCGTGCGGCCCGGGTACCTTTGCCGCGGCTGCCGACAACTCGGTCATCACCTGGGGTGCAGCCACCAACGGGGAGCTGGGATTTGGGCCCAACAAGAAGAGCTCTGCCAACCCAGCAAAGGTGTGTGTGAAAGGTGTGCAAAGGTGTGTGAAAGTTTACCTGCACGGCCGCGGGTCGATGTTGTGCTATGTATCACCAATACAGCACAACATGGTGTACAAATAAGCCCAGGTCAGGCGTGTGTGGCGGATGTATGTCTTCGTTTGCGCGTGGATAACGGGAGACGAGTGGCACTGGGGCGGTCGCGATTGGTGGGTCTACAGCAGAAGTGTTCCTTTGGCGTAGAGCTTTGTCTCCCCTGTGTCTCATTCGCATACACGTGCCGTGCTGGCCATTCTACCCCTATACACCAACATTCCACTTGCGTCTCCCGCCCTCCCCCGAAATTGACTTTACCCGCCAGTGTGAGCCGCTTGACGGGGGCTACACGCATCAGGTGGCCTGCGGTATTGGCTTCACGTTGTTCCTCGTGGACCCGGCTCATCCGAGGGTGCGTGTGAAATTTGTCCCCAACCCCCCCGCCTGGCCGGGGCCGTAATAGCGTGCGTGCGTGTGGATGTAGCTATCACGTGCACCCGTATCGTTCCTGCCGCGCCCCTCCTGTTCATCGTCCTCTTTCTCATTGGCCTTGTTACTCGTCTTGGTTGCTCAGTAGATTCTACTCCGAGGACATCAACCCCGATATGTATTTATAAGTAATTACGGGACCAGTGTTGAAAGGGTTGGGAGTTGCTAAAATGACGCGTCTTGGTTGTTATCGTGATACGCGTACCATCTTTTCACCTTCCGATCAATGGCCGTTTTGACTCGTTTCTGGTTGTAATAATTTCCAGATGTCCGTTTTGTTTCTTCCCCTCTCGCAACACCCACAGCTGGCTGAAACCACGGAGTGGGTGAGCTCCATCCCGGTGGAGGAGGCCCCCTCCCTGGAGGCCACCGCTGCAGCGGGAGCCAAGGGCGGCAACAAGCGCAAACCCGCGGGGGAGGCGGGGACGGCCAGCGGCGCTGCCAAGGCAGGAAAAAAGGCCAAGTAAGGGTGAATGAGGCGCTAGAGAGATGACAAAGGAATGTCAACAAGGAGGAACCAACTACGCCCACACATCTGAGTCTACTGGCAATTTACCTGTGCACGCGTGCGTCTTCTAAATGTAACCAACCCATAACACTTAAATTACTCCTTCTTATTACCACGACGACAGCTGCCGAGGGGCAGGAAAGGGGGAGAACCGGATCCGAGTCACGAGCTGCGTGTGTTGAATGGTGGTAGTGGCTGATGGTGATGGTCGTTTGGTGCTGGCTTGGACTGCGCTGGGCTGTGCCTGCTGGTGCCAGGAACGTCACCAGCGGCAAATGACGGTAAATGAGTGGTGAGACGGAAGGGAGGTGGGCCACCGACGGATGAGCATGGTGATATGGTCCGGAGGATGCGACTTAAGGGAAGTGCGGTGGTGGCAAAACGGAACTCTGTTGACTTGGCGCAGGGCATGACAGGCTAGGACGTGGCAGGACTGAGCGCATGGGAAGACGGGGCGAAGGTTTAATAATGAGGAGGACGTTTGTTGTGTCGAGAACCTGACTGGATGGATGGGTGGGTGAGAAGGTATGCGTATGTGGAGGATGTGCGAGTTCGTGCGAGGCCGGTTAACTCGGTCATTGCGCGTTGAAGGTCACATGCGTGCCGAAGGTGGAAAGGATGAAGCTGGTGGGTTCCTTCTATGTCGTTCATGAGCGGACTATATGACTAGTCTTACTTGGTGCCGCAGACGTACATGCCTTGACAGACCGATAAGCCCTGCTAGGGTTTTGACGGAAGAGGAGGATGTATATAGTCAGCTGAGGCGGCGGTGGGTCCTGCATGAATCATGCACATGTCCCCACGTGCGCTTTAATATGATGGTGCTGACGCAATGTAAAATTCAAAGGTTACATGAGCTGGTGACGTTTGTTGTTGGCGACGGAAACCGGCTTTCCGTCGTCTTGCCATTTCACGTCATCGTCGTGTCGCTCTGGTTGTCGAATTTGGAAGATGACGTAAAAACAACGAAGGGATTCAAGGCGCATCGGATTGCCGCGTCGGCTGTGCGTGGAGTGAAAGGCGCGGCGTGTGGAGTGAAAGGCGAGACGGATGGCTTCGCTGCTGCGAGAGGAGGAAGACACAGAAGGAATGTACGGGACGAATGTGTACGGCACTCCACTGCTGCACGAATGGCGCGGCGTGCTGTATTTAGGGTTTTACCTGCGCAATTGCAATACAGTCCAACTGCGACGACAGGCACAGATACACGGAACTACAAATCATTCGGGGAGAAAAACTCTCGTCACAAGTGAAGTTACATCGATCGCACTAGGCGGCGCCGCCGTCACAAGTAGAACCGGAAGATCGCATATGCTCGCTAGAATATCGACTGTCACCCCAGAGGAGCGGTAAGGTGCTGATGATGCTATATGGTGTGCCGGTGCTTTCCATTATTGGGGGCGACAAGGCGTCCGGGGACTCAAGACGTCCGGGGACTCAAGACGTCCGGGTGTTAGCGCCAACTCCAACCGCCAGTGGATTATCCGTAATGATAAAAGATGCGAGGATGTCAGTTGGTCAGTGAAAGTTAGAAAACGGTGGCATGCGGCCTGGTAAGTTGAAAACGCCGATCGTCTAACTGCCCAGTCTGCTGCATAGTGAAGGACTGTGCGGCCACAATTAACCGACACAATAGCGGTAAGCTCAGGCGGCTCGGAAGCCCTTGACATCATTCAGTGTCCATATAGGTGGCTTCGCTGGCATGGGGACCCGCCCCGCCAGCGCATGTGAAGGTTAGCGAAATGTTCGTTGAGGCTCGACGGATCGAAAGAGGCCGGGCAATTGGCGGTGTTGGAAAAGAGACCTCAAATTTAGGAATCCTCTCCAAGAGTGTCGTAATATGGACAGCAGAGGCCTATTTCCTTACAGCGATGGATCGCAGCTCGTCCGAACGGAGCCACGGTGTCAAGATACTCGTCGCGCCTCCTAGGCGAGATGCAGAGCACGCACATAAGAAATGAATAGGAGAAGTATTACATGGAAAGATACGAAATGACCTCGTGTCACTTAGAGAGATCGTTACATTCGAAAGAACGCGGTCGCTTGGGGTTTACATGTCGAAGGTACTTAGGCTGCATGAATTTATAAGGGAATGAAGTGAGGAGCGTTACGTGTTTCTGCCAAGGCAGCTTGCTACAATATGGGTTTTGCGGTTTGTTGGATGCGTATCGCATTCGGGTCGGTCGTTGGGATTTTGCACTTTTGGTGGCCAGTAAAAAGCGAACTTACGAACAGCTATAAGATATATAACCTCTCATTCCTGCTTCCATGACTTCTTTATGCTGTTCAGCGAGCAGAGCCCGAAAAGTGGACCCCTTAGGGCGCCTCCCTGGAGTGCAAAAAATATCCGGGCTGCAGGACACCTGGGTTCACTTCACTGTTGGCGCGTCGAACGGCTAAACTACTGAGCTTGGTCAAGTTGTACTCCTTACACCGAACCAACGACGTAATTGAGATTTAAGAAGGACGCGTGCTCAGGAATTGATAGTTCGCCGGAAGCGCTCACTTGTGCAGCTTTGGGCGCTTTGGGCGCTTTGGGCGCTTTGCAATGACGGTTCTAGCTGATGATGATGGGCGTGGCTGCAAGGCGTCTGCAGGTGCGTGGCGAGATTCGCGCTCAGGGTCTACCACTCTACGGCGCTTTACCACAACGCTTGTGCCTTGGCGCTGGCGCTTTTGCATGTCTCAAGCGGATGCGATTGATGTTGTATCTTTTGTTAACAAGTTTTGGCTTTTCCGTGATGGCTCATCGTCGGGACTCTACGGACGGTCTCGTGCTTCGCGACTGCCCTCGGTTGACGGGCTTCTTGCGGTTGTTGCCTTACTGCAGATGCCAGCAATGCAGTACACGAAGACTCCGATCAGGCTGAGGCGCCCACTAACGCAGCGCCCACTGTTACACGCGTGCCACTTCACGGCCCCGTGGACACCTACGATGTCATGTGTGCGAAAGTGATTTTTGCGCTCTGCGGCAGCGTCTTTCCACATCCTCTTTTACTTGCTCAACAGTTACTTGGCATCGAAGATCAAGATTTTCCAGAGTTCCAGCTGGTGAGTGGTTAGAGGGAGAAGTGTTGTATTTCCTCGTCTAACTTCCTCCTTCAGGCTGCCTATCGCGCTGACAATGAAGTTCGAAGTGAAATTTTGTATGGATTACCATAGAGCGAAGGTTGCCTTTGACCAGGACTGCTGGGCACAGTTGGCAGCAGTCTTCGCCTCGGCAATCGCTCTACCCTGCGTGAAACTGGTATACGCTATCGACGCTAACCTGCGTTACATGTTCTTTTTCCCTTTACTACGTCACAGAGCGTCGCGGAGGCGGGCAACAACTGCGTAGATATTGTTGCAGCCTACCTTACAAACCTCCGTGTCATGCAACAGGAAGAGGATCCCAACCCCCCCGTCTCCCTCGCAATGATCCAGCCACGCCACGCTGCGACGGTTGCTTCCGTCGCAGCTAAAGCTCGTGACCTGTTGTCTGAGCTTGCACTCGCGCGCGCCACTGTAAAGCCCCGCAAGGCTCCCAAGAACAAAGCCATCGAGTCTGCGGCACGCGCAGCTGCGGCAGCCGCAGCCACGGCTGTCTCGTCCTCCAACCCAACCACCACAACAACCGCCACCAACTCCACATCCCAAATACCAAGCGCCGCTGGATCTACAAACAGCTCTATGTCTTCAAGCTCCACTTCAGAGACAAGCGCGACAAGCAGCGGCTGCAGCTCCAGTGTTAATGCAGACGTCCTGGTTTCGGAGTCGCCATCGGATGCGGCCATCAACGCCTATTGCTGTGAAATGGACGCTGATTACGGCGGATGCGAGACCCTGGCCGAAGACTCATCTGGAAGCAACAGCAGCTGCTACAGTGGCGGCGGTTACGAAGTGGGCGGCGGTCATCAGGACACGTCCAGGCTAGGTGACGCCGACGCACCTCGCACGGTACGGGAGGAGGAGGAGCGGTTGCTGTTCGCGCTGCAGGGCCCAGCGGCCGCGGAAACACTCAAAGTGGTTCGTGCGAAACCCGCAGGTAGGGTACTCTACTAGGTTGCTATCCCGTGAAACAACCCAAATCAGTATCCGGCCCCTGCACCTTTCAGAACTGTAGGAGCCTTGTATGTATGTCGGCGATGTTGTTGGCTTTTTGGTTCTTTTGGATGAATCGTATCTTATGGTGACTTCCCATGACCCCACCATCACCGCAGTCACCATCCTCGCAGTGCTCTTCTTCTTCTTCTTCTTCTTCTTCTTCTTCCTCTCGTTCCAGTGTCCAGCCGCAGTATGTGTACCACATCTTAGTAATTATCTCAACGCTGGGTTGAGATCCCTGATATGGAGATTGGATTACGGCAAGGGCGGTGTGCGTCGTAATCCCATTCACGCTGTCGTCCAATCGTCTTGTTGTACAATGTCGTCCTCCCGCAGGCGGCAAGACTACGGCGGCTGGTATTTCGCTGGCGGCGCCGTCACAGGATAGTCGCGCTGGGCCTTATGGTGGCGGGCCTGCGGCTAACAGCCAACAAACAACCACCTCAACCACCAACAGTCCCGGCAACCACCAATCTAACCACCACACGGCTAACAACATTCAGAGCCCAGCCATGTCCAACAATAACAGCCAACCCTCTACCCCAACCAACAACGGCAACGCCGCGTCCGCGACTGCCGTACACTCGACCCACGCCGCTGTCGCGCCCGGTGCCTCCTCCGTCGGCTCCTCAAGCTGCGTTAGCGCGGCCGCCGCCGCCGCCACTGCAGCGAGCAGCAGCCCGCGGGCATCTGCCCCGCCGCCTCCACCTCCCATCCGTTCAGCCTCCACCGCGGCTCAGTTCGCCATTGGGCAGGGCTCCAGCCCCACGGCCGCCGGTAGCGGCAACGGTAGCGGAAGCCAGGTAGCACCTCCGCAACGCCGCAGTCAGGAAATCAGTAGTGGCAATAGCCACGGTGGGGCTGCGGGACGTGGAGCTGGCAGCAGCCATTCAGGCTCGGCGCTGCATACGGCACTCTCCTGCCCCGTCAGTGGATTGCAAGACGCGCTGGCCTCGACGGGGGCGGCGGCAGTAACGGTGCCGGCCTTGGGCTCCCCGCTGCCCGGCGCTGTCGCCGGCCATCTAAACGTCAGCAGCGGCGTCCACGCAAGCAACTTACCTGGCGAGGTATCGAACAACCACCACAACGGTATCAACGGAAACAACCAGGGCCAAGGCCATGGACGGAGCCAGCGGAGGAGTGGCGGCCAGCAGAATAATGCGGCGGCGGCGGCGGGGAGCGTTAACGGACGAGTTGGCGGAGGTGGTGGCGGCGGAGGTAGCAGGCGGAATAATGGTGGCGGCGGCGGCGGCGGCGGCGGCGCCTCGGGGCCCGTGGGCGGTAGCTGCAGTGCACGTGCGGCGCCCTCCACGTCACCTGCTTCAATACAACACCTTCATGAACAGCAACAGCACCAGCAACAACAGCAGCAGCAACAGCAGCAGCTTGCCGTCGCGCATCTGCTAGGTCTTCGTGCTTCGTACGGCAACAACACGTACGGAAATTTGGTCGCGCTCCAGGGCGCCGCTCTCGTCAACGCGGCGGCAGCCGCGGTGGCCGCTGGCGGCTTAGCACCCTTTGCCGGCGCCGCCAGCCCCTCCGCCAGTGCCGCTGCTACTGGCCGCATGGATGCCTTGAACCCACTGAACTCTGTTGCCGCCACGACTGCGGCGCTCGAGCTGGCGGCGGCGCAGCAGGCGCTTAGTGCTGCCGCTGCCAACGGCATGCACCATTTGAACTCCCACATGGGGTTTGGAGCAGCGGCCGCTGCGGCGGCGGCGGCGGCGGCGGCCGCCGGATTTGGCGGTCAAGCCGCCGCCATGCAAGCCGCCGGCCTCGCCTCGAGCCAGTTCCAGTTGGGATCTCCGAGTCAGTTGAGTGGTTCCGGAGCCCCCGGTTTGGGTGGTTTAACTTCGGCCGCGGCGGCAGCGGCGTTGATGCAGCAGCACCACCACAATCACCATCACCACCACCAACAGCCGCATCATCAGCAGCACAGCCATCAGCAGCAACAGCACGCGGCCGCGGCGGCAGCGGCGGCGGCGCTGCTGCAAAGCGGCGGCTGTGGTGGGCTGTTCATGGCGGCAGCGGCGGATTCCATGAAGGGCGCAGCGGGGGCGGCTGCTGCGGATTGGGGTGACATGTTTCTCCAAGCTCAGCTGGCAGCTACAGGATCTCTGTAACTTGTGTAACTACTACAAAAGAAAAGCAAGAGGGGAGTTTTCTTTTTGTGTCTGCTCCAACTGCCACCAACCGCGAACAGCTGAAGGCTACCTCACTCTCCAGGAGCAGGAATTGTCGCTCTCCCCGCCACATGCTGATGTGCGCGTCACAGGCTGTGGCCGCTGATGGGCGCTTGCGCATGCCGAAAACGCGCCGACGCGGCAGGCGGCTGTTACATTCTACTTTTCCTTCTACTTCTCCCCTCCTCCTGCCACTGCCACGCTGCGAGGCACATCTTGTGAGGTGAGGTGTGGAAGTGAAGGGGATACACTGGCGTCGGTGGCGACGTCGGCGCACAGCCGTAACACACACACGTTCGTGACACGGAAGAGCTGAGCGCACATTCGTACTGTGGCAGCGATGCTGTACGGCAAAGCCATTCAGTTCATTAAGATGGCTTTTCCTTGAGAGGTAATGTCTGCACGGTGATGCCACAGAGGTGCAACGACGCCACCTTTCGTTCAGTGCCGTGGTGTGTGGAGGAGGGGGTCAGACAGACTGCCGGGGATGCCGATATGTCGTCAACGGCGGTATCAACGGAAGTCATTAACGAAAATCGACGTCCTAAGGTCGCCTTTAACCGGAAGCGGCGGCGGCGATTTCCTTTTGGCAATTGGAGAATCTTATTCTCTACTTCAAAACTCACTTACCTTGGGAAGGGAAGGGAAGGGAAGTAAGGGAATGCATGTAGGGAGTGGAGGGTAGCGCCAGCGCCAGCGCTTGCTCGCATATGGAGATTCAGGTTTAAATCCAGATCCAGATTGGCATTCAGAGATAGAGCAGGGATGGTAGGAGGGAAGTCACTTGTCGAGTATGGGCATGCGGCATCTCTGAAAGATGGCCCCGGGGTGGGTTCCGGAGCCGTTGAGGAGGAGGAGGGTATTTGATGTGCTGCCGGTCCGAATGGGTGTGGGGGGGGGGAAGAGGAGGAGGAAGGAAAATTGGGTGGGTGGGGGCCCTCATCCCTCCCCATATGCCTACCGCCCTCCTCACACTCCCTCTCCCTTTAAAATTGTGTCAGCTGTGTCGGCTGACCAGAGCACTTTCGCAGCTTCTGAGGGTCGCGCATGCGGAGGCTTGCCTACCATATTTCTGTCCAGTGTGCGTGTGTGTGTGCGTGTGTGTGTGCGTGTGTGTGTGCGTGTGTGTGTGTGTGCCTGTGTATGCGCGTATGATGCGCGTATGAAACTGCTGTCGGTCGCGAGGTGTTGGCGCGTTGTGTTTTCTGTAGGAGGTGTTCAAGTGCGAGGGCGCGTGTTCGGGCGGTTCTGTCTGTACGGCAAGTACGGCGAACGTGGCGATTGAGGAAGCAGAGACGATGTGATATGATATGATATGATGCGACGTGGATGTACGGAGGTGTGTTTGCTGTACGGATGTGGCCGCGTTCCATCAATTACCCGCGTCCTTTTTTGGGGATCAGCGAGTTTTTTGCGGTCAGTCGTAGTTTTGTGTGTGGGCCAGTTTTGTTTCTCGGTGTCGCAATGCTCCAGTGCTCTCAGAAGGTCGCCAATTGTTTGAGATCGTCATATTACATACATACATACATACATATCCAAGCCCACGGTCCGAGCCCCTACCCCCTTATTTTCCTTTTCTGTACCTCACCCTCTTTATCCATCTTTTCTCTTTCCTTTCATGTCGCCTCTGCCGTCCAAATGTCGCCACATCTCGTGGTGCGTTTTCGGAGAGGGGATGTACGAGTGTTGTACGGGTGTACGACGCAAGGAGGAAAGAGCAGGGGAGGAAGGAAAGAGCTAGGGAGCGGGGGGGGGTTAGGAAGGGAAGGATTCCCAGACGGAGCGAGTTGTGCAGTCCAGGGAGGCGGTCCGGTGCGGGCTTATGTTTGGAGGGCAGGTGGGGGGGGGCGGAGCTCGCGTGCTTTCGCCAGCGGCAGCAATATACCAGCTGCACTGCAACTCGGCTCGGAGCACGTTGCTTCGTCGAGCCGTAAGCAAAAGCGGTGTGCTTTCCATTTGCGTATTTTCATCAAATAGTACGGTAATAGTAGTCGTCCAGTTTGCTGCGTTTTGAAGGAAGGAGGAGAAGGAAAAGGATTTTGGAAAATCAGACGTACCACCACTCGTCAATACGCATTGCCCACCTAACGAGGGCTTAATCAGGATCGGAAGATATGATTCTGATGCCCATAAGGTCGGCATTTTTGTGTACGACAGGATATGATGCCGTACACTCGTACGCGTGTACGTCATGTGCCCACTCGTGTCGTCGACCCCAGAGAGAGCTTATAACGGTTTTTGGGGGCACAGTAGCTGTAGTCTCTGCGACTGCGGCTGCCAACGGCTTGACATTGGCGGTACTATCCACCACCATCCACCACCATCACCATCACCACCACCCCGGCTGCCAACCACTATTTTCAAGGTTTTTTACCATCTCCCCACAACTAAACACGGGCAACTTTCCGTCCGCCGCACACTGATACTAGTAACGACAACGACACCGCTTTGTCATGAAGCAAACGGCCGGAAAGGCTCTTTTTACTAGTATCTTTTGAAATATATCTGTGTGTGCTTCTTGTACGTGGAAAAAGTTTTCGTCAATATGTTTCTACGGAGTGAAAATGTCTCTCCTGTCTCTCCACCCCCCGAGGTATGTTCAGCGCGGTGAGGTCGGGTTGCAGACCAATTTATGCCGGTTGCGCGTTTGTGTGTATGTATGTGTGTATGTATGTGTGTGTGCAAATGGAGATGGGCAATGCGCGGATGGTGGCGGCTTTATTGGGAGTTGCCGGTACGGCAGCCACATTCGGGTTGGTGCCGTACAAAGTTCTGGAAGCATTTATGTCCGAATTACCGGCCCGGGCGGTGAGCGCGCTTGGTTGGTGGTTGCACGCATATGTATGCTTTGCCTTGTCGCCGACCGAACCGCCGGTTTTCATGTATGCCAGTATGTCGGTAGTTGGTAGTTGGTGGTATGCGAGGGAGGCCCCTGGCTTAGCTGTGGGAGCTTATTGGGTTTCGGAGCGAGTTTGAGACGATGAACGGACGCTTGAAGGAGTGGAGGAAAAAAGTGGGAGAGAAACAACAACGGGAGAGAAGAACAAAAGCGGTAAGGCGCAAGTGAGGTGTTGGATAGCAGGAGAGGAGAGAGGCTGTGGCAATGACGAGCCCGCGCCAACGTATGTACGGCACCGTTTGTGGTACTGTTGGGCGGTCCCGACATTCGTCACGACTCTCGCTTCGTCGTTCTGATCTTCCCTCCCTTTGGTTCGGTTGGAGGTTGGAGGTTTGGAGGTTAGGCGAGTTGGTTAGTCGGAGCGGTGGGAAGTAACGGAGAGGTGTTGAAAGGGGAGGGACTCCTGCATCGCCTTCGCGCTGAGCTGGCGTTCAGTTGGTAAGAGGTATACGAAGGTGGTTAACTGGTTGGTTGGTTGGTTGGTTGGAAACTCCTTTACCCCTTAGTCCGACGGGTCATGTCCCTCACGTATTGGTGAATGGCCATGGCTGACCGTGAAATGAGGGCGGGGGTAAAATAAGGAGAGATAGCGTGCTGGCTGACGTGGTGTCTGGCTGTGTGAGTTTGCGGCGCATTGGTGCTGGCATGTAGGAAACGAGACGGCCGACGGTGGGTTCTGCGTTCCCGATCTCCTCCCTCATCTCCCGATGTTTTGTCCTACATGCCTGCTGATGGCCAAACCTCCGCTTTTTCCTCCTCCGCCCCATCCCATTCGGTGTGGCTGTGGCAGCAACCTGGCGCGTTGTGGTGTGGTGTGGTGTGGTGTGGTGTGGTGTGGCGTCGTCTGTGTACCGAGGCAGCATGATGCGATGTGTCCTAATTTGAAAAGATGTGTGTTTTTATATAGGGGGTAAGAGGGTCGGCATGTAGGCAGCATGATGCGACGCACGCACGTAGGCATGTATGTATGTCCTTTTGCGCTTACTGCAAAAATGTGTCCCCGCGTGTTTCGGAGCTCGTATGGTTTTCTTTGGGGTGTGTGTGTGTAAGGAGTGTGTAGAGGCTCTCTAGAGGCTCTCTAGCTTGGCCGGTCTGTGAAGTTCAGGGTGGCCCATTGTTAATGACCGCGGAGGGGAGCCGAAAAGATGTCGTAGAGGAGAAGCTTTGGGAGAGGCGAAGAGGCGTGTGTACGGGGATGCCGTACGAGGCGAAGAGGCGTGTTGAGACGAGGCGAAGGACAACGTGGAGGAGGATGCTGTATATGTGATGTGATGTCATGCCATGTACTGCAAACGGACAGGATTGCAATGCAATGCGAGAGAGATGGAGGTGAGGCGACGATATTACGGAGACGGAGGCGAAGCGGTGATCGGGATATATATCGATATCACGCTGCCAAACGGGAGATGTCACAGGTTGGTTTCTTTAATGTTTGGGTGTTTTGAAAACCCTAAGGAATCGTGTCCAGTCGTGTCGTAACTATACAAATAAATGCCGTACGATGTGTGTGCGAGTGCGTGCGTGCGTGTGTGTGTATGCATGCGCGATTTTGGCGCAGAGAGAGCAGGAGAGGTGGAAGAACGGCGCGCGGGCGCACGCCCGCACTTGCGCCCGGTGCGCAGCTTTCACGGACCTGCTTCGTTGTGCTTCTTTGCTGTTCTTCCGGGGGCACAGAAGCGCGGGGCACATCGGTTGAGGATGGGATGGGATGGGATGGGAGGAAAAGCCAACCGCCAGTAGCACACCGTCACCGGGCTGCTAAGCCATTTTCCGCGGGGCCGAGGCTGTGGCTGTGGCTGTCCGCGCAGCTCACTGTGCAGTGCTCATAACGACAGATCAACAAAAAGAGAAGACGAAGATGACAGTGTGTGGGGCGATATTGTTGGTATACTATGCGTTAAGAAGATATGGTTAATGCCACGCTTCTCTCCGTACACTGGCCCCTCGTGATGTCGTACACTGGCCTGGTGGTGATGTCGTACGCATTGGTGAGGGGGGTGGTGTGGCGTGTCTCAACGAAAGCTAAAGCGGTCTAGGAGGACCTCTGTTCTCAGGAGGAAGCCGTCTGAGGGCGGCTTCTAGCTTTATTTTTGGGAACACCCCCCAACACCCATGCACTTCAGAACACATCAGGTTCCGCCTCAATTTTGTGTTACACTTGAGCTGAGAGGCAGAGTTATTCATTAATGAGGGTAATATTGCCGCTGCAGGGTTGCAGAAAGAAAAAGACGCTTGGTGCTCCGTGGGACGCGGTGGCATTTTGAGCTGCGGCTGCGGCGAATCATTTCACACATGTATGTGCCCGTGATGCGGTGCCGGCCTAGTGGCTAATTGGTTCCTATCTCACTTGCTTTTAGTGACTACAAACAATACCGCTACTGTGTAGCTTTCAGTACTGTGTTGGTGTGTGTAGAAGAGAAAGTGTATGTGTGTGTTGGGGGGGCGGGGTTTCCTTGGTGGCTACAGGGTCTTAGTTCGATGGTTGCGGGTACTTTGTGTGTCTGTTTGTCTGTCTGTGTACGATCTGTGTCTTGATTGCCAGTGACGGACCTGGGGCTGATTCGAGTCGAGTCTGGATGTGGGGCGGGGCGGGGCTCTCTACTTGGGGTGCAGCAAAAAAAGAGATGATGGAATGGGGTGAGGATCGCGCATTTCATGATGATGATGATGATGATGGATAATAATGTTGAATGAAAGCTCTCCTTAAGGGTACGGCGCGTGATGTCTGAACGATGGCAAGGTATGTTTTTATGGTCCTACGTGGGGTAACACGAAGTAAGTGCGGAGGGGTGTAAGGAGCATGATGAGGAGCAGGAGTTGGCCGGCGGCCAACTGTATGTGTTCCCTGTATGTGAGAAAAATGGTGTTCAGACACCCATCTGCATATCGCAACCTGCCGTCGGATGATTCGGCGTACAGCGTCCGTTTGCAAACGGTTGTGCGGTTATAATAGTCGTCGCGATACATGGCGCGACGGATGAGCTAATGCCCTTTTGCCCCAATTTTCCCAGTGCACATAAACGAGTTTCGTTTTCGTCGTCTTGCGCGTTTATTAGTTTGCGTTGCGTTTTTCATTGAATCTGAAAACGCTTACAGTTTAAGTGGCGACCGGTTTGCAGCTTGCGCTGCCGGAAGTCCGCAAAGCTTCTCGCGTAGTGTTGTATGGTATTGAACGGCGAGTAGTACGATATCGTACGCCATGACGGATCCCGCTCCAAGTCCAGCGGGTATAGAGGTGCTTAGAGAAGCTGTTTAATCGCTCGCCGGCCGTTTTGAGCGAGTTTTTTTTGCAGAATATTGTCATACGTACGAGTAGTATGCGGATGCGAGTTATGAACTTCGAGGGTCGTATTTCTTCGTGTTCCTTCCAGTCCGGTACAAAACATTGCGACCGCGATTTTGTTTGACGGGCTGACGACGTTGGTTGGTTGGCTGTGATGACGGTCTTCTGCGGTGCTTCGGGTGAGGTGAGTGACAAGGCCCTCTGGCGGGCAAGGTGCTTTGATTAGCACACCGGTTTCGCATTTTTTTGCGAGAAAATGGTCGAAATGGTGTCTGTAGCAATAGTCGTGGTCGTGGTAATTGTATTGTCAGTGTTGCGAGTGAGTAGAGAAAAGCTTTCCAGGCAGAGTTTAAGCAAAGTTCCATTATGCAGCTCATGCGCATGTTACTGGAGCTGTTTTTGTCGCTGGTCGCGGCACATCTTTTACAACGTTATGCCCTTTTTTGAGTGTTGTGTAGAGTGTTGTATTTTTCAGATGTCCACTTTCATTATCACCTTCATCATCACCACCACTGTATTCGTTTTTACTTTAGGGCACACCCGCGAAGACAAGATGTTATTGGCTGGAGGTCGTCGGGTTCACCTGCGTGCCATTTTGTTCGTTGTATGGTTCCTTATGCGGTAAGGGTGCTGCTGCTGCTGCTCCTGCTGCTCCTGCTGCTGGTACTTGCTGCTGTCTAGAGGTGGGGTGAGACGAGTCTGCCCGCGTTCGCACGTTCGGGGTATGGCCATCGAATCTTGGATTGTGTGTTGCCCATGACGAGTGTTATTATGCGGGGTGACGATGGCGGTATCGGCTGTGGTGTTTTCGGGGGTTGATGATCCTGATGTCCTGATGAGAAGGATCAGTAGGATGACGATGATGGTGATTGTGGTGGTAGTGGGCGGTCGTATTTGCGCTGGAGAGAGGATCGTGTGATGGTGCGAGTGGTCGGGATGATGGTGCAACCAAGGAAGTCGATCGATCCTGAAGCTTGCTGCGATCGCAGCGACATACCATGGAGAGCTTTATTGCTGCGATGCTGCCTACTACAACACATGTCTAAAAAAAGGAAAGCGTCATGCACGCTCTAAAAAAAGGAAAGCGTCATGCACGCTCGGCAATACTAGGCCGAAAGCGACTTTTGCACCCCCAACCCTTTTCCCCGCGTTAATGCGCAAGGGAGCACTGAGCTCTGCGCGCTGCGCAGTGGATTGCTGTGCAGTGCGTTTTCTGTAATTTTGCTTGCTTGCTTGCTTTGCTATGCTACGCACCTAACGCACAGGTACTGTGCCGTATTGTGTACTGTTGTGGTGTGCTGTTGCGTTGCGTTGTAGCTTTGTTACAGCCTCTGTGCCAGGGGGCGTATCTTCTCTCCCACGAGGGGCGGTGTCATGTAGCATCATAGGTATCCTCGAGTCGTCGTCGTCGTCGCCGTCATCGTTCACCGTTGTTAAGGAGTGGAGTGGAATGGAATGGATACACCAGTCTTTGGCTGTTTGGCGCTTTGGCATCATTGCTACCGCAGTTAAGGAAGGTGGTGGTGGTGGTGGTGGTGGTGGTGGTGACAGCGGCTGTATGTGAATAGCGGCACGTGCCCTGGGGATGGCGATGGTGATGATTGTGACCGGCGTAACGAGACCGGCGATGACGATGGTCATGCGTCCCGCCCTCCTCGCCATCCCGGTTGTGGGTGCGGACCTACGCGACCTATACGAGTGTGTGTGGTTGTTGTATATATGCATGCATGTATGTATGTATGATTGTGTTCATGCTGGAGAGGCGGCCCCAACGCTTTGGAACGCACCGTGAAGGGCAGATCAGCAAGCGGTGTGTTGCGCTACCGGGCAACGCGGCCAGGGGGGTTTGAGGAAATTTAAGGTGGCGAACGTTGAAGGTGGTGGTGATGTCCGGTTCATCTATCTACACCGCATTTGCGTTGCTTTTCTGCGATTCGTCACTGAACAAGGGGATGTTGTGCATTTCTGCTGCTGCTGCTGCTGCTGCTGCATAGCCACAGCCACAACCACAACCACACACCTAATGGCGAGAGGAGAAAGTCGGTAATCGTTCGCTCGTTGTTCGTTTGTTTTTTCTCACGAAACTGATGTTTTATTATCCTAAATCCTAAGAGAAGGGTTTCAAGCCCAATACACAGACGCCGCCTAGGTCCATATGGACCAGAAGTGGAAGTGAAGAAAGCGAGACACACAGTGTGCTCCATTCCACATTGGTGCTGCTGCTGCCAAGTGTACAGGATGATACCGGTCAGAGCAAAACCAGGTCGCGACTGCTGCTCCATGACTGTCTGCTCCATGACTGTCTGCTCCATGACCGGAAGTTGGTGATTTGCCCCCGCGCCGCTGCCTCCTCTATCTTTCCAACCTGCCGTCATTTTGAGAAAAATTGCGGCGCCGTCGAAACGGTGAGAAATATGTATGTATGTATGTGCGTGTGTTCGATGGTAGAGCGAGCTCGCAACACGTTTGGGGCCTCTAGGCGTGCTGCCTAAGGGCTGCTGCTACATATGTATTTCTGCTGCTGTTGCTGCTGTTGGCATTAAGCAGCGGCGTGTATAGCCAACGCTTACGCACTCTTTTGTTGAAGGGAGAGGAGGGAGGCTGTTATGAATGGGGGGGCACCTTTTGGGTGCCACCTAAGGGGCTTGGGGGTTCCTGGGAAGGGGGGCGAGGCTTAAGCGGACGGCTTTTGTGTCGAGGGAATCGGCGACGGTTAAAGAGATCTTGACGGTTGACGGAAGGCCGGGGAGGGAGATTTTGCATGAGAATTTCCCTTTCGATGGGTAAGGCGGGCGGGCGGGTAATGTTGGGGGCAGGCATTCCTATTGGATCTCTCACATTTTGTCATACATACACATACACGGAATGCGGGGACGGGGGTAGGACAGCAGGCAGCTATAATATGGAAAGCTGTACGCATGCGACGTGTACGTGTGTACGTGCACTTGGTCGCGCTGACGTATGGGCGAGTGTACGGGTGTACGACGATGTTGACAGCTGTGTATTTCTCTCCCTGGAGTGTATGAGCTACATGAGGTGTGGTATTTCGCGCATTCCGGCGCGGCGTTACACTTTTTCTTCGGGTTCACTCGCTTGTTTCGGCGCATCGGAGCATCAACCGTTCGATTGGCGGCGCTCTGGCATGTCGTGCGGGTGTGCTCACTGGTGGACGGACAGTCGCCAGGACTGGGGCGATGTAAGGGAACTGTGTTTTATTTCGTTTCTTCGAGGGGATGCCGTGTAGTGGTTTTTCCTGAATTAGCCGTCGTTAGCAATAAATTAAGCGCAATATCGAAGCCGGGGCACGTTTATGACTCTCATCATTTGGCAAAAGCCAACGCCCGCGGCGGTGCTGTGGAGTGCGAGTATGTTGTCGGAGCTTTAGCAGAGTCTTATTAGCCTAAACCTTTGTTTTTACGCAACAACGCGAGTGGGAAATGTGGCCGTGTTCCCACTGCGCGAGCTGTTGCTCGTTCCTTGCCCAAAGGTGATGCGTTATTAGTAGTTGTTTCTCGCTTTGCTTTGCTTTCATTCGCAGGAGGTGCTTTGCCCGTTGGGCCGGAAATTAAGCTCCCAAAATTTTATTGGCTTAACATCATCATATATGCATGTCTGTCCAAGTTTATTACATTGCGGCGGTGGCGGCTGTGGCTGCTGGTGCCGCTGCTGCTGCCCCTGCAGCGGCGGGGCCTGGGCGAGGGCGGCTGTTGCTGCGGCTTTTTACTGCAATATTCACAATAGGTGAAAAAACGTATGCCCCCTGGCCCTATCCTGTTGCGTTTCGTGAGACGAACGTTTTTGTTACCCAACGCTAAAATCTGTCGTACGTTCCAATTGTATTGTGCGTGGCGGTGTATCGTCATCATATATATACATACATATATATGCGTCAAATGAAACAAACGACCACAGGCTAAATTATCACATTGAATGTAACAAAAGAATAATCACAAAAGAATGAGAGCAATGGTGCGGAGCTGTACACGATTGAGTGGTGTGATGGAGTCAATCAGATGGCATTAGATGGCAAAATGAGCCAATCGCCAGCAATTAACCTCTTACCGGCAGAGCGCATCCTGCCAGCTATCGATTATTTACATGAATGGCGCACGTCGGATACACCACAGACTGACTGACCGAAACTGCACATCCTGGCCACACATCCTGGCCACGAAGTGGAGTACACGCCCATATGGCTGTAGATTGCAAAAACACATGTCCAGTTTTCTTGTTTCCTATCTAAGAAATCTAAACACTTACATACAACTAACAACGCCGTTCTCAACTTCTAGCAACGCCTAGCAGCATTTAGATGCACTCTTCTTGCCTCTCATCTGCAGATAAGTGAAATGAGAAATCCTACGGTACCCCAGGTTTCCAAGGTCTTACCGGTCTACCGGTGTAATGTTATTCTACACAGACAGAAAAGTCGAAACAAAGGCGGGAAAAAGTCACTCGAGCAAAAGGTCATGCGCATCCATACAGTGACAGCCCAAACACAGCACTACATTGCACCGCTCGAGTCAAAGCAAGGTTGGTAGCAGCCAGATTTTAGGTGATGCCACTCAAACGCGCCTTCCGTACGGATGCAGTGGATGCTGGATACAGCGGAGCGTCGTCATCGCACGCTGTCCTCCTTTAATACCGCCGCCAAGGGGCGGCGGCAAAGGCGGCGGCGGCTGCGGCCA
>NW_003307547.1:1907245-1933010 GCF_000143455.1 Volvox carteri f. nagariensis | reverse complement strand
CGAAGAAGATGGGCACCGCAGATGCGAGCGACAACACGAAACCGGCTCCTAATAGCCCCAGCATCACATCGAAGCAGGCGGCATCTGAGAGGTGCAGCTGCTCGCAAAGCAGCCCCGCAACCTGGTTGAGAACCAGATTGATGAGCAGCGGCGATAGGAGACCCAGCACGGAAGGGCATATGATGCAGAACCACAAGGGCGGCGGCGCGGTGACGAAGACGGACGGCACGGCGACGGCTGCTGCGGCGGCGACGATCCGCGCCGCCCAGGCGGCGGCGCCGCCGGCGGCACCGCCTTCCTCGCCGCCGCCGCTGGCAACATTGACGTCTTCGCCGCCTCCACCTTCACCGCCGCTTGGGTCGGCAGCGGCAGCGATGGCGGCGGCGGCGGCGGCGGAGGAGGAGGAGGAGGAAAGGCGCGGCAGCGCTTGTTGCAGCGTCTCTGCCATTTGTGTAAAGACACGGCTCGCCAGCTGTACGGCGATGTACGGCACCTGAGGGCTGCTGTCGCCCTGTCCTCCCCATGTGTGCAACACTATCTGGCGGTCCAGGAGCAGCTCACCGGCGGAGGCGTCGAAGATGGCATAGGGCCCTGCTGTCGGTATTGGGGGGGAGGTGGGCAGTGCGAGGGGGGGAGGTGGGCAGTGCGGGCGGGGAAGGTGGGCAGTACGAGGGGGGGAGGTGGGCAGTGCGAGGGGGGGAGGTGGGCAGTGCGGGCGGGGAAAGGGGGCACGGGACGTTGCATGTCGTCGCATGACGAATTTCCCACAATGCTTCACGTGAAGGGGGTGTTTTGTTCGATACATGGGCCGTGTTGGCATGTGAGGAGAAATGAAGCCCAAATGCGATACTGTTCGTTGAGGGAGCCAACTAAAAATCGTCGTCACCGACGTCACCTCTTGACGAGGGAATTGACACTTCATCACCATGCAACCTGTCGTACACTACCTGTCGTACGGTCAAAGAGCGCGATGGTGATTGGAAACAGGCGACGTCCCAGCACGCGCTCCAAGCTGCCGGCGGCCAGGTTCATAACGCCTACGGCGCCCGCAAGCGCCGCCAAGCCGCCGCTGTCGTACTCGGGCGACGTCCTGGCAGTTTCGCGCCGTACACCCCCAGCACCGGCGACCTTCAGACTCTCCCTTAGACCGCGGCCTGGTTGCGGATCTTGCTCTTGCTGTTCTTGTTGATGGCGCCGGTCCTGGTCTTGCTGTTGCCCCCACTCCTGCTGCTGCTCCTGCTGCTGCTCCGTGCTATCCGGATCTCTATCGGGTAGGTGCACTGCCAGGGAGATGAAGGGCTGATTTTCAGCGCGCCTGTAGCGTGCATTGCAAGGCTCGGGTAAAGGCAGGTGCGAACTAGGTTCGGCGGCGATTGGTTGCCGGCCGGTCCTTTCTGTAAGACATCAGTCTACCGTAAAATAGCAAAGCGGTAACCATCCGCATTTTAATCTATGTTTTAGGAGCATGAAGCTTTTAACGCTGGGCTGTCGAGGGTATGCATTAGGGTTGTTGGTTATTAACTGACCTGGTGAGTTTGCTCCGTCCCGCTGTAACCACAACCAAAGATTTGAACCGGTCCAGATTGGTAAGAATTTCCGAAGCCGTTTCTCCGCCATCTGCGGTAAAGCGTACCATAGGCATGAACGCCAGACAGGGCGCGCTGCAGGTTATGCAATGCACTCTGGTGCATTTCTTGAACGTAGTTGACCAACAATGTCAAATCGTTTGCAGAATCTTGTACCTGTCAAATGCAACCACTCCCGTCCAGTGCCCAGCCGGGAAAGAAAGCGCAAATCCGACTGGTAAGCGGAGTCCATGGAGCCTTTCGAGAAACAACCCATTCTGGATATACCCATTAGAGCCCCATGGAGTCCAGGATGAAGGAGGGCAACTGACGCTGCCACGGCCAGAATAACCAGCACGAGACCATACGTTAATTTGCCCCTGAACATGGTATACATACACTTGAGCCTAGATAGATGAACGAACACGTCCAAGACGAAATCGTCTTTCCTCAACACTTCACTCTTTCTGTCCAAACCATTCCGTTGGACTTACGACATCGTGTTAGTTGCAGAAATACTCAAAGCAACCGTTACTCATCTTAACTCAATGACGATCATCCGATGATAATTATGCCTTTGGCGTTTTTTGCGTCGTTTCTGTTAACTTTTGCAGCGACTGCAAATCGTATCGCAGCAGGCTACGAAGAGTGCCCCAGTAGAATGAAGTTTTCGCAACACGAAATCAGGATGCCTGCAATGCGGAGAGGATGTCACCTCGTGACCGACAAGGTGCGTTGGATGCATAATGCGGAGTAATATCGTCCCAAGCAGGTACTAGCATGACAACACACGAAAACATAATTAAAAAAATATATATTGCCATTGTGCTTCACCTTATTAGCAAAGCGTTCTGAGCCCATTTCTATCCCTGTCGATCTAACGCCGCATGGTTCACCCTACGACGCAGTCCGCCAGCAACACGCACTTCTGGTCCAGACCGCATATGTATAAAACAAGCGCATAAATCCGAAAGCTTTTTTTGTCACCCACGTTACGTACCTCCACCCCAAATTGGGCAGTGGACATCCTCTACCTGCCGACCTGCTCTGTTTGGCACCAATGTCATTCCATGTGCCTTCCGTGGCAAAGTCCGAAGCTGCCTCTTATCACTCACCTCCCGTCCATTGCATCCCCCTGTTTTTCCCGGCAGCGCGCTAGCTACGGTACCCATATTCTCCTCCTTGCCACGCCTCTCCCCCCTTTCCACTTCTGCCAACCCAGTGCCGCTCCCTAATATCCCTTTGGGGCCGCGGCGCCCCGTTTCTCAACCCCTCTTGCCCTGACCCCGCCTTCCCCCAAACCCTTTCCACTGCCGTCCTGCATTACGTGTACTTTCCCCACGGGCATGCGTGCCGTCCTGCATTACGTGTACTTTCCCCACGGGCGCCTGGATCCGAAACCCCCCCCCTTCGGCGGGTCGGTGGGTCGGTTGCAAAACAGATTCTGAAGGAGATCGGGAGCTCTCTCGCCGGCTACAAAGTGGGCCTGGCAAACATCTTTAGTAGGTCTTCCTCCCGATGGTAGGGATAGCAAGAAGTAAGATTTTGCCGTAGTACCTGCATGCAATAGAAAGTGTACGGTCGCGGACGTGCTTGTGACGAGGGGGTGCACCGGGGACCAAGCCCCAGCACCCAAGAAGCGTTCGGGGGCCTTGGAAAGTGCCTGCGCACTCCCGTGAAGTAGTTTTAGTGATCCGATGTTCGTGCAACGCCGCCAAAGAACGGGCTGTGCAACCAAATGCAAGGAATAGAAGCTCCAGCATGTAACACGTCAGCTCCGCTGGTGACATGACATCATTTTGCCCCCTGTCCCAACCGTACACAAACAAAAAACCAACTATTAACTGCCCCAACAAAAAACTGCTCCGCCGACTAATCGAGAAGTGTGTGTCAAACCAATTTGTAGTCCAGCACACGAGTGCCTCCCTAACAATCAACGAGAATGCTGACCCCGATGTACGGAAGGATATGGAGACCTACCTAAACCTTTCCGTACCCGAGGTACGGCACCCCACGGCATGGATGGGGTGTTGGGAAAACACCTGTTTACAAAAGGAGGTAACAACGTGTCATACTGTCGTACTTGCATGCTTGGGGGTCTCGGGAACGGCTGCATGTGCATGTGCATGTGTGGGCGGTGCATATGGATCCGCATGCGCTTGCTCTCCTGTCTTGGCTATGGCCCATCCAACCAACCAGGTAGCCAGCAATAAGTTGCTCCCCATCAGCCGCACATGCGTGTGTGTGGGGGGGGTGGCAGTGGGGGGGGGTGTACGTGGGGGTGGGGGTGGGGGTGGGTTGGGTGGTGGGGTGGTGGTTGGGGGGATGGGGGGATGGGGTTTGTGTGTTACACCTTTTGGAGTTGCGCTTTACTCTCCAAAGGTGTATCCTGGGGGGCCATGCACACGAGCCGTGGGGGGACCCACGGGCCTGCCGCCTAGGGCTGTTCAAAAAGGGATGCGTGTAGGCGCTCCCTTTACGGTTCGACACCTTAAATTGAAACACAGCTCCCGTTTTCCCTGCATTCCCCTTCCCTCCCCCTTCCTCTATCCTTTTTGTTCTCTGTACCTGGGGCCCTCCCGGCCCCGCGCCCTGACCCCGTGCTCGGATGAGTGAGTGGATGTATGAATGTATGTATGTACGTAGGGTGCCAAGGCCCCTTGGATTCATACCGATGAAGGGCCTGACGACATGCCTGCCCATGTCAAGAGCTCCCTGCTCGGGGCCTCCCTCACCGTCCCCATCAGCCAGGGCCGTCTGGCGCTGGGAACATGGCAGGTGTGAGGAGGCGGGAGGAAGGGCGGGCGAGCGGGAGGGCGAGAGGAGGGCGGGAGGAGGGGCGGGAGGAGGGCGGGGGGACGGGCGGGAGGAGGGCGGGGGGACGGGCGGGAGGAGGGGCGGGAGGAGGGGCGGGAGGAGGGGCGGGAGGAGGGGCGGGAGGAGGGGCGGGAGGAGGGGCGGGAGGAGGGGCGGGAGGAGGGGCGGGAGGAGGGGCGGGAGGGCGAGAGGGAGGAGGGCGGGAGGGGCGGGAGGGCGTGCACACAAACACATTATTCACGCATGCGTATGCCACGTATAGCATATACACATACATACGCATGTAGACACACATACATACACACGCGTTTTCTCATCGTGCTGAGTTTTGGTGACGTGATATGGCTTCCCTGTGTACAACGCTTCCAGCACTGCCATTACTTCCACTGCCACTGCTGTCACTGCTACTGCCATTGCTGCCACTGCTGACATTTTTTCTGACATCGTGGTCGCTTTCCCCTTCCACCTCGGATGATACACAACGAACTTAACTAACTAAACCAACCGAAGGGCATCTGGCTGTGTGAGCACCGAGACCATGCGTCTGGCCGCAACATCATCGTAACGCTCCAGGGAGAGTAGGCATGTGGCTGCGGCGAACTCAGCTCGTTATGCGCGGATGTATAGCCAGACAGTCGCGAGTGACTGTAGGACAGACAGCAGACAGACAAACAGAAACCGTTTCACGCAGTGCGTGAGGTGCATGGAGCCAAGTACGTAGCTAAGCATGCCTGATGATGATGGCTGATGTATGTATGATGCAGACTCGATGGTGGTGCGCTTGGTGGACCTTGATAGCAGAAAAAGAACGGAAAGACTACACCCCGGGACACCGAACCCCCGGTGGCATGACTGTCATTTGTTTTTCAGTGTACAACAGTTTTTCACGGTCTTGATTACAGTTAATGGGCGGGCAGCGGTACGTGTCACGGAGGTTATGACATATGAATATCTGTATACAGAGGGGGCGGGCGCAGCAGCTTTTTAACCGACTTGGTTGACGTGCCCGTCATCGGGCACCTAAGTATTTAGGAATCACTCTAAAAGCACTATCGCCGTCAGGCTATGAAACGGACATGACGCAAGAGCAGGACACAGTATAGAGTAAGCTTTAAAGAAGCTATCTTATCGGAGTGAGAACGCATGCTGGAGTCACTGGGCACTTAAAGTCATGAGGGCACGACAGGCAAAGAAACACACACACGGCACAGGGGCAGGACATTGTATAAATTAATTGAGCTGTAAATAAAGCTCCTTTATTGACCAAGATGGGCATTCTGGAGACGAAATCGACCCGCACATGTCCTGTATGTCAGACAAATGCGTTACCTTTTACTATTACAGGGAAATCGACATCCCCGAGGAAGGGCTGCTCGTTAATGCTATTAAAGGAAGGGCTGACTGTTGGAAAGTGCAATGAAACGACCTGAAGAAGGAACACAATCAAAGCGAGCCTGCAGTAGGCAAAAGGTTACGGACGGTACGGGCAAGAGGTTGCCTCCCGTGCAGATGAAGTGCGAGGACCTGCGATACAGTAAGATGGTATTTGTATTGGTAACTGGCAGGCCGTGGATTGACGGCGCAACTCGTGGAGGGGCATTTTGCAATCGCCAGAACAGTGACAAGTTGTACGTGTAGAAATCGCAGGCATAAAAACGAGTTAACAGAGTCGGATGAGTCCAATGCAGTCATGATTGGCAAGTTTTGTCGAAGTTTGTGCCGAGCAATGACGCAAAGAGTTAAGCGGTTCTGAAACACGCGGCCCCTGCTTAGGCAAAACTCGGCAACTGAGTCGCTTGAGCTAAAATGAAGTGTCCTTGCTGAATCGCAATAAATAATGTTATTGCCGTTTGAAGGGATCTCCGTTCCGAGTCGATTCGAGTTGCCTAATTCATGAAAAGCTTGATCAAGCTAATCAAGCTCATTGTCTGTTTTACGGAATAAGACGCAGGTGCGATGCAGAATAACATATTCAATTAACATTAAACACGCTGTTTTTGTCGTCAATTGCCTACAATCCTGGCAACCCCCTTGACAACGAAACCAGGCGTGCGGCAAAGGTTGCCAATGGCAGCATAAGCTGTGTCTTCATCCTAGCAACAGTGCGAACAGTGTTATATTCTATGCCGGGGGACAGTGAAGTGCCTTGTGCTGGGCCGTTCTCCTGTGCCGGCGTCTCTCGTCGTCGCTGGTGTACACGTCTGTAGCAGCTGACCGCTGAAAAGGTCTCTCGAGTTGCTGGTGGTCGCGCTCTGCGCGTATTTATAGCGCCGTACTGTGTACCGGCTGCTACAACGTCCTGTCAGGGGTAGGCTCTGCGCTCTGCAGCAGTCCAATACCTTCCAAGTGGCGCGAAATGCTGTGAGTTGGACGCTGTGCTGACAGCTGCAGACCTCCGGCGATGTTGTAGAGTAACCGTATACGGCAGGCGACGGTATGTTCGACGCCCTTCGTGCCTTTTTGCTGACACAGGTGTAAGGTGTCCAAGTGACGTCAACTCTTCTGACTCTTCTGACTTTAAGAAGGGCACGCCGTTCTCAACGACGTGTCGTTGATTTGTTTTGGTTAGCGGACTAACGAACAACCACTCAGTGGTGAACTGCTGATGCCTGGGAAGCAATCAATATGTGCTCAATGCGTGCTGTGCATGCCCATATGGGTGCGTGTGCAACACATACGCGCACCCGTCCATCCAGCAGGCTGCCAACCATGTATCGATTGTGGTCTAGCTGGTCTAACAACTGGTCTGGGCTTCCAATTAAAGGTCATATGCCGCTAGCCGCATCAGAATCGATGCTAAATTAAATCGATCGGCGGGCAGTCAATAATTTTTTTGACAGCAATTTTCATAGGAGGTTTTCGTGAGTAGTTGCCTTACCACTTAGACGTCATCCAGACGAAGAGGAACTTGCAGACAGGAAAGTTGCTCTTGCTTCCGTGTGGGTTGCGTGGTGGCGACTCGCCATCGACTCGCCATCGACGCCGCCACCCGCTTCCTCGGAGGAAGCGGCGCTGCTTCTGGACGCTGTAGATTAGACAGAAGCCGCAACGGAAAACTGTCAGTAGTGACAATCTACACTCGCGAAAAATTCGATACTCTTTACGTCGCACTACTAATGTGACTTACTGTAGGCCTGTACGGTCCAGTCGTACACGCCAACGACATTCAATCGAGTTCGCTCAGGATAAATACACAGAAGAACTTGGTTGTATTTCATTTCACTAGAAAACCTACAGACTATTTCTTGTGACCGGCCTGCGATTATGGTGCATGTCATGTATATGAAACGTCTAACCAGAACAAGCTACAAGCAGCAGCATACAATTTAGGCAGCGATCACGGGCCGACGATGATCTCCTGGACATAGTTGTATGTAGTTGCGATTATCCAGCGCTCGACATCTTCATCCATCTAGTCGGTGAAGGGCAAATGGCAGTCGACGGAGTGCTTTGCAACGCCCTGGTTGTACTCCTTTGTCTGCTGGCGCTTGTCAACGCAGCGATGCCTGAAGTAAATAAAGGCTTAGTTCAACTTCGAAGCGGACAAGTAGAGCTGAATAGGTAGGTGGGTGCACCGCGTACACAGGTCTCCATGACGTACGAAGGCCTATGGAAGCAAGCGAGTAAGGGCAAACATAGAACATCATAGTCGGCTTTGGTAACCTAGTACCCTAGCTTTTACTTAGCGTTAAATTGAGCCTGTTTCTGATTTCTTTTATGCTTTCTTATGACATACAACGCTTGTTTGCATGGTGCTGGTTCTGCAGCTCAAAAGATATAGATACAGTAGTTTAGCTTATATTATTAGGCGCTATAGCTTCTGGAGAAACTGCCGTCGTTTGCGCACCGATGTGTGTGCACCGCCGAGCTAGCTCGGCCTAAGATTGGGCAGATTGAAGATATTTGAAGGTCCAATAATAATTCGGAAGTCAGAACCACTGCATACAGAATGTTAGCTACCTGTTGCCCATGCAACAAGGCCGGGAACTGTGCGTTTCTCGCTTCAAGTAACGCATCAGTAATCGATCGGTGTCCTACCCCCCCACACACACAAAAAACACGCGCAACCAAAGTCAAATTTGAAAATTTCATGAAGTATATCAACCCATGATAATTTGGCTACCTCGTATAAATTACCTTGTATATTTATTCCGGATCACGTGTTTGCGGGCGGGGTCGAATTACAGAACAGGAACAATTACGCTGTAGCTAATGGGGCGGCCAAACCTACGGGTGAGGCCTGGTCGCGTACATCATCTGGCCCCTTTGGTTATCTTTTGATTATTATTGCTGGGAAGCGTCACCTGATGACTTACACATGCGCCGGCGCCGTGCACCCGCCGGGCGGACATATATGCATTGAATATGCATTGAATAGCGACTATTGAATAGTAATACATAGCTAACTGGCGAAATGGAGCGAACGACGCCGTCATGCTACTCTAGCTAGCTTATTTCGTACACTGGGCAAGCAAGCAGTACACATGAAAGATGCCAATCAAGCCAATCAAGGGGATCGGATCCCTATCTACTCTTATCAAGCTCGCTCTTATCAAACCCCTTGAGCGAATGGTCATCCGGGAGGAACTCGTGCATATGCCGTACTACTACGTAGCGCCACCCGAAATATGCTTTAGCTTTCAGTCAGTTACCTGCTTCCTTGGACGACATCAGTACAGCTTGTTTGATTACATCAGCTATAAGTGTGACAACTTTCTCGCTGCGGATATACTGAAGTCTTTCTTCCGAATCTTCCCCTACAGGAGGAGGGCAATATGGCAATAGGGGAGCGAGCGTATATGCATGTGGCCCTGTTCGCCATCCACTTTTTGAGGGATGCGCGTGATGGCCGACGTGTTGAAATAAACCATGTCGTGCGTACCAACATGTTGCATCGTTTACCTACTTAATTAATGGTTCGGCTGCAATAAACAAACCTATATGTTTTGCGGCTCCAAAAACACTTTACTTTACATATATCCCAGTCGCTCCCTTTTCGAGTCCAATCAACCCGGTGGCATATTCGTTGTAAATGCAGATGAATGTCTTGCTGCTTGTGCATATTGCTGCATATTGCTGCATATTGTTGCATATACATATTATTGTTGCAGGCCCGTCTACAAAACACCCCAACCAACTGCACGAGCGCCAGCAGCTGGGCAACAGTCTACAAATGGTGGAGATGTCGCCCCTGGCACGATGGGGGCCATCACAAATGGTGGCGGGGTGGCGGGGGATGATGGTGCCAGTGATGACGGGCAGAACCTGTACCTGGTCCAGTACGGCTCAGCAGGTATGCATGAACATTAACAGCGGTGAGATGGTAATAAAGAATCGCACAGGCGGCCGGGTTTCTGGGTCTAGATCTGGGTCTGGGTCTGGGTCTGGGTCTGGGTCTGGGTCTGGGTCTGGGTCTGGGTCTGGGTCTGGGTCTGGGTCTGGGTCTGGGTCTGGGTCTGGGTCTGGGTCTGGGTCTGGGTCTGGGTCTGGGTCTGGGTCTGGGTCTGGGTCTGGGTCTGCGTCTGGGATCAATAGGTGGATAGGTCGATAAGTGGATAGATAGATAGATGGGTAGATAACGTGTTTTTCATCCTCGATTCGGCTATTTAGTACCACAACAGCGGCAAAACCGCTGCCCTCTGGGGACATGGTACTTGCCTCTTCGTGCTCTGTTTGCCTCCCGAGCCCAGCAACATAAACGAAACTGCATTAGCTTACGATGTGCTAAACGAGGAATGAAAACCTTAGCATGTGTTGGCCAAATGACGGCTGCGGCTCCCGAAAAGGGCAGCCCCATCCAGTGCTTATACTTCGCCATTTGCACTCCCGGTTGCCTCCCATCTGAGGGGTACTCCTCTGGCAAGACAGTCAGACGCGTATGAAAAACACGTGTTATTGGAATGCCCAGCCTATAATGATATTCGTGCTGAAGAGGGATTCGATTATCAACAGAGCATGTTGGAGGCCATGAAATGGGAACCAGCACGTCTGGCGAGGATGTTGGAACGTATGTGGGCTCACCGAAACTCAGTTATCCCCGTTGGACGCTAGTCTGGGCTGATGTGCGGTGTTTCCTTTTCTCCGTGGCTTTTAGGCGTTGTAGTATTGCCCTTGGGCCTTCGGCCCGTATGGGTAGTTTTTCAGGTATGGGGTCACGCACCCCCCAGCCATGTAACACACACACAGATGGATAGATGGATAGATGGATAGATGGATAGATGGATAGAGATGGATAGAGATGGATAGAGATGGATAGAGATGGATAGAGATGGATAGAGATGGATAGAGATGGATAGAGATGGATAGAGATGGATAGAGATGGATAGAGATGGATAGAGATGGATAGAGATGGATGTAAACGTGCGCTGACGGGACATACATACAGCTCATAGCGTTGCACATACATACATATATACATAGGGTTTGGCACTACTGGTAAGGCGCGACCATTGCCCCCGGGAGATCCCGGGATCGATACCCATTAGGGTCAAAAGTCCTTCCGATGATGGAAGGCATTGCGCCCCTAGATGATGGACGGTGGTAACCTGGGATAAAGTAAACCTGCGAGTCGATCAGTAACGGAGTTGGGCCGCTGTCGACCCGGCAGATTCCGTTGAATGCTGGTGGTGGGTGCGGAACCTGAGCGATCCACTGAGAAGTTGACTAGGGTGACTGGATGAGGGTGCCCCGAAATACCGGGGAAGGCAGGGTTTCGCAGGGTAGCTGCCACGGGCGAAGATACACCCCCCTGTTTCACACATCATACAGCTCGCGCGCGGCGCTCGTCAAAGAGTATATGTGCGTCGCTTGGTGCTACCTAGGACTCGTGTATCGCCATACCCTGATTGTCCCCGCGGGGTTCTTGGCACCAGCAGCGGTGCGAATTGGCTAGCTAATTAATGCAACCAGCCGGCAAGCAGCAACTAGAACTTTGATGGATCCATGGAAGGGCACGTAGACAGAAATAATATATGTAGCCACCCAAGTAACCCCTTATCCGCCGTACTATTACAGCATCACAGCGCGGAGCCATTAGCGTGTTTCGATTTGACAGCAGCAGGTCCCTATCCATGGGAAACAAGCGGAGGCGAGAGTTTTGGGAAAAGGCGTCATAGGAGCATGCCTAATAAAGGTCGGGGAAGTAGTTCGCTCCGCTGTTGGCTGCATGTTATTTGTGGCAGGCAGCAGTAATTTGGGCGCCAACCCGCCGCCGCCTGAACTCGCCATGACGCCATTGGCTTATTTCCAAAGCTTTCTTTGGGGTAGCTGCTGTCTCTTTGGGTCCTGTTGTGTTGGGCAATCGTACTGCTGACGACGAAGACGTGTGCAGTACACAACGGTAAATCCATTGTCCATTCATGCCTGCACTTCGATGCTTGCACTTCACGCCAGCAACTCACTTCTTCCCCCTGGAATTGTTTTCCTGGCGCCCCGGCCCCACTAGGCGGCGATGGTGAAGCACTTCGTGACGCCTTGCTTGACAGGAGCTGCAAGGTGATAGCTTACATCCCGGAAGACACACTACTGGTTTATGGCTCGGACAGTGCTGTCGCGGAAGCGGCATTACTCAACAATGCACTTATGGTAGGTGTTCTGCTGTATGTATGTATGTATCGACATGTATGATATAGAGGTAATAGGGACCTCCCTTGCTCCAGACGGGTCTCGTAAGTTTGGGTGGGTACTGAATGAGACGTTTCCGTATCCGTAGTCGGACAGGATCACATGTGCTGTATACAAATCCAAATAAACACCGTGTTTGCCTGAATAGCGATGCCACGCAAGGCGTGCCCTGTACTGCGGGACTTGAAACCCCCTCTGGCCTACATGCACTTCCCGAGCGGTTGAGAGAGACCACACACATGCCAACCAATCACATCTGCCCGCCCTATCCACCTGCATACTCATGAACATATGCATGCCGACAGACTATGTACACCGCCAACCACAAGCGAGATCCGAGGCTGGACATGGTTACGAGAGCCGTGAGATCAGCGAGGCGAAGGCGGCGTAGGCAACTCATCATGGAGGCCGGGGGCGATGATAGCGGTGACGACATGGCCGCCGCACATGATGGCAATGAGGACGTCATCCATAGCCTGAAAACCTGGAGTGTATATAGCGGCAACCATGTAAAACATACAGCTGTTGTAAAGCGATCACTTACGACATCAATTTTGCAAGGTGCAGAAGAAGGAAATAGCAACACGGACAGCGGCGATACCCAGCTGTACGGCATTACCGTGTACATCGTTCCAGATCTGGAACCGGAGATGGTTCGGAGCACAATCCTGGAGGGCTGGATGTCGTCTCTAGTTACGATTTTGCAACGTGATGTCAAACCAGCGGATCCCTGTTTGCCAAAGGCACTGGACATGGACCTGTATAACTCATTCTCCCCACGACTGCAAATATACTTGTGTCCTGAGGTGAGCATGAGAACGGGTGAGCCATCCTCCCGTCGTGCCAATTACCAACAAATGAACCTGAATCACCCATCAACAGATGTAAAAAAGTGCATATTGGATGGGCAGCAGGTGTTGTATCACGACTTCAGAAAGACACCGATCGCGGATGTCATGTCAGAATCCCATGATACACCCAGGAAACAACAGCAGGCCAGATCCAAGCAACAATTTAGGCGCAATATTTTAGCAGAGAAACCCAAGTTTCGAAGGAAGAAGTAGCAAATTTCTTGAAAATTCGTTAAGGAATGTCTGCAGACATTTCTTATGTCTTATAACGTTATAAGATAGACACGCTGTCACTACTAAATAACCGTAAATGAACCTAGGTAAATATACGTGTGTTTATAATATTTTATAATATAGGTGGGTTTTATAATTAATGCAGGACATCGAGGACGCCAATGCCTGGCTTAGCCAGCAGGTCCTGGTGACTTGGCTGGACTTGGAGCTGAAGGTCACCACCACCAACGCGGCGGGCGGATGGCTCTCGCAAACAGGTGGGTGCCGGTTCGCTAACCCCTCCTACGTACTCTCCTCCTTTATTTGTCAGATTTCCTATCGCCCGCCCATTAGCCCTGAGGGACCCTCGCGCGCTGTCCCCACCGCCAACCCCCCACCAGCTCCAACCTATAACCCCATGACTCTTTGAAAGTTTCCAAAATGTTGCACAGACACCCTCCCAAGCAATTAACTTCTGGGTAGCTGACATCGCATGTTCTACACCTCTATTAAATGCTGATCAATTCCCCTTATAAACTATATATTTTATTTATTTTTTAAGTCGGTTATTTTGCATATTTAGCTAGGTGGTTCTGCATGTGCAGCCTGCTGGCGTGATTTGAATTGCGTGCCTGCTGTGTTTGTTTGCATGTTCCTGCTGCTGGCTACTCGCGGGGTCGACGCCGTTTTAGGGAACATGGACCTTACGCGCTACCGAAACCTGACCGGGGATCTCCGGCCGTACTGGAAGGCAGGGATCGTGGGCAACGATGTAGTGATTGGGGTAAGCAGGGTGGGGCAGGGAAGTGGGCAAAGAAGCACATCAAAGTGGAGGTATAGGCCGACCGGGTTGCTCCGGTTGTTGTCCGGGCAACTAGTCTGGCCCACTGGCGTCCATGGATAGACCGCCACTAAATTACAAACAACATGCCAGTCTGCTGTAGTTGTCATGGCCCCCCTGATGGCTCGATCGACCTGTTACGCACACGTATTTTTTAGTATCCTGGGTATTAAAATATCTCGATATCATGCGATCTGCATCCACCGATCAGTTCTTTTCCGAAAAGTCGTGATATCGATATAACATATCTGCCGTATAGTAGCTGGCCGCTGAAACGGCCTCTCAAGATGCTGGTGGAACGCTTTCGCGCGTGTTTGTAGGTAGACAATTCGTGTGTCGTACTATGAACAGCTAATAGCATGTGTCGCCAGCACTCTAAAGCAGAAGCATGTGGGCAGAATTGTCCAGTCCAAAACTACCTACACTACCGATCCAAGTGTACCTTCGTAATGTTGCAAAGATGCGGTGGGCACTGAGCCGCGCGGCAATGATAAGGCAAGCAAGCTAACTATATCAAGTTACAAGTTACAAGTTCCGCACACAAGTGCGGGTGTGTCCGTAAAAGCCGGGGGGGCCATGGACGTGGTATTGGTATTGATGCGGGTACGCGGGAGGTCATCTTCATATAAAGAGCCCAAGAGTACTGGCGCAAATTGTTCTGCAGGTCGCCGATACGGGTATCGACATGGGCCACTGCTCCTTTGTGGATGACGCTTATGACCCCCTTCGTCTACAGAGCCTGTTCACAAACAGGTCCTTGTCCGTGTTAATGTCGACCCACCGGAAGGTCGTCCAGTACACCATCCCACCCTACGCGCGTACGTTTCCAGTTCCTTCCATACTTCGCCTGTCTAGCTATGCTCTTGCACATGCATAATCGTTGGCCGCCGGAACGGCCCCTCGAGATATCTCGAGATATCGATGCTGGGTATGCGCTTTTGCGCGTACATACATGTATCCACAATTGTGTGCCGTATTGATGATGATCGTATGACAGCCACACCAGCATGTATTGCTACCAGCCAGCTGCTCAATCACTGCCATGGCAATAATAGCGGTAAAATGTTTGTCATCTATAGACAGGCACGGTCATCAGAGGTCATCGTATAATAGATAGGACCGAGAAATAGACCGTATGTAGATTCTTTGTATATAGATTGCTCTATAGCTATAGATCGTGCCATAGTACTATCATACTAGTATAATAGATAGGCCTGAAATAGATGGTCTACACGAACTCCTCGATACAAACCACTGCCATGGCAATAACAACGACGCCGCCGTATATGCATCATTCTTCATCCTGCTTCAGAGCCGGATTTTTTCGGTGACTTATCTGGCCACGGAACCCATGTGTGCGGTACAATTGCTGGGGCCAAGTTTTCTTCAGCTACTGGCGACTTTTTGAACAGCGTTGACACTGGCGCAGCGCCTGCAGCCAAGATCAGTTTCATGGACACGGCAAAAAACGGTAACCAGCTATATATCCCCAGCATAGACTACCTGCTACAGGTGAGTCTCCTGGTATTTATATGCAAGTCAGCCCTAGGGTTCATTATTGCTACCTACCTATCTGATGAGGGCCCAAGTAGGGCCGCATGCCAGGGAGTCCCCATAAGGGGAGCGAGAAGGCGGCCCCTAGCTAGGATGAAGGTAGTGAACGAGGGAAAGTTGTAACTTAAGCATATGCGTTCATAGGAAGGGCTCACATTCCAGCAGATTGCATCCTTTTGCCGTTAGAACCGCGCGACCGTTGGCGCAGTTCGTTGGCGCAGTTCGTTGGCGAAGTTCGTTGGCGCAGTTCGTTGGCGCAATTCGACAGAGCCCACATTAGCGACCAAGTGTGTCCGGATCCGCTCCTTGGTGCGTGCTCGGATCCCATGCTTAGTAAATACACCTTATTAGCTGCAGCAGCTAGCTAGCCATTAATGTTCAAGGCAAGAAGACAGACCCCCGTAAATGGCTTACCACTTGCGCTGTTGCCACCCACCAGCCAGTAGCAGCTCCAAATAGCTACAGCGATAATACTGCTGGCACGAGGTGTAATACCCTGTAGGGCGTGCAACATCAAGGGATCTGCTTCCGCCGATTGGTGTACTTTTTTGAAAACGTCGTGGTATAGCACTGGTCGCCAGGCTTGGTGACCATGTATGCGTCAAGGCCTAGGCCTGCTTCCAGTGTCCAGTGATGGCGCCCTTCCTTGCACGCGACATTGTATCTACTAGCTAGTAGCTAGTTGTGTGTGCATATGCGTGTATATGTGTGTATGTATATATATGTATGTGTGTGTATGTGTGTGTGTGTGCGTTAAACCAACTTGCTGCTCCGGATCCCCTCTCACCAACAGACACACTACAATGTGGGAGCGAGACTCAGTTCCGACAGCTGGGGCACCGATGGCGCATCCAGTGTCGTGTACGACTACATTTCGCAGGCTTTCGATTTATTCGCCTGGCGGAATCCGGGCTTTCTCAGCATGATTGCCGCCGGCAACGCAGGTAAGCACGTGACTGTCGATTGTGCATGTACCGGCTACTTACGTACTGCGGCCTATATACATAGCTAGATGCATGTAGCTTTAGAGACGTGCATCTATGCCTAAGTAGGTCGGCTGCCCCTCGCGATCGAGCAACATTTCACCCAGTCGTGCATTTACTGGCCGCGGCAAAGGAACATGCATGGACTGTAACTACTGTTCACTTATCCGCGTGCCGCTGGATCCCTGCCCGGCGGGTAGAGAACGTGGGGTTCGTGACGAAGTGATATATGCAGCATGTGGTATCCCGGAGAGCATATCACGGGATCTGCATCCACCGTTCGGTTCGTCTCTGAAAAAGTCGTGATATAACAGCATGTGCTCCTCCGCGCGCGCGCGTACATCTCTCTAGGTCAGGTAAATGCTTTAATAGGCCTTTTGGTATAAGAAGGTTCAGCTCCCTTGGCATCTCCCTGAGTACTCTTTGCCTGATGTTACATTGGTGCGAATTGCTAGGAGGTGAGAAATCCCAGGATCGAATCCGGTCGGAAACATATTGCACACCAGGCATAATGCAGCATACTCTTACCCCATAGGTGGATGCCCGGGTGGGCGAGAAGTTTACCAGCTGAGTAAATCATGCTTTTAAATGTTTCCTTTGGCTCCCGCTCATCCCTATCATGATTGCCTGTCGGTGGCCAGGTGGTCTTGGGGGGGATGTGCGGGGTCGTGGGGCTGCCGCCCCACTTCCCCGCACTTTCCCCTCTCTCCTGCCCCTTGTTCTTGGAAAACTTTAGGCGAAAGTTTTGATCGGCTGGCATTAGCAAGCATTTGGGCTGTGTGCCTTTTCCAATGATTGAAACAGTTTGTTTTCTTGCATTGGTCGTACAGTGCAAATTGCCCACACATTGCTAGTTGTTGCAACAGTAAAGTATAAGCAATTGACGAAGTGTAAGGAGAATATCAGTATGGAGAATTAAGCATCTAAATTTGTGATTACAGTCGAGGTGAGCCGTTAGTCCCCCCCATTTAAACTGGGCAGGTTGCAGGTTGTCCGCCGTCACCAGCATGTCGTTGGCAGTGTGCACCGCACTGTTGCCTCCACCACCGCCGCTGCCGTCGGGCATGTTAGACTTAGCGCTGTCAGCGCTACCACCCGAGCAGCGGTGGACTTCCCGACTCTCCGCCGCCGCCACTGCTGCTGCTGCTGTCGGGTTGGCAGGCCGTCACTGACCGGGGCTGTGGCATGTGCAGGGACAGCCGTTGACTGCGGGTGTTGCGATGGAAGGGGTGTTGTTGGGGTCGCCGGGGTTGGGGTAGCCGCTGGAGTCGGCAGCATGGCGGGCGGTGTAGAGCCGCCGATAGTGTCCCTGCTGCCGGGGCAGGCGGGGCTAGTGCCGAAGAGGGTGCCCGCCTGTTGTGAACCGGGTCGTGGCAGTCGTCATCGAAGGTGATGTCGCTGCTCACGGTCACCTTGCCCTCGACGAGGACGCGGTGGGTGGCCATGCCGTGCTCCGGTCAGCGGTAGGTTCCCGCCTTTGCACGAGGACTGAGTTTGTCCTGCTGGTTGGCTGGGATGCGGATGTAGGCCAGGCAGCCGAAGGTGTGGAGGTGGCTGACGTCGGGGGGGATGCCGTGATAAGCTTCCCTCGGTGTGGCCTCCTGGCCCTGAGAGGGGGCCACATTGCGCAGGAGGTTGGTGTAGAGTGCAGCCTCCAGCCAGTAGCTGACCGGGAGTGCTGTGTCATGCAGCATCACCCGCACGCGGTCGAAGAGTGTGTGGTTGAGTCGCTCCACCGCTCCGTTCTGCTCTGGGGTGTACGGCGCCGAGTGGGTGTGTGCGGTGCCGTGCTGGCGCAGCCACTGCTCCAGTTGCTTGGCGACGTACTCACCGCCGTTGTCGCTGTGCAGCGTGTGCACCCGTGCGTGGTTCGGGTGGCGGGCCTCCAGCTGTGTCACCATGTCCTGCAGCACTTTGCCCATTGGCTCTTGCTGGCCAGCATGCGGACGGCGGACAGACCGGTGGCACCATCCAGCAGCGTCAGCAAGTAGCGTGCGCCCCCTCGGCCCATGGTCGGCATGGGCCCGCACAGGTCAGGGTGTACGACCTCCAGTGCGTGCTACGGCCGGTTGCCGCGGCTGGGGTGGGCGGTTGCGGTGGCCTTCACGGTGACACAGGCCTCACAGACGGCCTCCTCCGCTTGCTGATCAGCTGCTTCAGCACATGGTAACTGAGGTGACCGTACTGGCAGTGCAGGCGCTGTGCTGCCACAAGTTCGGCGACTGAGCATTCAGTGGCCCCGGGGCTGCTGTTGCCTGGTTGCCCTTTGCCGTTGCTGTCGCCGTTCGGTTGGCCTCCACCGGTGTGGCTGCCGGCGGTGCTGCCGCCACGGGTGCTGGTGATGGTGGCGGCACTTCCGCCAGCGCTGCTACCTGCGGCCTGGCCCCCGCCAGCTCTGTCGCCCGTGGTGCTGAAGGCATTGACGGTGACGTCGGTCGGCGCCTGCAGGTCCACGTCCATGCATAGTGCCCACGCTCACTCCATGCGGTTATAGACGGGCTGTTGTGCAGGAGGCTGATGCATGAGAACCAGCAGCCCGTCTTGTCCATGCTGAACGTGACCGAGTAGCCGCGTGTGATGAGGTCTGTCGACCTCTCACGAGGTCGACAGACGTCAGGGTGAGGCCCGAGCTGGGGACGTGCAGCATGTTGTACAGCCAGACATTGTGTCCATCACGAGTATGCAGGTGCAGCTGCCCTGTTCCCACGACATGTTGCCCCACCCGATTAGCCGTGGCATGCCGGCGGGGACATGGTTGTGCAGCAGGGAGTGGTCACCCGTGAGGTGGTATGGTGAGCCTGAGTCGAGGGTGACTCGTGAGCTGCTTCCACTGTGGTCGATGACCAGCACTGGGGCACGGCTCTGGTGTGAGCTGCTTCTGCTGCTGCCCGAGCTGCTGCCACTGCTGCCGCATGCAGTGTCGCCACCGTTGCGTTGGCTGTTGCCGCATCGAGCACGGCCACATTCACGTGCTCCGTCAGCCCTGCTGTTACCGCCATTGCCGCTGCCAGTGCCCCTGCCGCCACCGTCACGGTGGCGGTTGCAGCTGCCTCAACTGATGTTGCCGGCGGCGTGCAGCTGCTCGAATGTGTTGCTGCGGTGAAGGCCGACGGACTCGTCTGCCTGCTTAACAGGACACTCGTGAACGTAGTGACCAGGCTGTCCGCAGTAGTGACAGGTGTCGCCGGCCCGTACGGTGCCTGCAGCACCGGCGGCGCTGCCGATTCCACTGGCAGCACGGCCAGGGCCGACAGCTCCCACCAGGCTTGTCTTGCTTGCTTGCTTGGGTCTTAAGGTTGTTCTCCTTCTCACGCAGCATGAGCACGAGCTGTGGGGTCGTTAAGTTGGGCTGATACATCGTGAACTCGATGGTGATGGTGCACTGCGGAGGCAGGCCATGGAGAATGGCGTGGTGCTCTCGTCCCACTGGCCGCCGGCCACGATTATATTGCTACGGAGCTGCTCTGCCTGCTGAACGAAGTCAGTGGTCGTCTTCCCATCGTACATGCTCAGCTGCTTCTGCGGCTCCAACAGGCTCAGCCGGGCCTGGGATGCAGAACGCAACTGTTGCTGTAAGAGCTGCATGGCGGCGAGAGTGGTCTGGCGATTCCTGAGCAACTGCTTGATGGGCAGTTCACAGGACAGATGCAGGTAGCCGAGCGCCTGTGCGTCCTCCTCCAGGGCGTCTTGGGTGTTGCGGCCCGGAGGCGACGGGTGTTGATGTAGTCTTCAACTTGGGTGTTGCAAGGAAATCGCCTAAGACGCCGAGCCACTGGGAGTAGTTCGACCCATCCGAGAGGAGGACACCCTTACATCCCTTCCCCATGATGGTTGCCTAGCGAGCATGACTGATCAAGCCGTGTTCCCCCCCGCCTATCTGGCAACTAGTTGATGGTATGATGCATCGTTGTTGCGGCGTACGATGGCTCCTGATGCGATTTATGCCCTTTCAGCCTCCCAGGCATGTCCCCACTTGCCTCACAGCCACCGACACATCTCATGGCAGGGGTTTAATTGTGTGCGTGTTGGATGCAGCGTTTCCCGCCTCATTTCGGCAAATAGTTGATGGCATCATACATCATTGGCACGGTGTAAGACAGTGCCTGATGCGATTTATGCGTCCGGAAGCCCTTTCAGCCTCGCAGGCATGTCCCCACAACTGCCTCACAGCCAGTGGGGGTCTAATTGCGTGCGTGTTCGCATGCGGCATATGTCCCGCCGCCTTTCTGGCATCTATTGATGGTATGATGAATCGTTGTGCGATGTAAGGCTGCACCTGATGCGATCTCGTTTGCGGAAGGGCCCCCTGAGTGCTGCCAAGCATGTTATATTCTTATGAGACTGCGTGAAGGTTAACGAACTGAGTATGCGACCAACACATAAAACATCGCATGTGAATTGTTATGTCATGCGATTAATCAAAGTAAATCGTGTGTGTTTGGTGTGTTAGGCCGCAGTAAACTTGACGCAACGAGCCTTCATACGCTTGAAACGCACCATTTGTTTGCATGCGAATTGCGTTGCGACATGTGTGCGTTTGGTGTGTGCTAGGCCGCGTTAAGCTTTACGCAATCAGACTTCATACGCATGAAACGCAACATGTATTCGCATGTGAATAGCCTTGCGGACTGTATGCGTTTGATGTGCGATTGGACGCGTATTGCTTTACGCATTGTCTCCCCACACGCACGAATCGCAATATGGAATCGCATGCGTATCGCCTTGCTACACATGCGCGTATGCTTCGCGTTTCAACATAAGCACGGATGAATTGCTCAAGTCGACCAAAACGACGCAAGTTTATTTCCAAATGAACCTTTACAATCTGAAAATTATAAAATTTAAAAATTTTAGCCAGTAGGGCCGATTTCCGCTTTTTCATAGCCGTTGTGCGTTAGCTCTTTGCGTTACAAAAACATGCTCATTCGCACCTAACGCTAAGATTCGCACCGTTACGCGAACTAACGCGAACTAACGCGGACTTAAGGCGATCACCCGTCGTCATAGTGTGTCGTGGCCATGGCGAGCAGGACCACAATGCTGAACGTCCGCGATTGTACCGACAATGACAACATTTACTAGCTTTATATTCACTAGCAGTCCAAGGCTTTAATGAATGTATTGACTCAAGGATCAGTCTATCACAACGATAACGGCGAAGGAAAAGAAGCCAAACTAACCCTACAAATTGTGAAAAGAAGAAGTCATATGTAATACACAGCATTTGATATTTATGCACTGGGCTAAATACTGGCTGAACAGCGACGCAGATCGGTCGTGCGATGATGCCGTGCGAAATCTTGCCGCCGCCGAAAAGTGCGTAACAGCACTACCTACATTTTCGTTTTTATGGCATTGTAAATTTGCATTTGATTAAGTTGGTTCACCACTTTTGGCAGGCAAAATGGACGCAGACGCGGAACACAGTGCTTTACCACACAGCATCAAGCACGCTACAAGGCGAAAGATCAATATGCTTAAACTTGCTGTCATATACTTAAAAGAAATTGTTGCAGATTCCGCTTAGCAGGTAGAGCCAGCGACGCATAGATTTCCCTTTAGGCCGTACGACTTGAGGGCCTTGTTCATTGGCCTTCTTCCCTATAGAGACTGTACGGCATCATTGGCCTTCTTCCCTATAGAGACTGTACGGCATCATTGGCCTTCTTCCCTATAGAGACTGTACGGCAGTATCATTTTTTACCTAAGAGGTTACCTTTTTAGAGTTAGAAATAAAGGAAGAATCATTTTTTACCTAAGAGTTACAGCTTTTCAGAAAGAACTAACAGCAACTACTACTATTATAAATTTTTGGCCGATCATTGGCGAGCGCAATAATGAGCGGTAGCAAAGAAAAGACCTCCATCTCGGACGGGGACGGACGAAATGTCACAATATCAAACAAACTCACAATCCTACGGGATCTCAAATAACCAAAAAATCCTACGGGATATGCCCGGGGGCGCCTGAGGACATTCGCTCGAGGGGGGGAGGAATGTAAGAAGGTTCAGCTCCCGTGGCATCTCCCTGAGTACTCTTTGCCTGGTGTTACACGAGGGCCCTCGGGTGGCCTATAGGCGATCAAACGTTTTACTGACGCATGAGGCGGCGGGACAACCCGCGCGACCGCGTGTGTGCGTGTGTGTATGTGTGTATGTGTGTATGTATTGGTATGGATGTATGCGTACAAGAACGCCTACAGGTCTGTTGGTACATCTTTCCTGCATGCAGGTACGAACGGGTTCGTGGCAAGCGTCAGCTCTCCTAGCACCGCCAAGGTATGTCATTATTAAACATACCATTAACCATACCCATCCATACTGAACTATAGAGCTGCAAGGGGGGTGAGAGTAGGTGGAACGATGCAAAAGCCAATCTGAGCATCCCGGGTTGCGCCTTTGCTGTGTTACAGTAGGTAAGGGTACTCCCTAAACTAATCAGGGGACATCAAGCTAATATACCGTATATATCCCTGCATATGAGCTTTATATCCCATGGTGAGCTTAGGATCCTAAACTCCGGAGTGTGAGAGCCTACCTGGTCACTTAGGTAGATTTAGCGACTAGTCCACTTATGAAGGTGTTGATAAACACCGGGGGTTTCCCTTGGGGTCTTATAGTCGCTTGCAGTCCGTCCCCTGGCGCCTGTATGAAATGCCATACGATTGCATAACAGAGTGGCACTGTCCAGAGAAGATTTTTGACACAGGTCTGGCCGTGAACGGGCAGACGTGTACAAGATTGCGTACGGAGTCGAGTATGTGTACGAATCGTTACAGCCACAGCCGTAGCCATGTACTGCTGAGTACGGCTATAGCCGCAAGGATTACTAAGACAGTTCTATGTACTGCGTGTACGATATTCACCTCGCGAGGCGATCGACGATGAAATGATATTTAGGAATGAAGTCCCTACTGGGAAATACCCTGAGTCCTGAGCCATCTGGCTCTTACAAGGAGCGAGTAGTACTTTCCAACCCCCTGCAGCTCTGTCTGTAGCTCTGTACGCAGGGGTATTACATACACCCCTGCGATGTAAGATATATCATACAAGGCAGGAGTTTCGGTTGTAAAGCTCCTTACCGGCGGTTACAACTGAAAGGCCTACGACAGCAGCTGTACGGCATCCTTATAAACGACGCATGGACGAATCTTAATTGTCGAAATCCGTAACCGCTTTGGGGATCACATCCCAATGTATATATCATATATCCCAATGTATATATCATATATCCCAATGTATATATCATATATCCCAATGTATATATCATATATCCCAATGTATATATCATATATCCCAATGTATATATCATATATCCCAATGTATATATCATATATCCCAATGTATATATCATATATCCCAATGTATATATCATATATCCCAATGTATATGTCATATATCCCAATCTTTGCAGAACATCTTGTCTGTGGGGGCCACAGTAAACATCCCCGTGGATGTCATCGGCGGAACAACTTTCCTTTTCCGCTATACAGACAGTAACAATGTACTCCAAACCTCTGCGGTACGTGAAGTGAAGCTAGCACGTATACATGCAGGTGTGGGTGTGGGTGTGGGTGTGGGTGTGGGTGTGGGTGTGGGTGTGGGTGTGGGTGTGGGTGTGGGTGTGGGTGTGGGTGTGGGTGTGGGTGTGGGTGTGGGTGTGGGTGTGGGTGTGGGTGTGGGTGTGGGTGTGGGTGTGGGTGTGGGTGTGGGTGTGGGTGTGGGTGTGGGTGTGGGTGTGGGTGTGGGTGTGGGTGTGGGTGTGGGTGTGGCTGTGGCTGTGGCTGTGGCTGTGGCTGTGGCTGTGGCTGTGGCTGTGGCTGTGGCTGTGGCTGTGGCTGTGGCTGTGGCTGTGACTGTGGCTGTGGCTGTGGCTGTGGCTGTGGCTGTGGCTGTGGCTGTGGCTGTGGCTGTGGCTGTGGCTGTGGCTGTGGCTGTGGCTGTGGCTGTGGCTGTGGCTGTGGCTGTGGGTGTTGGGGGTCAAACAACTTGTTTGAATAGCTGTAATTCACCTCTCATAAAATCCTCAATCCATAAATACCCTTTCCCCACAACAAATACAGCTCTGGCTGCTTAATGTCGACAGCCAATACTGGAGTGCTTGGAATACTGCGCTCAGATCGGTGAGCAGGTGTGCAATACTGCCAGTAGTGTGCAACACTGCAACACTGGTTTGGGATGGACATGGGTAATCAGTCTGACCGGGCTGTACGTGAAAGCTGTAAGGTAGGGCAACACACGGCCTTATGTGCTATTGGACAGCCTGACTCCCCCGACAGCTCGACAGAGACGGCGCACCTACTGTGGTTTTTAGACCATGCATCCCTATGCATACTAAGCGGCACCTTAAGAATGTTAGCAGGGAGCTATGCGGGACATATGAAGTGGGTAACACTAAGAAGGTATTAAGATGATATTAAGAAGGTATTAAGATGATATTAAGAAGGTATTAAGTGGTGGCGTTCCAGGGGTGATAGGATGCATGAGATACAAGCACGCACGCCCCAAGGTGGAAGTCGCAATTACATACGCATACCACATGGTACCAAACTACCACCCAGCGCTCGTCCAACGTGGTCGCAAAAGCGTCTGCAAAGTACTTGATCGCATATAGGTCGGGGTCTCGCCTAATGTTAGGCAGGGTCTCGAATTATGTGGCCTATAGATGATTCACGAATCATGTACGATCGTGTACGAGCTCGAGCCAATCTATAGCTATATGCGATCTGTTGTATACAGCATGCATGGTCAATAGCCCTGTAGGCTATAGCTGTAACACAGCAAAGGCGCAACCCGGGATGCTCAGATTGGTGTTTGCGTCGTTACAATAGCCTATTTATAGCTATGAATAGGCTACCATGCGTAGACATTGTGTAGAGCTAGCTGTGCAGCCCACATGTCCGTTGTGTACCTTTCTGTAGACTACCCTACAAACACGGAGGGGGGTTAAGAAACTTAGGAGAATGCTTAAGAACGATAAGAACGACGGAAGAACATGGAGGAGGCGGGTGTGCATTCTTAAACATTCTTACACTGGTATTAAGCGGTTTTATGTAAGTATGTCATATAAGTATGCATTAAGAATGCATCAACCATGAAAACATTCTGTAATGAATGCCTGATGGAGCTCTTCGTCTGTATTTTTTCGGGCATTGTATAGGCGAGATATTCGGGAAAATAGGTGAAAGGTATATAGGCCAGTAAGGTGTACACGTATTATACGAGACTTAAAGGCTTAGGCATAAGAGGCGCATGTGTAAGTGATGGCCTAATATACGATCATTTTTGGCATAGTATTATAAGTACATTTTTACATCAT
>NW_003307547.1:1903214-1905586 GCF_000143455.1 Volvox carteri f. nagariensis | reverse complement strand
TTGGATACATCCTACACCCCCTTTCCATATCCTCAAGCCAATGCTTGCTAACATCCCACACCCTGCTGACTGCATCCCCTCATCCTCTGCCATCCTCATCCTTGGTGGGTTGGTGTTGACTCTTCCTGGGTCCACATTTCTATCCTTCTCCTTCCTATCCGTATCCTGTGCTCGACCCTCCACTGCATCCTGACTCAGTATTCTGCCACCAAGGGGACGCTTGGTGGTTAATAATTAGCCAGGTGCAGCTGTCAATGAAGGTTTTGGTAAATTCGGTCTCCGGCACTCAAGGGACACCCAAGGGACACCCAAGGGACACCCAAAAGACAGGGAAGCGACACCAAAAGGACATGGAAGAGACACCAAAGGGACATGGAAGGGACACCCAATTGGGTGTCCCTTGCAAGGGACACCAAAGGGACACCCAAGGAATGCCCAAGGGGCACCCAAGGGACACCCAAGGGGCACGGGAGGGATACCCAAGGGGCACGGGAGGGATACCCAAGGGCACCAAAGGGACACGTGGAAGGGACACGTGGAAGGGACACCCAAGGGACATGGAAGAGACACCCAAGGGACACCCAAGGGACACCCAAGGGACACCCGAAAGACAGGGAAGAGACACGTGTACCGAAGGGACATGGAAGAGACACCGAAGGGACACCAAAGGACACATGGAAGGGACACCCAAGGGACTCCCAAGGGACTCCCAAAAGACAGGGAAGAGACACCAAAGGGACATGTAAGAGACACCAAAGGACACCAAAGGACACGTGGAAGGGACACCCAAGGGACATGGGAGGTACACCGTAAGGGATAAGCTTCCTCCCCTTTGGGGAGAACCTTCGGTGTCAAACGGGTGGCACTGGAGGATACCCTCCTGTACATGTACCACCTTGCCACCGGAGGATACCCTCCTGTACATGTACCACCTTGCCACCGGAGGATACCCTCCTGTACATGTACCACCTTGCCACCGGAGGATACCCTCCTGTACATGTACCACCTTGCCACCGGAGGATACCCTCCTGTACATGTACCACCTTGCTTGCCACCAGAGGATACCCTCCTGTACCACCTTGCCACCGGAGGATACCCTCCTGTACATGTACCACCTTGCCACCGGAGGATACCCTCCTGTACATGTACCACCTTGCCACCGGAGGATACCCTCCTGTACATGTACCACCTTGCCACCGGAGGATACCCTCCTGTACATGTACCACCTTGCCACCGGAGGATACCCTCCTGTACATGTACCACCTTAAGCTTGCCACCAGAGGATACCCTCCTGTACCACCTTGCCACCCGAGAGTACCCTCCTGTACCACCCTGCCACCGGAGAGTACCCTCCTGTACCACCCTGCCACCGGAGAGTACCCTCCTGTACCACCCTGCCACCAGATAGTACCCTCTTGTACCACCCTGCCACCGGAGAGTATCCTCCTGTACATGTACCACCTTGCCACCGGAGGGTACCCTCCTGTACCACCCTGCCACCGGAGAGTACCCTCCTGAATAGGGTTGTTAATTTCCTTAGATAGAAATTTTATCTCAACTAAACCTAATTAGAAACTAATTAGGTTTAGTTGAGAAGTTTAGAAATCTCAGCTACTAAACCTAATTAGAAACTAATTAGGTTTAGTTGAGAAGTTTAGAAATCTCAGCTAAGGTCTCGGCTGCTTTCAGGTGGAAGGGTCGCTGAAACTTAGGAATTAGAATCCCCATTTGCTGCATATTAACGATCATTCAATAATTTTGCGCTGCGTTGAGTGTGCACAGCGAAAGGTGCTCAGTGGGCACACGGGGCAAGGGACCCACGGGACACCACCGCCTGCAAGACACCGCACGCCCATGGAAACGAGCATTAATCAACGCTAGTCTGCCCTCCGAATCCCCAATGCAACTGCACTGCTACCGCCACTTGGTGGCAATGGCAGATGAGGACTCTAGCAACGAACCACGCCCTGATTGGTGTTTGTTGCAGATGAGCAGCACCAACCAAATTGCAGCCAGCTACTCAGCACATGCTGACGTGCACGTCAGCAGCCCCAGGCCACCTACCTACATAGCGCCTACATAGCAAGTAGCAAGCCCCTAAACGCTCCAAAGAACACAGCGATTGGCAAACTGCCGAACTGCACACCATGATACCAGGCACCACATGCCAGTCGGTGTACCCCGCTGCCCATTACGTAATGGGCAGGTATACCTTCCCCCGGGGAAGGTATACCTTCCCCCGCGAAACTGCATACGCGTGCTGAAAAGCCAGTGCATGAAACACCTGGAAGCGTAGCAAACAACACGGACCACGTCTAACATTTTAGCGGACCAAGCCCTGACAAGCTAACAACACCGTCACACACCGCAGA
>NW_003307547.1:1901628-1902732 GCF_000143455.1 Volvox carteri f. nagariensis | reverse complement strand
CCTCCTGTACCACCTTGCCACTGGAGTACCCTCCTGTACCACCTTGCCACTGGAGGATACCCTCCTGTACCACCTTGCCACCCGAGAGTACCCTCCTGTACCACCCTGCCACCGGAGAGTACCCTCCTGTACCGGGCTTCTGCTTCCGGGCATACCCTTCCAGAAGGGGTAAAAGAATGCCTAGTTAAGCCCCCCTCTCCATTTTTGGCCCATAACCTTTCTGGTAGCCATCAAACAGGTCCTTTTGAAATCACCAACTGATGTAGTTTTCAGAGTACCCTCCTGTACCACCCTGCCACCAGAGAGTACCCTCTTGTACCACTCTGCCACCGGAGAGTATCCTCCTGTACATGTACCACCTTGCCTCCGGAGGGTACCCTCCTGTACCACCCTGCCACCGGAGAGTACCCTCCTGTACCACCTTGCCACCGGAGGGTACCCTCCTGTACCACCTTGCCGCCGGAGGGTACCCTCCTGTACCACCCTGCCATCGGAGGGTACCCTCCTGTACCACCTTGCCACCGGAGGGTACCCTCCTGTACCACCCTGCCACCGGAGGGTACCCTCCAGTACCACCTTGCCACTGGAGGGTACCCTCCTGTACCACCCTGCCACCGGAGGGTACCCTCCAGCACCACCCTGCCACCGGAGGGTACCCTCCTGTACCACCTTGCCACCGGAGGGTATCCTCCTGTACCACCTTGCCACCGGAGGGTACCCTCCTGTACCACCCTGCCATCGGAGGATACCCTCCTGTACCACCTTGCCACCGGAGGGTACCCTCCTGTACCACCTTGCCACCAGAGGATACCCTCCTGTACCAACCTGCCACCGGAGGATACACCGACAGTATCCTAGCACGGCAGGAACGTAGTAGGGAATCTCCGGCAGGTAGGCCGAGATGTAAGCTACCTGGGCGGGGTGCCATGGTGAGGCACTTAAGTATCATGACTACTTGGTGTTCAGAGTTCAAGACTCCGCTGCCGCTGTCTCGGATTGTTTCGTACGGGTCTATGTATGCTAGTGCTTGTTGCTGGGTTGGACTTCTCCCTGCCTCAGCGAGGACTCTAAATTCCACGCTTCCGCAAAGCCAGTAGTCCGCCC
>NW_003307547.1:1896174-1901184 GCF_000143455.1 Volvox carteri f. nagariensis | reverse complement strand
CGTGTGTTTGAATTTTCATCATGACCCTTAAGAATCCCACATTTTTTAAGGCTTAAGAATGTAAGCAGCAAAAAGAATTTCCTGAGAATATGACTTAAGAATGAGTGCCATACTTAGCGAACCTATGGTAAGAACGGTTAAAACCGGCCAAAGAGCAGCTAAGTATGCTTTAGGCAAAGAATGAATAAGTTGGCCTAAGAATGTATAAGAACACCCCAAAGAACGAAAAGAATACATAAGACTGCTGGCCCTAAAGAATGCTAAAGAATGGTAAAGAGTGGTTTTATTTCTTAAGAATGAGACTTAAGAACGAGTGCCATACTTAGCAACCCTATGATAAGAATGGTTAAAACCGGCCAAAGAGCAGCTAAGTATGCTTTAACACTAAGTTGGTCTAAGAACGAATAAGAACACCCCAAAGAATGGAAGAGAATACCTAAGACTGCTGGGCCCCAAAGAATGCTAAAGAATTTCAAAGAATGGTTTTAAGATAAACGGATGCCTTACGAACGTTCTTAGAACGTTCTTAGAACGGTGTAAGAACGTTCTAATGGTTATTCAATTTTATCAATTTGGCTGGGCTAAGAACGAGTTAAGAACGTTCTTAACCCCCCTCCGTGTTTGTAGGGCTACTCGTACGTGTATTAGAGTGTTCGGCCCGAAAATGTGCTAGCGGTGAAACACTTTCAAAGTTTGTTTAATTTAACCTGCCTCGTGATTCCGTCGTACACTTTCGGAAACCCCAAAATGCCGCAATTTATGACGTCTATGTATACATGCTTGGTATATACCAAGCGTTTTGTATATATGGGGCGTTCATGGCGGCGTACATGTATGGATGGATGCCCTCAGCGCGCTCTCAGACACCCCATGTTGTAGTCTGTAGGGCATATATGTCAGGGGATATCACGGGATCTGCATTCGAATGCCGATGCGAATTCGCCGATCGGTTCTTTCCTGAAGTCGTGATATAATATCCCTGGCCACTCAATCGCAACTCGCCTAACTTAGGCTTAGTAAGGTCAGGCCTTAGTAAGTTCAGCCTGATGACCTAGTAATACCATTCGGAAAAAATCCGGAATATGTCGCATATAGAATGACCCCCAAAATATAGACGAATGCGGGCTTCGTCCCAGTGTAAAAATTGAAGCCAGCAACTTGCACGAGGGTCCACCAACCGCACGGCACCTGAATGCTCTGCTTCCAAAGCCTTTCTGTAAATTCTTTGATTACCAATATTAATAGCTATAGGCCACACCCTCGTATAGAAGATAGGGATTGTCCCACATATCATGTGTGGCCTATAGCTATAGGCGATCAGAGAATTTTAAAAAGTTATCGCATGGCCGTTTGGGTTCTAAAACCCAAACATGTTTGCTGAACAGATCTGTTCAGCACGCACCAAGGTACTAGCGTGAGTACCCGCATGATGCTATTGCAAATGCATGCAGGCGGCCGTTACTGTCATGCTTGCGGACCCACTGGGTGCATGTAGCCCCCTTGTGGGTGGTAATTACACGGGCAAGGTGGTGGTGGTGGACATGGGCATGTCGCAATGTGCCCCAGGAGTACGAGCCGCTAACGTCAAAAACTCCACAGCACGGGCTGCTATCTACATTCGACCAGATGGGTCGTTCGCAAGCGAGGCTCTCACAGGTTCCAACGAACTCATCAACGTAATCATGTTCGCCCTGGTGACTAAGGTGCGTCAAATTTAAACGCGGGATTTAGCTAGCTACTTCCAGCGCTGGAAGTAGGTGAGCGAATGTAACCGATAGGTCGTCTGACGGCGAGCTTCCACGCACGTGCACACATTCGCTCGTGTGTTTGTTTCAGCATGCATGAACATGGGTTCATCCGATCTTTCATTCGTGCGTTACATACATGGTCTCGCGGTGATCACCAACCAACACATATTTATATAATAAATGATGAAAAAATGAAAAAAAAATAATAAAGGATGCTTGCCAAGACAAGAAAAATGTAACCATGGCAAGCCACGGCATGCCGATTTAAATTGTGATGATGCATGTTTATTTCCGTCTGTAGAAAATTCTGATTGTCTTTAGGTAGTGCGCATGTCCAGGTATTTTGTTTACATTAGGGACCGTCTCTTTCTACTGGTGCAATATTTAGGCGCGAGCAAAAAATATCCAGGCGTGCTTGGCATCACCGAAGTACATCTTACACAGGATGTGACTTTGTATTTATTTTCTTTGTTTGTTGTCCAGGCACATGGGGAGTACATTAAGGCAGTTCTTAATGACCCAAGAAACCTGAACGTTCATCTTCAAGCATTTGACAATGTAAGTATAATAATTACAATAGTAGGCACTGAACATTTTGGCTATGCACGGATTCATTTTCTCCCGGCGTGCGTGACGAGATGCATCGATGCAAGACCATGGCACGATCTATAGACCACTCTAGAGTGGTATAGATCTATACCATAAATCTGTATACGATCAACAAGGCATCATCTTTTGTTGTTGTTACAGTGGGAGGCTTCGAATTCTGGGCCACTTGGACATCATCTGTGGACCCCTCAGCTGGTTTGCGGTCGTTAATATTACGTCAAACTTGAGTCCTGCATGTCTAAATGCTGCATCGATGTGCATGTGTGCATGTGTGTGGCCCATGCAGCGGCAACTCAATGTGGGCGTGGACAGCATTGCCGCGTTTTCGTCACGTGGTCCTTTGGCGGACGGCCGCATCAAGCCCGACATAGTGGCGCCAGGAGACCCCGTACTATCGGCATTGTCAACAGGAACGATTTTGCCGGGCATCAATAGTAAGTAGGGGTTTCTTGCATGTGCTAAATAATTAATTGTTAATTACTATGAGGGGGGCCAGGGATATGTTTTTCCTGTCCTGGCTGTGCACCGCCGCCCGCTGCACATCGCATCCATTGATATATACTTATTACTCAGGTATTCGTGCATGCATTGACACAGCTTCGACCATATGCTGTACAAGGAAATGGAGCCATCAGGAATCCTAGCAGCCGCCAGGCAACTCGCAAATGGAAAACCACCACGAAGGCCTCACTCTCAGCAAATTGTATTTTATCCGTTTAATCTGTTGTTGGCCTCGCGACACGGATCGTTTGGGCCCGCTACACCTTTGCAGAGTCATCACTATCTATAGACCATCTATTTTTTCAGGCATATCTGTAGTATCCTGTGCTTATCAAGGGATCTGCATCCGCCGATCGGTACTTTTCTAAAGTCGTGATGATGCCTTCTATCTACTAAATACCATGCATGGCACGGTCAATACACCATGCTACACAATGAATATGACCTATTTCTTGGTCCTATCTGTTTTATGATGTCTCTGTCTATGAACCATAGGATGCTTTTACTGGCGACGTGGACGCAATTTTGGCTAAAACCCTTGAATCCGGCCTAATCCGGCGTACCGGATAATTGCACCTGACCGCCCCGCCGATATCGGCGTAATCGTAAAGTAATCGATTACTTACGGTCATGTTGTGTGTTAAGACAGATTAAAGACCGCCGACCCGCATACTAATTATCAATAATTATTGCCCTCTTGCTTACGTATCTTACTTCATGCAGGCAGCACCTGCTCTAACGGCAATACGTATTTATCAGGAACGTCGATGGCGACGCCCATGGTAAGCAACAGGGGGATTGGGACTTAAGCTGCAGGGGAGCGCACTGACGCTCTGGGAACAACAAAAACAAAGGACAAGCGGTCGCGCAACGGCCGCGGCAAAAGCGCGCGAAGGCGTAGTCACGCGCTCGAAAGGCGCAGTCATCTGGCGCGACCCACATGCCGGCCATACACGCAATTTGCACCCGGCACGAAAACGCTAACGCCGCCTGGTTACGGCGCTTCAGACACTCCCATGTACGGGAAAACAATGGCGCGCCAGCGGCGCCCAAACCGACCTCCCAGCGGCTGTTATCGCCACTGGGCTGGACACCTAAACACACGGCTGGTGGGTTATCAGCACTGTCTGCATGACGCTGGACAGTGTCCTGGTGATCGGTGTCATCGGGACCAACCAACTAACTTACAACCCGACAGGCTATCGTTAAAATCAGAACCTAACTTTCAAGCTCTAGTCGCCTTTCTCCTGTCGCGTCCAGGTGAAACATTATTCCTGCATATGTATGGCTTCTGCTGTTGCTTCTGCTGTTGCTTCTGCTGTTGCTGCATGTTCTGTGCCCGGCCGGCATTGATGATGTCTACACGTATGGACAAATGAAAAGGTCGCGGGGCACTTGGCTCTTATGCAGCAGTACTTCAGGTAAGCATGTAAGGCTGGGGCCTTACTTTGTTTTTTTGTATCTCATCATGATGGTGATCACCACAGTTCGTGTAACAGTGAAGACTATCGATTAGGGAGCGGAGATACGTAGGCTGAATGCCTCAACGACGACGACGATGATGACGTGTAAGAATGCCAAAAGCAGGTTAAGAGGGAAGAGTAAGATGACAAATGGCAAACTTTAAAGTTCCAGCTGCAGAGCGAATTGCTAGAGTAAATATCCATGTGTAGCACAACAGCAGTTTAGACATTAGGGTCGCACACGGCATCATATGCTACACACATTTCTCTATACAAGCATTCAACTACGCCATCAATGACACACCGGCTTGTGCATATGTTATACCACGACGTTTTCAGAAAAGTACCACCGATCGGCGGATGCAGATCCCGTGCTGATGCACGCCCTACAGGATACTACAGCATATCGCCGACTCGGACCCAACGTCATGCTCTTGCTTGCTATATATGTACCTCTTGACCAGCCATGCATGAATGCATGTGATGAATTACAGGGATGGCATGTACCCGGACGGAAATCGAACTTCGTTATCCTCTGTTGCCTTCGAGCCGTCCGGCATGCTACTCAAGGTAAGTTGACTTACCCTACCGTAATAATACACACATACACACATATACACACATATACACACACATACACACATATACACACACATACACACACATACACACACGGGGATCCTCTAGAG
>NW_003307547.1:1894616-1895981 GCF_000143455.1 Volvox carteri f. nagariensis | reverse complement strand
ACATACACACATGTACATACACACACCCTCTCTCTCGGCGTATACATTGTATGTGCGTGCTGTTTATAATTACTGTTGCTTGCTTATTAGCTCGGACTCCACGCCAATATCATGCACGCTAACCATGTTACTTTATGCACTCCTGCTGGTTGGCCTGTCGCCAAGATATGCAACGTAGTTCGCTCGTCACTAATTATGTACGGCGGTTCCGTGTGTGCTGTACATGCAGGCCTTCGCTATCGCTGGAGCGAAATCCTTGAAGGTGCGGACACGCATGCATGGATAACTATATTTGCTCCATGGTATGAATGTTCGTTGAATGATCATTCAACGAACATTCATAACATGAAGCGATTTATGGATGCATATGAGCTATAGATGGATGCTGAACTCATGAGTACTAGTTCAGCATACCTCCAGTAGTCGCTCGCTGCATGTGCTACACGCATTTACGCAGTGGGAATTCGAACGGACAGTTTTGCATGTATGTACGTACGCGTGTTGGTGCCGCTAAGACGCGCGTTGCACCGTTGGCCCAACGGTGCACCGGGTACCAGAAATGGACTGTTGCTGGTGTCAGGTTTGGGTGCATGCAGCGGGCCTGCCATACCTAAGTGATCACCATGGTGGCCACCTCGGCACACCACTTGAAGCATGAATGGAGTGAGTGAGGTTCCAGTATTGGATCCGAAGAAGAGATCACTGCTGGTGCTGTCCACTGGCTCCTCGGTGGACAGTACCGGCGTCGGACACCCAGACACTACGGCATGATTATTGGCCACAATTGTAGAGTAGCTGGTACACAGTACAGCTCTACAAATCCGCGCGAAGCACGACCACCAGCATTTGGAGAGGCCTTTTCAGCGGCCAGCTACTACAACGACGAAAAGTTCCAAAGAGGCACCTTCCATGCAAGCAGGTCAAACCCCACTCCACGGCTCGGAAAGCGGCCCTGTGCAACCAGCACCAGCAAGAAGGACCCTCCCCTGCCCCGCATTTCGAAGGGGTGGCCGTGATAAGCACAGGCCCCTCGCCCCAGGGCCGCAGGACAAAAGCCGCATATATAGGGGGAAGTTAATCAATCATGGGCAACCCTATCAGCCACCATCCACCAAGACCGCCATGAATTCCGCGGACAGATTAGGGCTTTCAAAGACGTGGCAGGGAATGGGAGCCTGTAATGGATTATTAGTAATACGCCCCGAACTGCTGACGTGGAAGAATTGCTGGAACTGGTTGCCAGGAAGGCTCGAAGCACCGAAAGCACATACACGCACACGCACACGCACACGCACACGCACACGCACACGCACACGCACACGCACACGCACACGCACACGCACACGCACACGCACACGCACACGC
>NW_003307547.1:1890114-1894566 GCF_000143455.1 Volvox carteri f. nagariensis | reverse complement strand
ACTTCCGCCAGCGCTGCTACCTGCGGCCTGGCCCCCGCCAGCTCTGTCGCCCGTGGTGCTGAAGGCATTGACGGTGACGTCGGTCGGCGCCTGCAGGTCCACGTCCATGCATAGTGCCCACGCTCACTCCATGCGGTTATAGACGGGCTGTTGTGCAGGAGGCTGATGCATGAGAACCAGCAGCCCGTCTTGTCCATGCTGAACGTGACCGAGTAGCCGCGTGTGATGAGGTCTGTCGACCTCTCACGAGGTCGACAGACGTCAGGGTGAGGCCCGAGCTGGGGACGTGCAGCATGTTGTACAGCCAGACATTGTGTCCATCACGAGTATGCAGGTGCAGCTGCCCTGTTCCCACGACATGTTGCCCCACCCGATTAGCCGTGGCATGCCGGCGGGGACATGGTTGTGCAGCAGGGAGTGGTCACCCGTGAGGTGGTATGGTGAGCCTGAGTCGAGGGTGACTCGTGAGCTGCTTCCACTGTGGTCGATGACCAGCACTGGGGCACGGCTCTGGTGTGAGCTGCTTCGGCTGCTGCCCGAGCTGCTGCCACTGCTGCCGCATGCAGTGTCGCCACCGTTGTGTTGGCTGTTGCCACATCGAGCACGGCCACATTCACGTGCTCCGTCAGCCCTGCTGTTACCGCCATTGCCGCTGCCAGTGCCCCTGCCGCCACCGTCACGGTGGCGGTTGCAGCTGCCTCAACTGATGTTGCTGGCGGCGTGCAGCTGCTCGAATGTGTTGCTGCGGTGAAGGCCGACGGACTCGTCTGCCTGCTTAACAGGACACTCGTGAACGTAGTGACCAGGCTGTCCGCAGTAGTGACAGGTGTCGCCGGCCCGTACGGTGCCTGCAGCACCGGCGGCGCTGCCGATTCCACTGGCAGCACGGCCAGGGCCGACAGCTCCCACCAGGCTTGTCTTGCTTGCTTGCTTGGGTCTTAAGGTTGTTCTCCTTCTCATGCAGCATGAGCACGAGCTGTGGGGTCGTTAAGTTGGGCTGATACATCGTGAACTCGATGGTGATGGTGCACTGCGGAGGCAGGCCATGGCCAGAATGGTGTGGTGCTCTCGTCCCACTGGCCGCCGGCCACGATTATATTGCTACGGAGCTGCTCTGCCTGCTGAACGAAGTCAGTGGTCGTCTTCCCATCGTACATGCTCAGCTGCTTCTGCGGCTCCAACAGGCTCAGCCGGGCCTGGGATGCAGAACGCAACTGTTGCTGTAAGAGCTGCATGGCGGCGAGAGTGGTCTGGCGATTCCTGAGCAACTGCTTGATGGGCAGTTCACAGGACAGATGCAGGTAGCCGAGCGCCTGTGCGTCCTCCTCCAGGGCGTCTTGGGTGTTGCGGCCCGGAGGCGACGGGTGTTGATGTAGTCTTCAACTTGGGTGTTGCAAGGAAATCGCCTAAGACGCCGAGCCACTGGGAGTAGTTCGACCCATCCGAGAGGAGGACACCCTTACATCCCTTCCCCATGATGGTTGCCTAGCGAGCATGACTGATCAAGCCGTGTTCCCCCCCGCCTATCTGGCAACTAGTTGATGGTATGATGCATCGTTGTTGCGGCGTACGATGGCTCCTGATGCGATTTATGCCCTTTCAGCCTCCCAGGCATGTCCCCACTTGCCTCACAGCCACCGACACATCTCATGGCAGGGGTTTAATTGTGTGCGTGTTGGATGCAGCGTTTCCCGCCTCATTTCGGCAAATAGTTGATGGCATCATACATCATTGGCACGGTGTAAGACAGTGCCTGATGCGATTTATGCGTCCGGAAGCCCTTTCAGCCTCGCAGGCATGTCCCCACAACTGCCTCACAGCCAGTGGGGGTCTAATTGCGTGCGTGTTCGCATGCGGCATATGTCCCGCCGCCTTTCTGGCATCTATTGATGGTATGATGAATCGTTGTGCGATGTAAGGCTGCACCTGATGCGATCTCGTTTGCGGAAGGGCCCCCTGAGTGCTGCCAAGCATGTTATATTCTTATGAGACTGCGTGAAGGTTAACGAACTGAGTATGCGACCAACACATAAAACATCGCATGTGAATTGTTATGTCATGCGATTAATCAAAGTAAATCGTGTGTGTTTGGTGTGTTAGGCCGCAGTAAACTTGACGCAACGAGCCTTCATACGCTTGAAACGCACCATTTGTTTGCATGCGAATTGCGTTGCGACATGTGTGCGTTTGGTGTGTGCTAGGCCGCGTTAAGCTTTACGCAATCAGACTTCATACGCATGAAACGCAACATGTATTCGCATGTGAATAGCCTTGCGGACTGTATGCGTTTGATGTGCGATTGGACGCGTATTGCTTTACGCATTGTCTCCCCACACGCACGAATCGCAATATGGAATCGCATGCGTATCGCCTTGCTACACATGCGCGTATGCTTCGCGTTTCAACATAAGCACGGATGAATTGCTCAAGTCGACCAAAACGACGCAAGTTTATTTCCAAATGAACCTTTACAATCTGAAAATTATAAAATTTAAAAATTTTAGCCAGTAGGGCCGATTTCCGCTTTTTCATAGCCGTTGTGCGTTAGCTCTTTGCGTTACAAAAACATGCTCATTCGCACCTAACGCTAAGATTCGCACCGTTACGCGAACTAACGCGAACTAACGCGGACTTAAGGCGATCACCCGTCGTCATAGTGTGTCGTGGCCATGGCGAGCAGGACCACAATGCTGAACGTCCGCGATTGTACCGACAATGACAACATTTACTAGCTTTATATTCACTAGCAGTCCAAGGCTTTAATGAATGTATTGACTCAAGGATCAGTCTATCACAACGATAACGGCGAAGGAAAAGAAGCCAAACTAACCCTACAAATTGTGAAAAGAAGAAGTCATATGTAATACACAGCATTTGATATTTATGCACTGGGCTAAATACTGGCTGAACAGCGACGCAGATCGGTCGTGCGATGATGCCGTGCGAAATCTTGCCGCCGCCGAAAAGTGCGTAACAGCACTACCTACATTTTCGTTTTTATGGCATTGTAAATTTGCATTTGATTAAGTTGGTTCACCACTTTTGGCAGGCAAAATGGACGCAGACGCGGAACACAGTGCTTTACCACACAGCATCAAGCACGCTACAAGGCGAAAGATCAATATGCTTAAACTTGCTGTCATATACTTAAAAGAAATTGTTGCAGATTCCGCTTAGCAGGTAGAGCCAGCGACGCATAGATTTCCCTTTAGGCCGTACGACTTGAGGGCCTTGTTCATTGGCCTTCTTCCCTATAGAGACTGTACGGCATCATTGGCCTTCTTCCCTATAGAGACTGTACGGCATCATTGGCCTTCTTCCCTATAGAGACTGTACGGCAGTATCATTTTTTACCTAAGAGGTTACCTTTTTAGAGTTAGAAATAAAGGAAGAATCATTTTTTACCTAAGAGTTACAGCTTTTCAGAAAGAACTAACAGCAACTACTACTATTATAAATTTTTGGCCGATCATTGGCGAGCGCAATAATGAGCGGTAGCAAAGAAAAGACCTCCATCTCGGACGGGGACGGACGAAATGTCACAATATCAAACAAACTCACAATCCTACGGGATCTCAAATAACCAAAAAATCCTACGGGATATGCCCGGGGGCGCCTGAGGACATTCGCTCGAGGGGGGGAGGAATGTAAGAAGGTTCAGCTCCCGTGGCATCTCCCTGAGTACTCTTTGCCTGGTGTTACACGAGGGCCCTCGGGTGGCCTATAGGCGATCAAACGTTTTACTGACGCATGAGGCGGCGGGACAACCCGCGCGACCGCGTGTGTGCGTGTGTGTATGTGTGTATGTGTGTATGTATTGGTATGGATGTATGCGTACAAGAACGCCTACAGGTCTGTTGGTACATCTTTCCTGCATGCAGGTACGAACGGGTTCGTGGCAAGCGTCAGCTCTCCTAGCACCGCCAAGGTATGTCATTATTAAACATACCATTAACCATACCCATCCATACTGAACTATAGAGCTGCAAGGGGGGTGAGAGTAGGTGGAACGATGCAAAAGCCAATCTGAGCATCCCGGGTTGCGCCTTTGCTGTGTTACAGTAGGTAAGGGTACTCCCTAAACTAATCAGGGGACATCAAGCTAATATACCGTATATATCCCTGCATATGAGCTTTATATCCCATGGTGAGCTTAGGATCCTAAACTCCGGAGTGTGAGAGCCTACCTGGTCACTTAGGTAGATTTAGCGACTAGTCCACTTATGAAGGTGTTGATAAACACCGGGGGTTTCCCTTGGGGTCTTATAGTCGCTTGCAGTCCGTCCCCTGGCGCCTGTATGAAATGCCATACGATTGCATAACAGAGTGGCACTGTCCAGAGAAGATTTTTGACACAGGTCTGGCCGTGAACGGGCAGACGTGTACAAGATTGCGTACGGAGTCGAGTATGTGTACGAATCGTTACAGCCACAGCCGTAGCCATGTACTGCT
>NW_003307547.1:1885011-1887546 GCF_000143455.1 Volvox carteri f. nagariensis | reverse complement strand
GAAACTTAGGAGAATGCTTAAGAACGATAAGAACGACGGAAGAACATGGAGGAGGCGGGTGTGCATTCTTAAACATTCTTACACTGGTATTAAGCGGTTTTATGTAAGTATGTCATATAAGTATGCATTAAGAATGCATCAACCATGAAAACATTCTGTAATGAATGCCTGATGGAGCTCTTCGTCTGTATTTTTTCGGGCATTGTATAGGCGAGATATTCGGGAAAATAGGTGAAAGGTATATAGGCCAGTAAGGTGTACACGTATTATACGAGACTTAAAGGCTTAGGCATAAGAGGCGCATGTGTAAGTGATGGCCTAATATACGATCATTTTTGGCATAGTATTATAAGTACATTTTTACATCATAACCTGTAGCAAGGGATGTTTAGGCTATGCGGTATACAGGTATGTATACACTCGATGTTGTAAACGACATTGCCTATATAGACGCAAGTATACATAATTCCCTATAATAGGACCTGTACAGGCATCGCATAATAGGCTTTTCTTTCGAGTCACCCTTTAGATACACAAGTCACTGCCTTAATCGACCGCGCGACATCCGCATTGCCTCTCTTATTGCATCGTTACGGCTTGAGGTTGCACACCTTTTTACCGTGGCTCGATCCCGGGATCTCTCGTGAATATTGGTCGCGCCTTACCGGTAGTACTTAACGCAGAATGTAAAGTAGGGGTTGTTCTAGCTTTTATACTTAGAACCTAAAGGGCACTCATGAACGTCAGCTGCGTTAGCCTGGCTTGTCGTCCATGCGGCAGCCTCTGGGCAAATGGCCCAACTCCATTTGAGTTTGCTGCTGGCTGCGGCCAAGAAACGTGCAATGCAACCGCCATATGATCCCTAGGTGTAATTGGTTTGCATACAAGTCGACGTAGATACCTCCTGTGACCGCCGTACAGGAAGGAAATTTTCCGGTACGACAACATGTGAGGTCCAGAACCGAACACAAAAGCAGGAATCACCATTCAGAGCGTAAAACGTGGCCGTCCATGACTTATGCATATGAATTCACGTGTTCTCTTCGCGTTTTTCTCCTTCTTCGTAAGGCCAACGCGTCGACCAACGCACATCTTACACCCGTCCGGTCCAGAGCCTCTATAGCAATAATATTGACATAAACATAAAAGTCATTTATGAACATCTGCTACGTTTGCCTAGCATTGTCGTACCGGAGGTTGGGTCGGCAGCAGACCATGAACTTCTCGCCTAGGTAAATACTTAGCGCAGCCAAGAAACATAATTTAGATCTGTTAATTCATCCCATTGGTCTTGGGGTTGCCTTAAAGTCGACGTAGATGCCACCTCCTGTCACCGCCGTATCGGAATGCATTTATCAAGCAAAAGACCCGAAAAGATTATAACCTTGCAGACTCATTTCAGTGCTTTTGGAAAAGAGGTTTAGACCTTGCCACCCCGGCAAGCCAGAAACTAGTTTCGGTCGCAAAACTTTTGTATTTTCAAAGCATACACACGCGTGATACCTAAGAATACGAGAATTATTAACAGTTTAATACTTGTGGAATTTCGTAGGCGTTTGCGGTGCAACTGGCGCGAATAGGTGGTCTTCCTAGCAGGTCTTAATGACGAGGGGTGCCTGACGGCGTTGCATGGACTCCATCGATGCATGTGCCTCGGCATGACGGGTGAATACAAAACGGTTCATATGCACAGACCTCATAGTTTGCAGCATTTTAAGGGAGGTCAAAGGTGTTTCGCACGCAGCAGCTAGTGCAGCTTTGCCCCGAACACTGTATACACGAGTGGCCTACATAAAGGCATACCTTTATACAACGGACTATTAGGCTCTCACAGTTTTGCATGCGTATACATGGTAACCTATAGCCTACAGGCCTATAGACCATGCTGTATACAACAGATCGCCTATAGGTGTGATGTATACGATCATATACGCGAAATCACCTATACTCCACATATTCCGCGGTCGTACCTATTAGGCGATGGCCCGGCCTATAGGTGACTTCCAATTTTACTGACGTTATAGTTCCCGGATAGGTAATATATCACAGTGATTGTGAAACAGTGAACATACCATGAAATTTCATGAAAACTATCAACATGTGTCTGGGTCTAGACCTTAGATCTAATAATGCGAGATCTAACAGGTTTAGACCTGTTAGATGGATTAGCGAGTTCGAACTCGCATTATTAGATCTAAGGTCTAGACCCAGACACATATGCATGTTGATAGTTTTCATGAATTCATAGATATCTATGGCTACATCGATGGCTACATCGATGTAGCCAATAATTAAATCCCCTATCAATCACCATGAATATCTAGTGGGCTGCACTGCATATACATCAGTGTACACTGATGGAGGGTGTCAAATTGGCGGCCCATCCTTGCATTCTTGGGAAGTCTTGGCAGGATGCATGAACATGCATCCTGCCAGTTGGATACATCCTACACCCCCTTTCCATATCCTCAAGCCAATGCTTGCTAACATCCCACACCCTGCTGACTGCATCCCCTCATCCTCTGCCATCCTCAT
>NW_003307547.1:1880102-1881203 GCF_000143455.1 Volvox carteri f. nagariensis | reverse complement strand
CAGGAACGTAGTAGGGAATCTCCGGCAGGTAGGCCGAGATGTAAGCTACCTGGGCGGGGTGCCATGGTGAGGCACTTAAGTATCATGACTACTTGGTGTTCAGAGTTCAAGACTCCGCTGCCGCTGTCTCGGATTGTTTCGTACGGGTCTATGTATGCTAGTGCTTGTTGCTGGGTTGGACTTCTCCCTGCCTCAGCGAGGACTCTAAATTCCACGCTTCCGCAAAGCCAGTAGTCCGCCCAGGTGAGCGACTGCTACAGTTTCAGTAGCCCCAAACTCTTCTTGTGGGGGCTTGTAGAAAGCACATGAGTCTGCCAGCCTCTCCATGGCAAGCAAGGATGCTTCCATTTGGATTCAGCTAAACATGGCAGTGGCCTCGGGGCGCCTCTTGTTTTTCATGCAGCTGCAGCAGCCAGGGATGGTGTTGGGCAGTGGGCTGCAGCAGGTATGTGGCCATGTCAGGCTGCACGCCAGGTTTTTGTACAGGGGCCAGGGCTGATAGCTGAGTTGCTGAACAGGTGTTGAGTTGTTTGTCGTACACGCACATATGTTCGTGTACGGCACTTGGCGCAGCTCATAGTATACGCACACGTTTTAGAATAGATACAGAACCTTTGGATGCTGTGACAACAATTTAAGTTGAGGTGTCGTTTATTACAGCATAGGTTTAGGGAAACATTATAGTATAATAGTATCGCAGTCTTAGGTTCGATTCCAATACAATGCGCGAAATGGATTTCAATGTAAGAATAACCTACATGTGGATACCCTAATAAAGGGCGCCTACCAATAGAGGTGCATGTGAGAATGCAGAGGTCGAAACGTGTGTTTGAATTTTCATCATGACCCTTAAGAATCCCACATTTTTTAAGGCTTAAGAATGTAAGCAGCAAAAAGAATTTCCTGAGAATATGACTTAAGAATGAGTGCCATACTTAGCGAACCTATGGTAAGAACGGTTAAAACCGGCCAAAGAGCAGCTAAGTATGCTTTAGGCAAAGAATGAATAAGTTGGCCTAAGAATGTATAAGAACACCCCAAAGAACGAAAAGAATACATAAGACTGCTGGCCCTAAAGAATGCTAAAGAATGTAAAGAGTG
>NW_003307547.1:1794884-1880052 GCF_000143455.1 Volvox carteri f. nagariensis | reverse complement strand
GAAAGGATTGCTAAGAGTGGATACCAATTATCGCGTATCAATCGTGTATAAATCATGTGTATAAATGTGTATAAATTAATTATCGTGTATAAAAATCATGTTATCGCGTATAAACCATGCGTCAATGCAGGGTGGCTTTGCAAGGTCTACTGGAAACGTATTGGGTGACGCTCCGGACGGCATCCAAGTGAGTTCGCCTGCAAACAGCATCGGATGCATCCTAGCATTGAAAGCTGCACTCTCGGACAACCGCCCATCAGGCGTGGTGCAGAAACTGGCACGTCTGGCCTCTATCTGCTGCTGCTGCTGCCGCCGCCGGCATATACATTACTTTGCTAGCTAGCAAACATATGTTTGCATGCATGCGCTATAGTGCATGTGTAATCGATGCACCACAAAACACTAGCTATTCCTTGAAATTGTCGATTACATCATCTACATATTATGTATTAGGTATGCAGATGAAGTATAAGATATAAAACAATATAATATACCATATATGATATACATACACATACATAGTAACATGTACCATAATGATGCAGGGCTGGGGGCGGCTGGACCTAAGCGGGTGCCTGCCCCTGTCCGGATATACGAACCCCAACATGCGGATCCAAGTGGCCGACCTGGGGCAGATACGACAGAACGAGGCTCACTTCCTTACCGGAATCGTGGCGACGGGGACAGGGTGCGCGCGGCTATGTGACTAGCTAGTCCTATAGGAATATACGCTTTGATACGAAGCTTGGCGTGCATGCTCGTCCTTGTTTGCCGTACACATGCGTGCGGCGACAGTAAAAATTACGATCACCTGTAGGCAACGCTCTCACTTAATAGGTAGGGACCGTCCCTACCTATTATACGTACGACAGTGTCGCCTACATGTACAGCTATAGGTGATCGAAATTTTTATTACTGACGCGCTTTTCGGTTGTCCACAGATTCCTTTATTTGAACAAAGGGTGCTCCTGATGCATTCCGATCTAATGTGGTCTGGTGTTACTCGTGAGCTAGCTAGCTAGTTATACATTACATGTGCCAGCTGGTCTGTGCTCGGAGATAGAGCTTATTAGCATGTGATGTTCTGGAATAAATTCATTGCAGAACATCACATACTAGCATTTGATTGCATTCATGTATAAAATAAATTTGAAGTAATTCTATATTAAAAGTTATAATAAATAGAATATTCACGCACATTTCTCCGTGAGCTTGCATGGCGACCGCCATATTGGCAGGCTCTAGTCACCGACGACATTGCAAACCCCCCTAACCCCCCAACCCCGCATTTATTTGTTGCAATGATTGCATTCACAGGCCGATTAAGGCGGTTTTAGTCTGGCACGATTACCCGGCGGCTGCCATGGCGAGCACTGTCCTCGTCAATGATCTGGACCTATGGTACATTGTCAACGGTGGTACACCCTCTAAAACACGTGAAGGTGTGTGCGTATGTATGTGCGTATGTACTGATCATTAGTATATGATTGCAACCATACATGCAATTATCAGTATATACTGATGATCGGTACGCAATTGCGTATGCAATATTTATCAATCAAGTAGGCCATCTCTGATATTTTTGCGCGGCGATATAGTTAGGCCTATCATCTATTTTCGGGCCTATCTATCATACCAAGGCAAGATCTATAAGTATAGTTAGACCATTTTATACAATCGATCGATATACGATTTATTTCTTCGTCCAAATACGATGGCCCTGCCTGCCTATAAACGAAAAACGTTCTTACCGGCGGCGGTTATCCACATATGCCTCATGGGCCATGCATGTGGCCAACGTTGGGCATCGATGCCCAACGATATCGTTGGCCAACGATACAGATTTTAGGCAGGGGCGGCGGGTACAGGGGCTCAAGCTTAACCTAGCTGGCCACTCGTCGGCAACCTGCTGGTGGCAACCCTAGTAATTGGACCAAATGTATTTAGTTTAACCGCAAAAGTAATGAATGTTGCCGCTCATAAAAGAAATTATCCCGTATAAACTAATGACGTATTAAGAGCAGCAAAAGGTATATTTTATCTATTTGTACCAGCAGGGCGGCATGACCTACCTATAGACGATGCGTGTAATCAGCATACCTACAGAACCCCGGGATTCCGGGATCGATACCCGTTAGGGTCCAAAATCTTTCCGATAGTGGAAGGTATTGCGCCCCTAGTTGATGGATGGTGAAGACCTGGGATAAAGTTAAGTCCTGCGAGCCGACCAGGAATGGAGTTGGGCCGCTGTCGACCCGGCAGATTCCGTTGGATGCTGGTGGTGGGTGCGGAACCTGAGCGATCCACTGAGAAGATGATTAGGGTGACTGGATGGGGGTGCCCCGAAATACCGGGGAAGGCAGGGATTCGCAGGGTAGCTGCCACGGCGAAGATACACCCCCCTGTTTCACACATCATACAGACGTAGACTAGATAATGTAGAACGTGCGGGGAAGCCCACAGTGTTGCTAGCTGGTACAATGCTCACCCGGAGCATGATCAAAGCTTCCTGCCGCGTACACCACTTGTGTACAGAAGCACACATGTATGTGCATCCCTGCACGTGTGGTTCTCTGCTCATCTCAGACCGCGTGAACAATGTGGAGCGCGTCGAGCTGTCAAACTTGCAGTCGGGCGACAAAGTGGCTTTGCTGGTTAACGGCAGCAAGATTGTACACAATCTTATGGGAGGCTCTCAACCTGATGCGGCGCGGCCCCAATACTGGGCTTTGGCAGTGGTCGGGCATTTCAAGGGCACGCTGAAGGGAGTGCTCAACCCAGCCTTTGCACGACCACTTCGACTCACGGTGAGGACCCTCACAAACTTGCGACCGCCAGCACATAGCTGCACACACACACACACAATTATGCAAGCACCGAGCATATACATGCACGTTAACGTTGTTGTGAGAGCCTAGGCCTAGGTATGCCTACCTTGAAAGTGAAATTGGTTTTTAGGTAAGCAAGGAATTAAGTACCTTCTCCTTAGTCCTGAACTAGGCTCTTACGCGTGTCCTGTGCACGCTAGCAGTACCTTGCACCCTTTCCTCATCACGGAACAATAAACGTTATTATTCCATGTAACACATTTGATGAGCTCGACGTGAAGGCCTCTCCTTCTCCTATGCGCACCGAACCTAATACCCTGCCGTTGTGTATAGTAGCTGGCCGCTGAAAAGGCCTCTCAAGATGCTAGTGAAGCGCTTTGCGGGTACTTGTAGTTGTTAAGGTGCCGTACTGTGTACGGCAGCTACTATATGCCGACGGTCTATGCTTGCATGCTCATATGCATCCCTGCTTGCCTTTATCTCCATGCTATCGAGATAAGGATTGGGCCTCGCCGGTGTCGGAGTACGAGATCTGGCAGTACACAAGCGGCGATGAGGCGGCAGGCTGTGTCACAGTTATAGATGACTCGCCAGTACCTTCAATATCCTTAACGTGCAACCAGGCAGCTAATAGGTTCATTCTTTCTGAGACAGGTAAGAAGTCCTTCGGAACGCAGTACCAGTGGCGTAGTAGGAAAAGTGTGCAGCTTGTTGGAGTGCCCAGCCTATCCATAGTCGAGGGTCGGAGTTCGTGTAGTAGCTGGGCGCTGAAAATGTCTCTATAGATGCTAGCGGAGCGCGTATTAATGGACGATATATGTGCCGTACTATGTAAGCAAAAGCACGAGGAAGCTATGTAGGTGCGTATGGGTGTACGCACTTGCGCGGAATTCCTTGCGGTTTAGCACAACAGCTTGCTGGTTATGGGAGGCTGCTGTTGGGCTGCCGTCGTCCGTAATTTTTTTAACAATGTATGATAAGTTTTGTCTTTATTTTCACTTGCTAAACTGTGTGGTATGCGCGCCATCATTCGGGTTCGCAGCAGGGTTTAGCAGTGGTGTCGGCACATTTCATTACTTGTACACGTGCACATGCGCATGCGTGTGTCTTCACCGTCGCAGGCACCGCGACTGGCAGCTACGTGTATACGGTCAAAGATTACCTTGGGCGCTGTCTGACTGTGATCAGCGACTACCGTAGCGTTAGTGGGTACAGCACCACCTTCTCGGACTGTCAACAGAACCTGTGGCAACAACTGGCCTTGTTCAAGAACACCTTCTTTACAACGTGAGTTATTACATTCGTTAATTACCGACCATTACATAACATCAAAATATCAAAAAGGAACGTTTTCATTGTTTGGGTGTCCCTGTAGATACGGGCGTGGCATGCCTGCGCAGGCAGCAGGCAGCAGGCTTGCTTGCTTGCCTGCACACAATAATGCGAGGGGTTAATACAGCCGGATATGCAGCCAGCCAGTAGGCGGGCCTGTGAGCTTTGCTTCGGCTGTGTGCGTGTAAAACCTATGGCATACACCAGGCCGGTTCCTGCCCAGTTGCCACCCTACCGGCCCTGTTGCCGAGATCACCATACCTCGGTTACTGGGCCGGTAGGATTACCGAATCGACCGTTAGCCAGTAACCGTCCTCGGATCCGGTAACCATGATGGGTAATTACCACCAGGCATCGAACGGATCCGAACGGTTCCTCTAGTCCGTTCCATGCATGGTCACATAACTACCCCGCCCTTGTAAAATTTGTATCGTTTGTAGATTGTGCCCTAGTATGTTAGATGGTGACCGTGCCGATCCATTGAACTATAGGGCTTATAAATAAACTGTTGGCCGTAAGAATAGTACAGGCATGCCAGCCTTGTCTGCTTCGAAGAGTCGCCACTTGATTGTGCATGGTAACAAAGTTTTACATAGTTTTTTTTTCAGCGACACAAGCGTACGTAGTCACTTGCAATCACGACAGGAAAGGTGTCGGGGAAATGGTGCACCGCAACTGCGTGCTGGCTGCTCGTCGTGTCTAGTAGGCGAGTATGCTTTCTGCCAGAAAGCGAACTCCCGGGGCTGCACGGAGGCGTGTGCGCCGCTCAGGTGATATCTGCAGGTGGTGGGCAATCGACGCTCCATACCACATACAGCTTTCCCACTGGGCCCGGCTATTCCCGCCGCGGCCTGCATATAGTAAAAGCTGGCGGGTGAAAAGGGCTTTCAAACTGCTGGGACAGCGCTTTAGCGTGAATTTTTAGACGATGAGTGGACCGTACAATATGTACGACAGCTATGACAAGGCCAAGGTAAACAGATATACCGACTAGATTGCCTTCCCTTACTAAACCACAAATCACTCCGCAGATCGGCAGAGTACAACATTGAATTTGCAACACTGGTGTTTTGTTGTATCACGACTTCAGACTGCTTCAGAAAAGTACGTCCGATCGGCGGATGTCAGAATCCCGTGAGATATGCCCAGAATACAACAACCAGCGGCGACATGACAGCTTCGCTTCATTTTATATTATTTCCATCCCATCTTTTCCATCCCATCTGTTTTGTCCTGCATGTTTCCGCCGCGACAACATGACCGGCCGTCATGTTCCTGGTTGGCCGCTACTGATGCACGCAGGAAGACGGTTTGGCAGCTAGTGCCATATGCCCTCGCTGGATACAGCAACACTGGCTCTGACAGGTACTGTCTGAGCCACGTCACACCCCCACTCGAGGCAGGCAAGAACGGTCTCCAGGTTTACCCGCCGGACATCTGCGATGAGACAGACATCAGCCAAGCGTTCTTGCTTCTCCCCACAAATCCGGAAATGCCCTGGCTGCGCTTTAAGGTTGAATGGTTCGTCGGTACAGGTAGGTTTCTTCTGTCGTCGTAGTTCGATTATGCCGTTAGTAACTACGCCGGCTTACAGACGGACGGGTTCATATATGGGCTTAAGAGATAGAGTGTGTGTGTGTGTGTGTGTTGTTACACCTTCCTGGAGTTGCGTCACTTTTTAAAGACGTAAATGGGCCCATACCTGGAGCCCTTGACGGGGCCCAAGGCCAGTGGACGAGTGGATGACGATGCACACACATGCTCCGTCTATGGTTCCTGTGTGTGCATACAAACAGACAAACCCGCATGCGAGTCATCACCCACCTGCCTTATAACCTCACACAGGCAGTACAAATCTGCCATTTCTTAGCTTTGGGTAAACTACAGCAGGGACACCAGCGAACATGCAATGCTAACCACTGGACTTGCCGTGCATTGCACGCAGCACCCAGTACGGACGACCTGGACCTTCTGGTGGCATGGAACTATCAACTCACGTCGTACTTCGTGACATGGGGCATGATAGGAGACGTACGAGGTGGCGCGTATGAGGGTGATAATTATGGTGTAACTCCGCGGAGAAACTTTGAAGCTGTTTCTTGGAGCAATACTTCCAGGCCGCCTGATCGTGCAGAGTATTTTATATGTTTGTCAATGTACAAAAATGTACCTTCTCCGTACAAAGTGACTCTGACAGTAACCATGGGTTCAACGACCGTAAGCACCATTCAGAAGCTGCTGAACGTGAGTAACTCGACCACAGGACTTTTGACTTCATGTTCCATAAACTCGAAAACATATATCGGAGGCTTCGTGTATCCGCCGAGCCCACCACCTCCACCATCACCGCAGCCACCATCACCACCATCTCCACTTCCTCCGCCAAGTCCAAGACCACCTCCACCACCACCGTCACCACCACCTCCTTCACCCCCGCTACCGCCACCGTCACCACCACCTCCCTCACCGCCTAATCCTCCTCTACAACCACCGTCACCACCACCTCCCTCGCCACCTAATCCTCCTCTACCACCACCGTCACCACAACCTCCCTCACCACCTAATCCTCCTCTACCACCACCGTCACCACAACCTCCCTCACCACCTAATCCTCCGCTACCACCACCGTCACCACCACCTCCGTCACCACCTAATCCTCCGCTACCGCCACCGCCACCACTACCTCCGTCACCGGTACCACCGCCAAAACCTCGACGTCCTCCGAAACCGCCTCAAGCTCCGCCACCGCGTCCTCTGTCTCCTGCATCACCACCCCCACCCTCTCCGTTTCCTCCACCGTCACCTCCGTCACCATCGCCGCGAACATCTCCTCCAGGACCACCACCCCCGCCCTCTCCGTTTCCTCCACCGTCACCTCCGTCACCATCGCCGCGAACATCTCCTCCAGGACCACCACCCCCGCCCTCTCCGTTTCCTCCACCGTCACCTCCGTCACCATCGCCGCGAACATCTCCTCCAGGACCACCAACCCAGCCCCCGCCAAGTTCAACCTCTGCAACCACAAAATCACCTCCACCTCCACCTCTACCTCCCATGCCACAGCGCCCTCCCTTGCCGCCGCCCTCTGCAACCCCTCCTCCTCCACAAGCCAGTGGATTCCCCCCCAATTCTACAACCAAAGAAACAACAGCAACGGTGGATGCAAACGGACAGCTACCAACTTCACCATCAGCCGAACCAGCCGATAAAGAGAATGGACTGCCTTCAGCAGAAACACTGGGTGATGTGCCATTATCAACTCCCAACACCAGCACTACTGCCACATCTACGGAGGAAGTAGCAAGCGGGCATAGCTTCCAGAAGATGGCAGCCATCGGTGTGGGGACCGCCCTGGGCGCGGCGGCGGTCCTAGCCGTGGTTGCACTTGTAGTGGTCGTTAAGTACAAGAGGCGGCGCGATTCGCTTGTAGTTCCGACGTAGTGCAACAGGTTGCTCGCCCCATGGGGCGAGAAAGCACCGTGGTCGGCTGGTGGTCGGCTCCGTGGGGAATTAATTGAGGCTGCTCTCTTGACAGCTGAATTAATCATCAAGTTCATTTATTGTCGTATGGCATGGAGACGTACTTGCATCCTGAGGGGGCGTTTCACAGCGGAGCAGCAGCAGCAGCAGGAGCAGCAGCAGGAGCCGCAGCAGGAGCCGCAGCAGCATCAGGAGCAGCATCAGGAGCAGGAGCAGGAGTGCATGTTGAGTTTACAGCTTTGCTTGTCTAGATACGCTAGCGGGGGACCTGTTTATTTGATGCCGCAGCGTTTGCATCAATGACCTTGCAGGTAGTCATATGCGGCCCCACCATAATCTTCATGTACGCACAATAGTTTCAGTCGAGCATTTGCATACGTTGGCCTTACTGCCATGTGCAGGACAGAGAAGGCCGGCGAGGAGGATTCCATTCTAATCGATCGTGCTGGGCAGAGCGGGACAACCGCAGCTCTCCCCGTAATTTACCATTTTTACTTCCGGCCCGTGCAAGGAAGCATCAGGGCCATTGGGGCGATGCATGCATCCTTGTTGTCGCCCCGTCCAAACCTCCAAATGTTTTTAAAGCTAATTAGCTTGGGGCGGGCTGATTTAAATCGATCTCTTATGGGCTAGAGTAACGATTGTAATAGGAGAATGCAGCTGTGCACCGTAACGGCAGTGAGGGGGGCCGCACGTATGTATGTTCGTACATACATGCACGTGTCGTACACCTTGAGTTTTAGAGCGGTGCTGCTCTACTAATTTATTTATCAATTTACTGCGTGCGCGCAACCGCCGCCGTCATTTGCATACGCGTACGACTGAGCACCGAGTGGATCTACATATGTACTACACATGTAGATCCACTCGGTCCATCCGCATTATACCCCTCCTCCTCCTCCTCCTCTATCTATCTGTTTGCAAGTATACGTCACGTATATACGCTTCTACGGTAGAAGCAACACGCGTCGATGAAAAAGGGCATATGCATGGACCTACCGCAATATGGGAATACCGCAATCGTGATCATCGCCCTCCGCCATTGCCTCTAATCCGCCTGCTGCCCCCATCAGCACAACATCACCGACCTAGCTACCCTTCGGCGGCTTTGCATGCATGCCGCACGCACTAATGTTCTACGTACTGAAACACTCGACGGCCACGTGTGAGCTCTGCGCGCTCGTCCTTTGCCGCACATATGCAACAACGCAATATCACATCTGCACATAGATGTGTATCATTTGCGTGGCATGCATGCCCCACGGACTGACACATGCCCACGGCATGCATGTCAAGACCTTGGACATATAATTGCAAGTCATGGTACTTGCAGACGCATGCACGTTCAAGCAATCTGCAGATTGCTTCAACAGGTACGCATACGTGCCCGTGCAGCAGCAGCTGCTGCTGCACGGGCACGTATGCGCACATGTTCAAACATGTATCCATATGGCTTTACCGTATCGGCTGTTATACCGTTGAACTATAATATACATAAAAACATACATATACACTGAAGCCTATGTGTTTACGCGCTTATTCATTTCTTGATGTCCAGCAGAGTTTTCGTACATGCATGGAGTTGTAGTAGTTGGCCGCTGAGATGTTGGTGAACTTACGCTTCGCGCGTATTTGTAGTTGATGCGTGTGCCGTACTGTGTAACAGCTACTGATGGCAGAATGAATGGCAGCAGAGCCCGGGTTTACGTGCGTGTACGACAGTACGATAGCAGCATGCGAGCCCTGCTACTGGTGTTTTTTGCAGTTTTTTCCTTGAGCACCATTAGTGGCGGCCAGAAGCCTCTCGCCATCATGACTTGCATCGATCGTTCTGATCGACCGAACGTGCCTCATCCATCCTGGCATGACATGCGTGCTGTAGTAGCTGGCTGCCACTGAAAAGGCCATTCGAGATGCTGGTGGAACGCTTAGCACATATATGTATTTGTTATATGCGCCGTACAGTGTACCGGCTACTACATGTGCACGCACCGCCGCGTCATTGTAAAAGAACAAGGGAACGCACCGCCCATTCGCCTGATTTGTTTTCATAATAGTTACGCACGTCCTGCTAACGCCGGCAGGAGCGTACGCTGGCCAGCAGGCCGCGACAAGGATGCATGGCAGGCCTGCTAGTTCTTAGCTTGCTTGCTTTACTGCTGAAGAGATTACTCAGCAATTATGCGGTAGTAGTAATTCCTGAGTTTATGTATGGAAAAGGTGACGACAGTGAGAGTGATGAGAGTTAGGTGTGTGCAAATTGGTTGAGGGTGTTTGTATGTATGTATGTATGTTACAGGGTGCTATAGCTTCACCAGCGGCCCCCTTTCCCGAGGCAGTTCCCTGCTCTCCCCTGCTAGAGGGGCACCCTAATCCATTCACCCCATCCGACTTCAGAATGTATTCGTTGGGTTCAGCAACTCACCACCAGCATCCAACCAAATCTAGCGGATCAACGGCGCTTCAACTTAGTTCCTGGTCAGCTCGCAAGTTGATATAATTACCTCCTATACCGTCCACAAGATGGGGGGCCACTTCCCAATTCAATACCCCTCTACACACCCGAGGGGTCGGCAGGCGGATTATTATAATTATGTATGTAGGTGTGTGGGGTACTAAGATCCTAAACTTATCATCATCATGCAGTCATCGTTATTTTGACTGTCGAAGGCAGGCTTGCTTGTAAGGCGGGCTTTTCTGTGGCATTGAACCATCATGTGCGACAACGCCGTTGTTTATCATTATTATTATTATTATTTTTTTTATTATTAATGTAAACTGCGCTGGGAGCCCGCCGTACGTGCGTACACCCTTGCATATACCAGCAGCGCTGTCGCTAGCGGCAGCCGATTGTGGGATGGACAGGCCGAAGGTTTGTTTCAGCATATACATCGCATACTACGACTACATGCTTACCCTATGTCAGCACATAGGTAATGCACGAGATTCATGTACCGCAACAATATTGTTGACGGATACAGCAGCCTCCAGCCCTCTCCAGGTCACCAACCTACAAGTAAAAACATTAACGATCATCATCTGCAGCAGGTAAATTGCGCGATGGCAATCACGTGAATAATAATGTTGATACTTACACCCATGATCAGCTCACTGCTGATGCATAACCTACTGCATGAGACGACGCATGTAGGGGTGGGTCAAACGTGGCTGTCGCGCGCTAGGGCATTCAACAGCTGGTAGTAGTGTCCGCCGGCCGCCACACGAACAGCACCCACTTGTGATGGGGAGTCCCCATGCCCCGGAAAGCGAGAAAGTTGATTGCCAATCATGCAAACAGTCTATGCACTAAAACTTCCATGCATGAGCTCTGAATTTATTTTTAGCTATAGCAGGGCTGTGTAGGTGAACATTACACGACATGAACACTATTACGAACACTATATATTACATATTTTGCACGTGCAAGGATGGAGATTGTGGGGTAACATGTGAGACCCCTCAGCATGGCTACTGCGGTCCTTGGTTCCTCTTCAGAGCTGTGGGGTTGGTCTTGCGGGAGGGTGCGGGTGGCTTGCGAGGAGATGGAGGGGGCTTGGGTGACGATGGCGGGGGGGACGGGGGACGGGGACGGGGTGATGGCATCGGCGATTGCGGGGGAGATCTGGGCGATGGTGATGATGGCCGTATTCGGGGAAAAGCCTGTCGTAGAGGGGACGGCGGTGGGTAAAGCCTGGGCGGCGGTGATGGTGCTGGTGTTGGTGTTGGTGGAGGGTTGGAAGGGCGTGGGGGTGAAAGAGGCCGTGGGCCGTTTCTTCCTTTGCAGTCCGGATCATCCAAGTCCGACAGGAAGTCGCAGTCATCATCCAGGCCATCTCCGCAGTTTTGCTCCGCATCAGCAACGCGGCTGCAAATCCGCACAGCGGCACCCGTGTACCTGTCGTAGGAGTCGAAGCGCACTGAGATACTACTGTTGCGATCTCTCCACGCCTGGCCGACCCGGATTTCGCCCACAAGGACCGTTGTAACGTACGACACAGCATCGGTGCCGCTGTACGTGTGGAGTAGAACGTACGGCACATTATCGTACCAGAAATCCCAGGGTAAGTCGTACCGGTAAGTGTTCACTCGTGCCGAGATGAAGAGCCGCTGGCCAAGCAGGAGGCCATTCCCGGTGACAATCAAAGAGGATTGCACGTTGCTCGTCTGTAGTGGGATGCGCACGGTAGTGGCGTTGCCGTGTACCAGGCCCTTGCCATCGAGCTGGAGCACGGGCTTGCTACCCCAGCCGACCTGAACGCATGAAAGCGACGCATAAAGAGGCCGGGTCTTTAGGCTTGTGCTCAGTTATGTAATACATATATACATGGGGATGCCGGGTCCCCCTTAAGCAAGCAGATCACGCAGCTATGATTGGGGGGCTTGCGTTTCATTGTTTTCGTGAGTGCCCACCTGCCAATTGTGTGGGGCGTTGAAGCAGCGGATGCCTTGGCCAGTGGAAGCTGAGCCCATGGCGCAGGTGTAATCGCATTGATCCCCCCAGCCCACATTACATCCGCCGGGAATGTTTGCATGGGCCATGCCGTAGTTGTGGCTGATCTCATGAAAAATAACCTCCAGGTCTGCAAAGTTGTCACTACTCCACCAAACTAGACCGCTGCCCCAGTCGTTGACTGCCGTACGGTCCAATGACCAGCGCCCAGGGGTTGCCATGCCCGAAAAGCTGCCGCAGCCTGCAAGCAAGCCGCGTTGATTGTTGTATGTTTTGCCAGTTCATGTCAATAATTGCTTGTTTCATATATAGGCGCTACACATCTTCGGTTAAGTGGTCCAGATTTACATCGCATCGAGTAAATGCCCAAGCAAGCTACGGATTGACCTGTCGTCTAACTTAGACGTCTGTAAATTTTATAATCGCCTATAGGTTGTGCCCTGGTACACAGCTATTAGATATGGAACGTCCATCGTAAAAAACATCCACATACATAGGTTTTTGTAAAACAAAAAAACTATGGTCATCACCTGGTATTTACATTATAATGTGACCACATGTTGCCTTGTAATCCGGATGTATTTAGGCGCGGGCTCAGTTGCTGGAGCGAGGTTCAGCAACGTCTTACTAGCTAGTAACAATCCTACCTATAGGTAGGAATATTACTGTTGTGGCCTAGTTTGGCAACGCGTCCTTGGTCAGACCACCGTGCGTCAATCGAAAGGAGACGTGGTCTTTAAATCGACATGTGAGCTATAGACGACAATACATAGACATTTATATGTAGGTAATTTTGAAATCGAGCGAGTTATGTACGATATAAGGTGGAATGTATGCAAGGGTTGGACAGTGCTCAACGACGGACGCCCATGCGTGTCTCCTGATCGATGGCTTAAGTTGAGTAGCTTATTGCAGTCATAAGGTAGTCCAAAATGAAGCGGGATACATGTGTTTTCCTTACGAGCTCGCGACGAAGAGCGCACGGCATGTAGGGCATCCCATAGCATCGTCCATTACTAGTGAGCCCCAATTAAGCCATACGGTACACGCCCCACGGTACGCACAAATAATGTGCATACATTCCTACACACATACTTGCATAAGCACGCACACACGCACCTCACACAATAACAGCAGCAGGAGTTACGTATACGTTGTTGACCATGCGCTCACCAGCAATCTTCGCAGTAAATCCACTAGGAAGGATAAGGATGCGGTGGTGGTAGTCCGACGCGTTGACTCCTTGGTCAGCAGCCCAGGCATCCAGCCAGTAGTGCCACTTCTTCATGTTGTCATTCTGGGTGCAATGGCTTGTTGTGAAGCTGGAGCCGGTGCGAAAGGGCTGGGGTTCCTTTAGAGCGCCACTGCAAGGGACCACTATAGGGCCTAGGACTTTAAGATTATCAGGTAGCAGATTGACCCCTCCCAAGCTGCAGGACCGCAAGTACTCTGCGATATAACGATTCCTCCAGGTCCACTTTCCTGTGAGGAACAAGTCCTTGACTTGCTGGGGGGATGTGCTTATTGGGTATGTAGACGCGGCGCGTCGCCAGCAAGGGAAACACCGCCAGCAGCCAGCAGCCAGCACCCAGCAGCCGGCCATGATGCGAGATTTGAAGGACATCCGTCGGCATACATACATAGAGTATGAAGGCACGAAGGAGGCAGGATAACAAGCAAGGGAAATAAAGTAGGTATAATAGGTAGGCACCTAACAGCTGAAACAGCTAATCATAATGGCCACATCGAGCGAGGGAGAGGACCCTTAATCATTGTTTCGTGTTGTATGCCAGGTCTCGGGAACCATCATCCGGCATGTGGGATCAGCTTCCCTGGCATCTCCCTGAGTACTCTTTGCCTGGTGTTACATTGGTGCGAATTGCTAGGAGGTGGGTGCACCTCGGATCGAGTCCGGTTGCGAACGTATCGCATCCTAGTTACGATGCAGCATACTCTTATCCCAAAGGTGGATGCCTGGGTGGGCGAGAAATCTACCAGCTGAGTAAATACAAAGTCCTCCATCTCGGACGGGGACTGACGAAATGTCACAATAACAAACAAACTCACAATCCTACGGGATCTCAAACAACCTAAAATCCTACGGGATATGCCCGGGGGCGCCCGAGGACGTTCGCTCGAGGGGGGGGGATGTAAGAGGGATCAGCTCCCCTGGCATCTCCCTGAGTACTCTTTGCCTGGTGTTACAAAGTGGTTCTTTTCTGCAAAAAGACGTGATACAACAAATTGGTATCGAGACCAGGGTATCCCAGTCCCAACCGGGGTTCGATTTTCATTTCGGCCTGCTGCCGCTGGTATTCTGTGGATGCTGTACATCTCACATGTGCCCTGAGATAGACAAACAGTCGAGGATGCCCCCAATGCTGGAGGGGGGATAATTGTAGTATCCTGGGTATCCCGGGATCTGTCATCCCCGATCGGTTCTTTTCTGCAAAAAGACGTGATACAAAATTTCGTGGCCCACCTCGCCCGCTCTCTGGAAACGTTAGTTTGCAACCAGTCGATGTGCGTGCACACGCACTATGTACATATATAGTATATATATGTTGCATTACAATAGTGCGTACGGTAACCGGAACATTTCGCTGCGAAATCACGATCGTGGCCAGTGACCAGAACGACAACTGACCCCGCACGCAACACACCAAGCAAGCTGCACGTGCGTGCGCACGCATGACATACATACATGCACACACATATACCGTACGTGCACGCAATGACGCGCATCGAAGCAACACCACATCGTAGAAAGGTAGTAAATGACGCGTCCAGGGACACGCAGGTTGCCTTCACAAGCGACGACGCATTATCAGTTCATTATTTAACGTTTAAAACGCACACACACATATATATACACACATATATACACACGTGGACGCTTACACACACGCACCTCCTGCGTTATCGACGCCTGCTTGTCATGTCCACAGAACGAAGCTGTGTAGACAAGAATTCTGGGTGCCGTTGGCGTGGTGATTGCCTCCCCGAGCAGCAGCAGCCTGCCCCGGCTGCTGGACTGCAGCCCAGCAGCCATGGGCTCGGAGGGGACCGTACACGAGTACATGACGCCGTCCAGGATCTTATCGTACGACACAGTGACCAGGCTGCCCATCGGAATGTCTTTCCGGGATACGTTGGCACAGAAGACCAGGCGGTAAACAGCTCTTGGTGACTGTTCATGATTAAGGTAGTACCTTGTTTCGTGTAACTCCAGCGATGAGATGAGGCCTGCAGAGCGAGCGAGCGGAAGAGCGGAGATACACACACACACATATGTATCCCCCCGGAGGTACCGGGATCGAGACCGGTCAAGGTCGAAAATCTTTAAGATGGCGGAAGGGAAGAGTGCCCCTAGCCGACGGACGGTGATGACCTGGGTTAAAGTAGACCTGCGACCTGACCAGGAGTAGAGTTGAACCGCCGTTGATCCGGCAGATTCCGTTGGATCCCGATGGTGGGTGCTAAACCTGAACGATCCACTGAGAAATCGGCTAGGGTGACTGGATGAGGATGTCCCGAAATACCGGGGAAGGCAGGGTTTTGCCAGTTAGCGGCCACGGGTGAAGATATGACCCCCCTGTCCCACACATCATATACATCGCAGTAGATGGCCGTTAAAAAGGCATCTTAATAAGATGCTGGCGGAACGCCTCAGGGCGATTTTGCAGACAATATGCATGCCGTACTATCTACAGGTACTGCGGACTGTAGCACCGACATAGAATATATAGGGAACGAAAAAGAATCAGAGCCATTTACACATTTTATCAACAGTCATCGTTTGGTTTGGCGGACGTCCTAGCTAGGTCCTTCGCTCGCGTCGCGTGCATGCGGGCGGTGGCCTGTTGCATACGGCCCGCGAGCGAAACATAACGCGCGGCATAAATACATGCATCTATCGCATTACAAAATCGCGTGAAGTACTGCGCAAACATGCTTCGTGCGAACTCGAAGCTCCTCACCGACCATCATCCCGGGCTCAACACTTTCGACGGATTCGCCGCTTTCACCGCTGCTGCTGCTTCTGGTCAGACAGCTCATCACCAGGACGGCGGCCACAGCCGCTGTCCACCGAATAGCAGCCATGGGTAGGACTAATAACGAAGACGCTGCAATTATGTAACAAAATCTTTCAGATTCTGCTATCTTGTCGATTTTCCTGGGAGCGCTGAATGAAACGCACATAGGAGAAATGTGCCTTGAAGTCGAACAGCACGCAACGAGGGGTTACAAGTAAAATAAGAAGACGGAGCCATATACATGTCGTATCCCCTCTGTACCGCTATTCCAAATGGAGCGTTTATTTGCAAATGAAGCGTTTATTTGCACTCCGAACAGCAACAGGCAGGGAAGCAAAGATTATTTATATAGCTACTACTGCTGCCAACCACCGGCACTCCGCCGCTATGGTAGGTACCCACCGTTCATCAGCACCCTTGTTGGTAATAAAGTTATTTCCTTGTGTTCAGGCAGAGTAAAAATGAAGAAGGGAAACAGAATGCACGAAAAAGGACAAGATATTTTTAATTGCTTGAATAATAATTGGTTGCCGTTTGGAGGGAATCGGTTAATATTACAGTATTCATTGTTACGATATTCATATTTAGAAAGCTTGCTAGATACTAAAGGATGGTTTCCATACAAACGTGCATGAACAGCGGGCTATTGCATGTAATTATGCACGCAGCTAACTAATTGCACGTCGGTAAAATATTTTAGCGTCTATAGACAGGATAAATAGGACCAAAAAATTAGGCTGGCGTATCCAGCGCAGATCCCTTTCGCACGTATTTGCTGCGCCGTACTTTTGTATGTACGACAGCTATTTCATTCTTCTCCCTCTGAAAGGATCGATGCGTCTTGGGTCCTCCAGCCAGCGGCTATCTTCTCTGTCTGTAAAACCACTTATTTTCTACACATTATGCAATGGCACTATCCTATACTTTGTGAGTTCGGGTTTGCCTTCGTCACACCCCATCCTCCATGTTGTTTGGAGCGTCCTCTTGTGTGGGGTTTCACATGAAGCTATGTTTCATATTTAGATATCGTTCTTTGCCTCGTCAGCACTTACTGGGAGCCTTGGAGTTGCACATGTTCCTCTTTCTTTGCCTCTCTCAATAACCGGTGCCTTCTGCTGCTGCTCCTTGGGGCCAGGGGCCTACAGGCTACTCCCAGGTTCAAATCTAAGCTATGACGGTTATTTTGGGCTGGGATTCTGGGATACATATAATTTCCAACGTACACGTGGCCTCTTCATTTCTGTTCTCCTGGATGGTTGATATGGGAATGCGGAAACAAGTTGCCAAGGGTCTTTACACTGCAGAAAAAACACAACCCCAGCCCAACGGCCACTATACCCCCATCGTGCTGCCCACCAATGCCCCTCAGCGGGGCAACACGCGCATGACGCATAAACCTATCCAAAGAACTTCGAACGACTCTCAGACTCTCATGTGGCGACAGATGTACATCTATAGAGGTAGCTACCTCCTGAACCCCGGAGGTTCAGGAGAAGATCCCTGCAGGTTCAGCTGACTGGTTTCCCCCTACACCAAGCACTACCCCTTCTGAGCTCCCAAGGCCATACTACTAGGCTAAAAGACTCGACCGAACCAACCCCGTCCCGGCCCGCCGGCTGTCCAGCCGCCCCTCAGCGGCCGTTTGCCACAAGCCTGCCGCTGGCAGAGCCTGGCGCGGAGGTGTCTGCGATTGACCGGAGAAGAAGGGAAAGGGAAACTTACTAATCCATGATTGATTTTTTTTCAGAACTAGCCAGAGACACAATGGCTTTCAAGCTAAATTGCGTTCCCCAATCCGCTTCGAACTGTATGAACATGAATGAATAATCTTATTAGGGACAATGACACGGCATTTCACGCCCTCAAAGCGGGAACAAACGCTAAAACTAAATACATACATAGTTCTAAATCTTCTACTAAAATTTTCCTGCAGCGTTAGAGGCCTTTAATTAATATTGGCGAACGATGCTTCCCGCGCTACCGGGATACTGTAGGTTCAACATGTACATGTAACATGTACATTTACAGAAATGTACTAAGAGTAATTCACAGAGTGCGCAGCAAATAAGATAAGTAGCCTACAGGCCCATGTCCATAGTCCAGGGCAACGGAGGGGATTTTACCCTGGGGCCCTGTTACCCCTCCTGCTGGGTACGAACTTACAAGGGGGTTACCAATGGGCTACGGGGTGTTGGTGGGTAACCGATGGGTAACCCAGGGGTTACCGACCCAATCAGTGCCTTAGGGATGATTTATTGGAAAGTAAAAATAGGGTGCGGAGATTGTCCTTACCTACCCAAGTGCAATTTCACAGAAAAGGGAAACGTTTCTTATACCATCTGGAAGATACCACAAACCTTGCATCCATTGAATGCTTAATACATGAACATAAATTGTTTAATCGAAATTTTAAATCGAAATATAAAGAACATGGACCAAAGGCTATATATATTATAGCTAGATGCATGTAGCTTTAGAGACGTGCATCTATGCCTAAGTAGGTCGACTGCACCTCGCGATCGCGCAACATTTCGCCCACCTAAAACCACCTAACCACCCACGCCAACAGACATTCGTCAACCGTCAACGACACCACAACCTTCGCTGCTACGAGCGCCGTGTGCCGCTCCTACCTCCGCCTTTCATATTCCATCTCGTATGACCCGCTGCCAGCTCATAGCAGCTCCTACCAGGCCACTGCCATCGTCAGCTCGACCTGCGGTGCACGCCCCCAGCCATTCTGCGGCATGACCGCACTGTCAGGTGCTGCTGGCGCCTTCACCACCACCTTACCCTCCATGACCTTCGGCTCGGATCCCAGCTCCTCCTCAAGCTCCTGATCCTGGCTCTGGTCAGGTTGTTTCATTATGGGCTTTCCCTTTGCCCCGGCCGCGGGCGCTATCGCGGGCGCCGACGGCGGCTGCGGTCCCTCGGGCACAGGTGCCTGTGCCTGCACGCCGCGTGTGCCAGCCAACGGCGGCAGCTCGTTCTCGGGTATGACTACAAAGGGTATGTAGGCGAAGCGGTGCGGTAGCTGGGGTGTGGAGAGCGGCACGGGGAGCCCCATGAAGAGCCGGCCCACGGCCGCCATGTACCTGCGAGTGGGGCGGCGGGCGGATGGGTGGGAAACATAAATTAGCTTGAATTAAAGACGAGTATGTATAATATAATATAATATAATATAATATAATATAATATAATATAATATAATATAATATAATATAATATAATATAATATAATATAATATAATATAATATAATATAATATAATATAATATAATATAATATAATATAATATAATATAATATAATATAATATAATATAATATAATATAATATAATATAATATAATATAATATAATATAATATAATATAATATAATATAATATAATATAATATAATATAACATAATATTGTATATTATATATTATACATAATATATAATATATACATAATATATATTATATATGTATTATAATATATTATACATAATATGTTATGTTATATTATATTATATTATATTATATTATATTATAACATGATATAATGTAATATAATATCTGTATTCATATACATATATTGTGATATAATATATACATTGCACTATATCCTTTGTATTAAGCTTTGTATTGTACCGTTGTTATCGTTTATATTTATATTGCTATTGTTACACATGAGTAATACAAGTTACAAGTTACAATGAGTAACATGAGTAATAGTCTCAATACAAGTAATAACAACGATCTAATACAAAGTTTAATCATATACTTTATATATTACATTATTCTTTTTACTATATATGTGTGCAGTTGTTACAGTCACTGAATGCCAGGATCCGTCCCGTCCCGCTAATCCTCTACCCCTCATGTGCTCTTTGTCGCTTTCCCTCTGCGCATCCAACTGACGCACGTGTTGCCGTACTCAGTCCAGCTGCCCCGCCACACCAGGGGCATCATCTGCAGCTCCTCCGCGGGCAGGAGGCGCTCCAGGGCGAGCACGTTCTTGACGGACACAAACACGGTCTTGTCGTGCTTGGCGTCGTTGGCGTAATCCCAGGCGGCGAAACCCACACGCAACCTGTGCCGTGTGGTAGCTTCATGAGGGGCGCATATGCAGCGAAGTAGACGGATGCGTACGGGCAATGTACGGAACACACACACACGCGTACACATGTACACACACCTTCGTGCGGCTTTCTTCTCCCCGAAGCAGCTCAGCAACTGCGCAGCCATCTTCACCTTGAACCCCGTAATTCGCTTCTTGATGTCCACCTTCCACGGGACCGGTCGGTAACTTGCGTAGGGTTTGACGTATCTGCGCGAACGCTTGTGTTGAAGCATATTTTGCCGGAACAGTATTTCAAGGAAATCTAAGAGGCTCTTCGGGTTTCGAGCTTTCGACGGGCATTTGTACGAATCCTGCTGGCGGTCAAATTTTAGCAGAGAACCAACGTCCAAACGCCAAATCCGTCCCTGAGAACTAAAGGCTGGTATAATATCATGATTTTCATCGCGTGCCTTCAAAATTACCCATTTGACCCTAATCCTTGTAGCCGCTGCTGCAATTGCGGTCGCCAAAACATTCCGATTCCGGACTCTTTATCGACAACCTTCCCGCTTTCCTTAAATCCTTTACGGGTACAAAATCTTATAAAGCATCGATAAAAGAACGATCTGCATAAACTTTGTAACTAAAACCAATCCTCCGCGCATATTTGACTTGTCAAAATTGAAACATATACAGTAGTTAACCATCAGTTTGGCAACGGGTGCCATAATCCGAAAACTGCAGAACAGAAGCTAAGTGTCAAGGCCCAAACGGAGCAACTGGCACTTGTTTCGAACCGATTATCGTTCTGGTGCAACCGCGCGTTTCCCATACCCACCCTCCAAGGCGGAACTTGGGCGTGTGCACTTTAAAAAAGCGGTAAGCCATCTCATACGCCTCGTAGTGCATGCAGGGGTTGATGGTCGACGTGGCGGCATGAAACACCAAGATTTCCCCCCTGTCACGCTGCCGCTGACTAATGTCCACACCCAAATTCCTGCTGGCCGCGGTCCCGATGGGCCAATGGCTACGGTCCTCACTATTTCGGATGCGGATCTGCACAGAAGATTCTTCGCAGGGAGGATAGGCGGCCGTAGAGACGGCCGCATCGCGGACATTGCGTCGCTGCTCTCTGGTGTTGACAAGCTCGTAGAACTGCTCCCTGGAGCGAATGCCCGCTGCCAAAGTGGCGGCAGCACCCAGGGTCACTGCCGCCGCGATGTCGCAAGGCACCGAGTCCAATAGGTTCCTTGGGTGCCAGGCAACTGAATTGTCATTAAAGAATCCTAGGGCGAAGGCGGTCATGTAGCCGGAGGGACCTGTAGGGGAAATGTGGGCCACCAAGACGTCCTCAAAAGGCGGGGAAAAAAATAAGGGCCGGCGCGAGAGATCAGGAACCGTGCAGCGGCGGCGAGAAGACGGAGGGCCCAGGGCCCACTTACGAGAGAAGTGGCCGTGGAGCATGCAGGCATTTCTACTGCAGCCTCCGTAGTGCATCCATGAGATGATTTATTACAGGAAATGCCTTGGTACGGTGCGCGTATTCATGTAAGACCAAGATACACAGAGTGCAGTCGTAAGCATCTCGGGAGGGCACGACGCACAACCACGATACATCTGCAGGCTTCCGCACTGTGCGGTCATTGTCCATGGTGGACACAAGCGGGTATCGTCCCTCTCACCGCCGTCGGTGAAGGAAAATAAAGCATAGCTCTGGGGAGATATCTATGCCCCACCACTTTTGAATGAACGCTCCGGTCCTTTTTTCCCAGGAAGGAGCGTGGATCCTCCTCGCTCTTGCTCTCTTGGATAAAAGGTTGACTCACTGAACGTTCACGACGAGTGTCGGCTGCCGTCTGCAACCGATCGGGCCTTCGGCTCGTATGGGCAGTTTTACAGGTATGGGGTCACGCACCCCCAACCATGTAACATACACACACACACACACACACACACGCAACCGATCGATTTTTAGCTGTACTCTTTTAACACCATCTACGTATCCAGTCAGCCGCTCAATCGTCGCGCGGCCGCGCTTCCTCCGTGCGCTTCTCGCTCCCGCAGTAAGGGGGGGAAGCACACAGTGGTTGGGTGGTTGGGACGCCTCTCGCTCCCGCGGCAAGGGGGCCCGTTCCCCCGTCCCGCCCGCTCCTCACCTGCCAGGTTGCCCACATATCCCGGGTACGGCGGCCCTGCGAGTGCTGACACCAGGCTGGGCCTGACGATGGCCACCCCGCCGTCCGCGATCCGGCCCTCCCTGTGGTACTGATCCACCAGGGCCTCGCACAGGTGCTTGCTCAGCTGCGGAGGACAGGACAGGAGGGTGGACAGACGCTCTGAGTGGGGCCTGAGGCGCCACAACCAACCCCGCGTAACTACAGCACAGCTTTTTTTACAGCATAGCATAGCTATGTGGGGACATCCTTTTCCCGCACTAAACAAATTAAATAGCTGGCAAGGTGCCAACATCGCCCAACGTCGGACCCCGCCCCGACATAAGAGCGCACTGCCTAGGGTGCTGCGAGGACGGGGGGGGGGAACTCAAGGGGGTTTCAAGCTCCGTGTGCTTCCTTCCTTCCTTCCTTCCTGGAGGGCCCAACCTCGCAACCGCTCCGCCAACCGGAACGAAACTCTCGGGGCAGCCACCCCGCACTTGCACAGACCCCACACCTACCAGGTACGTGTTGATCAGGTTCCAGTTCTCGCACAGCAGACTAGATCTCGTCTTCGCCTGGCTCTCGTTGACTGCCAATAGCTCACAAGCCAGGCGCGCATGGTCAACCTGGTGCGACAGAAGCATGCATTGACATTGATTTCAAGTCTCGAGCATGCAGAAAAATCCGGGTATGATGTAATACGAAACAGAGATCTCGGGGATTTGGGAAGTTTGGTGTGGAGCGCCGACGTGGAGGGCCCTTATGCATGGTGTTGAACAGAATGGCGACCGTGGACAGCTGCCAACACCGACCGACCGACCGACCGACCCACCGACCCACCGACCCACCGGCTGATCCCCAAACATCAGCGAAACCATCCTCTCCGGCAGACAGCTATTCCGCGGTAGGGTCATGCCCACATAGGTGGTTGACACGTGCACGAAGCCCCCACATTGTGGCAGGTGCTGCTCCACCAGCTCCAACAGCCGGCGGGTGCCCTCGTAGTTACTGCGCAGAGCGTCTTGGATCGGGTCGTCCAGTGCAATGCTGGATCCAGGCGGAAAAACCGGGGAAAATCCAGGATTGAAAACCAAGAGCATACGGGTGTTGTTTTTCGTTCGATCGCCTAGAAGCCTTAAAGAGCAACGTTTTGAAGGGCAATCGCACATCCTTATCGGGCGCATGACCTGACCTATATTTCAGATATATTTTAGATTGATCCCCGAGATGGAACCAGTTGGGCCTTGCGTCACCTCGCCCGCCGCGCCTCGATGTGAGTCTGGTGCTTCTCAGGGTTTGAGCTCCCCCCAACCCCCCCCCCTGCCCCCGCTTGTTCCTCCCTCTCTCCCTCCCCTCAAACCCAAACTCATCCCGACGCCCATACCATACCCACGTAGCGCCCCCAGGTATTTAAGCCGCCCTTCCCCCAAACCGACCAACCTCGCCGCACTGTGAATGACTACTATGCAGGGCTCCGCCGCGAGCTCCGCCAACGCCGCTGTTGAGAGGCCCAGATCCGGGTACGACAGATCACCGTTTAGCGCAACAACCTGCGTACAGCCGCGTCGTGCGTCGTGAAGAAACGGAAGCAGAAACTTGAGCCAGTTAGCGCCGGAAGGCGGTGCTGCTGCTCATCATTCCTCTCGCCCTGCCATCACCCATCATCTGTGGAAGAGTCCGGAATGATATCCATTCAAGACCCCTCAATCCCAAGGTCATGCACCTCTTTACCTTTCGCAGCGTGTCCGAGTACTGCCGTCGCACCAAGTCGAACAGGCCGGAGCCCAGCACCCGGCCCACACGCTCCTGCGCGCTGCGGCCGCCACGTGACCGAGTCAACACATACACAGTGCCCAGTTGCGCCCCAGCAACCCGCAACAGCTGCTCCAGGATCACGCTCCCTATGTAGCCGGTGGCTCCTGTGCGATGATGGACGGACCCAGAGGGGCAGCATGTGGAGACGTGCTACGTTAGCAACCGTTAGCAACCGTTAGCAACCGTTAGCTACGGTTACAGCTACGGCCGTAAGTGACGGTTGGAAAATTTACAGATGTTGCGTAGGAATCTGCGTAGGCAAGGTGCGATTGTTGCAGTGGACCTGGACCCCGATCGGGGGTCAACGAGAGCAACGCTCCAAGAGTGGTCAACACAGGATCGACAGACGCGTGGTCCGCATCCGGTGGTCATAGGCTAGACGAGCCTAACGCCGGAGAGTGCGGGTCCGGCTGGATCTCACCTGTTACCAGGACGGCTTTGTCACGAAGCGCCTCTCGCACCGACAGCCGTGGGACGTTGGCAACAACAACAGGGGCGACCCGTGGGTCAGTCGCTATCGCCAGGCCATCACTGTCAACTTGTGCTGCTGTCACGGGGCGGATTGGTTTCAGGGTGGGCTTAGAAATAATGACATAACGACAACGACTGCGAATACAGGAGTGTGCTATTCCTGACCTTGTTCACCGGCTGCTGCACCGCGGTAGCAATGATGGAAGGTGGACTTAACCGCTGCACTGCTCAGCGCTGTTGGAGTTGCTGACGTTGCCGCAGTCTGCGATGCTGACGTTGACCTCATTTTCCTTCTCAGTTGACCAGTATTTGACCACCCTGGGAAAAAGCTCGGATTCTGGAAAGTCGATGTCTAAAAGACAGTTTACGCCGACGCGTTTTTTCTACGTATCAGTAGTACTAGCAATTACAGTGGAGAGCCCCAACGGCTCCTGTGCATCGCATGTATCAGCCAACAGTCACGACAGTGGCACGCTCTTGTTATTTTACTGCTTTTACCTTTCGTCTCGGAGCAACACTGGTACAACACATCATGACGACGGACGCTAACAACTCTTCCGGTGTGGTTGTGTATGTATTATACCGGATGAACACATGATGGGTATTGTTCTTTCTTCCCCCCTGTCATCGCATAGTTACCAATGAAAGCTCCAGCTGTCTTTTTTACAGCAGGCTTCATTTCAGTTTCTTTTTTGAGCTTCACTCAGCTCCTCCATCGTAGCAAATTAAACGCCCTCGACACGGCACTCCTTGGATGCCACCTCACTACAGCCTTTACCTGCTCCCACGTACCCCATCGCAGGGATATTATTATGCTTGTCGAACCCGCCATTTTTCTCCACTGCGCTTTTGAAATTCTCAAGTCATTCTCATGAACCCGCAACGCAATCATTTGTAGCTGCTCCCATCCAACTTTCAATTGGGACGACATCCAATCAACCAATCATCATTTTTTCCTCAAAAAAGAAACTTCGCTATAGTTTCGCACAGCCCATTCGTAAGGCCCAATCGAGTCGGGTCGGGACGTAACAAAAGCAAATATGCATAACAACCGTGTGCGGCATCACTACCATCATCGCCGCGTCACCGCACTCCTGCGTCTTATTTATCACACCGGACACGAGCAATCCTTACGCTTCTTTCGAGCAGGCTTTGGGTGCACAGCGCATGCCCTTATTGCACGATTCATCATCAAGGGTACAGTGAGGCCCGTTCAAGATCATCAGCGGCACAGCGGCGCGTCGAATAAGAAATCTCTTCACACCATCTCTTCATCAGCGAACACCCCACCAGCTTGCTTTGCTCCGCTCACGCCGCGACCGCGCGGCAGGCTACTACACAACACGAAGCCGCTGCATAGTCTGAAGCTACTCACCGTGCACGGCAATTGTGAGTCGCGCAAGCAGCTGAGCTGCTGCTGGCCAATCAACCAACCCTACAGCTGTGATGATACCTGCTGCTGCTATTGCTATTGCTATTGCTCGCTACTCACGGCTCAAAAACTCCCACGCAAAACACCCAATTCCGAGCGAGCCCAATGACTTAAAAAAATACATATGTAACTGGGAACTAACCCTCAAGCAATTTTTAGCCTGCTGTACAGAATCTGCTGCGAAGTGGACCTTGCCATGCTTCAGCCACTCGACATCTGTCCCTCCTCCCTACGCGAAAATGCCAACACGACTGTCTACACGCTCACAAACGCACCTAGGCCACTCCCGTCAGCTCGACCTGCGGTGCACGCCCCCAGCCATTCTGCGGCAGGACCGCACTATCAGGTGCTGCTGGCGCCTTCACCACCACCTTACCCTCCATGACCTTCGCCTCGGACCCCGCCTCTTTCTCCCGCTCCTGCTCCTTCAATTTCCCGACCACACCTCCCCGAGCTGCGGGCGTCGCGGCCACGGCGGCGCTGTGGACCGGCACAGCCACCGGCGCCGTAGCTTCCACAGCGGCCAGCGGTGGTGCGGCTGGCGCCTGCACGCCGCGGGTGCCAGCCAACGGCGGCAGCTCGTTCTCGGGTATGACTACAAAGGGTATGTAGGCGAAGCGGTGGGGTAGCTGGGGTGTGGAGGGCGGCACGGGGAGCCCCATGAAGAGCCGGCCCACGGCCGCCATGTACCTGCGAGTGGGCCGGCGGGCGGATGGGTGGGAAGTGCATAGGTGCATTCGGACGACCGAGATGCCGTTCTGAAATGCGCCGCCCCATGAACCCCCAAACCCGAACCCAAATCCGTGCCCCGGCCGAACCATCCCCCCACAGGCAACCCTCCTCCCTGCCCTCTCTGCCAGTTCTCCCGAGAGCCTACGCACGTGTTGCCGTACTCAGTCCAGCTGCCCCGCCACACCAGGGGCATCATCTGCAGCTCCTCCGCGGGCAGGAGGCGCTCCAGGGCGAGCACGTTCTTGACGGACACAAACACGGTCTTGTCGTGCTTGGCGTCGTTGGCGTAATCCCAGGCGGCGAAACCCACACGCAACCTGTGCCGTGTGGTAGTTTCATGAGGGGCGCATATGCAGCGAAGTAGACGGATGCGTACGGGCGATGTACGGAACACACACACACGTACACATGTACACATGCACATACACACACGTACACACGTACACACACCTTCGAGCCGCTCTCTTCTCCCCGAAGCAGCTCAGCAACTGCGCAGCCATCTTCACCTTGACGCCAGTAATCCGTTTCTTGAGGGCCACTTTCCACGGCACCGGGCTGTAGTCCACGGGGCCCGTAGCATAGCTGCAAGAAAGAAGAAGTCAAGGGAGGGATGCGTATCCATCCGCCATTGTGCACTCATTGCAGCAGATCTAAGTTGCTCGTACATGTCGCAGCGTACGCCTTGTGCCTTGTGCAGCAACAGCCGCAACAGCCGCAACAGCCGCAACAGCCGCAGCAGCCGCAACAGCCGCAACAGCAGCGGCTCTTACAACATGTCGAGACTTCGTTGCACGTCTAAGCGACATTAATAAGCCTTCGCTTAGATACTATTCAATTGTACCCACCATGCGTGGTGTAGATAAAGACCTTTTCATTCCTGGCTCCCGACAGGTGGCAGCTGCACTGCTCCATCCTCCCCCGACCCGTCTGCGCCCCGTTTACATCCCCTGCATCCCCTAAACCCCAACGTGAACAAAATAGCAAAACCATCCATTCTATCGTTTACAAGCCCATCCATCATTCATCCGAAGCATGCATTCCTTTTTTCCCAGCAACATTAGCAACAGCAAAATCAAGGACAAAAGGCGTGTGCCATATCACACGGTATACGCCACACAGTACCCACCCTCCAAGGCGGAACTTGGGCGTGTGCACTTTGAAAAAGCGGTAAGCCATCTCGTATGCTTCGAAATGCAGGATGGGGTTGACGGTGGACGTGGCAGCATGGAACACGAGAATCTCCCCAGGGCCGGCGTCATGGCGCCGCTGCCGCTGCAGGGCCTGGCCGTGCAGCCCCTCGTTGACGGCTGCGAGACCGACGGATTCTTTGCTTTGCTCATTGCCGCTGTGATTTACCGGTTGCCAAATTGTATCAATGACGCCGTCGCGGGTGGTGGCCCCGGACGAAGAAGCCCGGGGGGGCGCCGGGGAATCCACGAGCTCGTAGAACTGCTCCCTGCAGCGAATGCCGGCAGCCAGAGTGGCGGCAACACCCAGCGCCACACTCGCCACGATATCGCAGGGCACCGAGTCCAGCAAGTTGTAGGGGTGCCAGGCAGAGGCATTCTTGCTGAAGAAGCCCAGAGCGAAGGCGGTCATGTAGCCGGAGGGACCTTTGAAGGGGGGAAGCACACAGTGGTTGGGGTGCAAGAGTTGGGACGCCTCTCGCTCCCGCGGCAAGGGGGCCCGTTCCCCCGTCCCGCCCGCTCCCCACCTGCCAGGTTGCCCACATATCCCGGGTACGGCGGCCCTGCGAGTGCTGACACCAGGCTGGGCCTGACGATGGCCACCCCGCCGTCCGCGATCCGGCCCTCCCTGTGGTACTGATCCACCAGGGCCTCGCACAGGTGCTTGCTCAGCTGCGGAGGACAGGGGGGTGGACAGACGCTCTGAGTGGGGCCTGAGGCGCCACAACCAACACCGCGTAACTACAGGAGGGTGGCGACGATCGTTGTACGGGTGTGTGGGTGGGGTGGGGGGAGGGGGAGGAGGTAAAGGGGACTAAGCTCTACTCCTCTACTCCCCAAACTTCTAACCATATCCATCCCGTGGACGCCATTCCTGGACAGATAAAAACAGCAACAGCAACAGCAACAGCAACAGCAACAGCAACAGCAACAGCAACAGCAACAGCAACAGCAACAGCAACAGCAACAGCAACAGACCCACCAGGTAAGTGTTGCACAGGTTCCAGTTCTTGCATAGCAGCGCCGCTCGCTTGTCCGCCTTCTCCTTGTCGGCCGCCAGAAGCTCGCGAGCAAGTCGGACGTGATCCGCCTGTGCAGATGGCCAGATGAAGTGTATGGGACAGGGGGGGGGATATCTTCACCCTGCGGCCGCTACCCTGCGAAACCCTGCCTTCCCGGTATTTCGGGGCACCCTCATCCAGTCACCCTAGTCAACTTCTCAGTGGACCGCTTAGATTTCGCACCCACCACCAGCATCCAACGGAATCTGCCGGATCAACGGTGGCGGGTCAACTTCATTCCTGGTCAGCTCGCAGGTCACCTTCATCCCAGGGTCCATCGACTAGGGGCACTTTTGCCTTCCACCATCGGAAAGATATCCGACCCTGACAGGTCTCGATCCCGGAACCTCCAAGGGCATCAGTACATGCTCTACCAGTAGTGCCTGACCTATGCAATATAGGCATGCGACGCACTGAGACGAGCGAGCCATCAGGTTTTTTTCCTCGCCGTCTTCGGTTTTTCGGATGCCTATGTGTAGATATGTACATGTATGCATGTCAAAAAAGAGCAAATGAACGACAATTCCAAAACGTTGCTGGTTTGCCCTTTTTCAAGTTCCAGTACGTGCCAGTGCTCCGATCCCCACCCCCACAAACAAACAAACAAAATATGTTCTCGACTGGCCACCAAGGTTCCGCTGGTACACCGAGACGACGCAGATACTGTGAATTGAATCCGATTGTCCAAAAAATGTCCAAATTTAGACCCTTCGCCGCCCTCAGCAGCACCATCCAACAACCCCAGCCCAGTGCACTCCCAGGACCCCTGTCCTCCCACAACACCCCCCCCCCGCTTCCCCACGGACCGATCAACGCATTCTTCAAAGGCAGGCGGGCCCCCCCCCACACTCCAAGACCGTCCATCCGTCTATATCTCTGGTAAGAGCTGCATTCACCAGTGATTCGTGTAAACCCATCTTTTTACCCCACACCCCCCCCCACACACACAACCCCCACCGACATACCGGCTGGTCCCCATACATGAGAGGTAATCTCTTCTCCGGCAGGCAGCTGTTCTGCGGGAGCATCATGCCCACGTAGGTGGTTGACACGTGCACGAAGCCCCCACATCGTGGCAGGTGCTGCTCCACCAGCTCCAACAGCCGGCGGGTGCCCTCGTAGTTACTGCGCAGAGCGTCTTGGATCGGGTCGTCCAGTGCAATGCTGGATCCAGGCGGAAAAACCGGGGAAAATCCAATGGGATCGAATACAGTTTTCTGAAGTTCAATCATGGACTGCAATCCATCATGGACTGTTCATGCACTGCACAATGCATGTGCGCCGCGGCCCTCGCATCAGCACATGGCAACGCAAAACAACGTAAAACAACGTAAAATAAAAAAACAGCAGCATATTGCTCCACCGAGTAAACCGTGTGTATGGCGGCCGCCGTCTGACACCCCGCAAATCCCCCGCACTTTTTCCTCCCTTATCACAGACTTCTTAACCTTTCTCTAGCATTGTTTTGTATCTCTTTTCTACTCTGTTGGTCTAAGATAAAATAAATGCAAGCAGCCACTCGGATATATATGGCCGAAAAGGTAAAATCCCTCTCCCCCCCCCCAAAAACCGACCAACCTCGCCGCGCTGTGAATGACTATTATGGAGGGCTCCGCAGCGAGCTCCGCCAACGCCCCCATCGAAAGGCCCAGATTCGGGTACGACAGATCGCCGTCCAGGGCAACCACCTGCACCGGTGGGGATGGGGGTTTCGGAAGCGAGACAGAGCAGACAATCAAATCGAGCGAGCGGTACAAGGTGCCGTGCAATTGAGCGCGAGTCGAACCGCTCCCCAAATGTCAGAGTTCCGCACTGATCTGCAGCTGTGCGGACCGCACGCAGCAGCTGCAGCAGCAGCAAAAGGCTAGGGTTTCCTCCGGATCAGACCAGAAGGAATATATTAGTTAAAAAAAGTTAAAAAAGTTAAAAAGAGAACTGCTCCGGACACCTTTTCGAGCAGTTTTGTATCCCCAGATAACCACCAACCACCTAACTAAACCCCGCCCGAAGTCCTAATCCCAAAACCCATTGCCCCGGGCATATTCCCGCATTCATTTGGCTTTTACCCTAGCAACACCCCAGCAAAACAGGTGTTTTTATCCTCCTGCCGAAACACATCTCCAAATGCTGCTCTTCGCAACCACCCAACCGCTCTACGTGTCCCTCCACACCACCATGCTCATGTAAAAAACCCGCCCTCGCTAGGTGTCCCCCCCTCCACCACAATTCCAAGCCCAAGCCGCCGTGTACCGCGCAGCACAACCAGGTGTGCCTCTCATACCTTTCGCAGCGTGTCCGAGTACTGCCGTCGCACCAAGTCGAACAGGCCGGAGCCCAGCACCCGGCCAACACGTTCCTGCGCGCTGCGGCCGTCCCGCGACCGGGCGAGGATGTACACAGTGCCCACTTGCGCGCCGGCCACCCGCAACAGCTGCTCGAGAATCACACTGCCGACATATCCGGTGACGCCTGCACGCCGTAAATGACGGAGGTTGGAGATGTGATGTTTGATCGAGGTAGGATCAAGGAGAGAGAAAAGGTGGTTGTACGTGATGGTCGTATCACCTCTGTACATCGGTGACAAGAGACGGCTTTTGGTGAAGAGCGGCGAGATAGCGTGTGCGATTTCGCAAAAAAATATTATTCTTATGTTAAAACTTAAGCATATATTTTTAGTTTCATAATTTCAAACGCGGAAACGTGCATGCAAATAAATGGCCTTCCCTGCGAAGGCTTCGCAACGACAAACGCTTTGGCCAAACTTTCGGCTTCGCAACAACAAACGCTTTGGCCAAACTTTCGAACTTGGGAATTAAACTTACAATTTCTCCTTAAATGTATAAGCCAAAAAATTCACGACAAAACATAAGCTTATCCTTTTCATTCGGTTCGCGCCTATGTCATGCCCTATTGCCGCATACCATCAATACATCCGTCAAGCACTTCACCGACAGGCGGAACGCGTGTGGCTTCCAAAATAATCAGTCTGAAGGTATCAATTTTATCCTTGCCTGTCATCAGGATGGCTTTGCCGCGGAGCGCCTCTCGAACCGACAGTCGTGGGACGTTGCCGACATGAGCAGGCGCGACCCGTGGGTCCGATTGCACCACCACAGGCCCACTGCTTTCAACTCGAGGCGTCACTAGCAAATTGGTTTTCAGGGCGGATCACATCAGGGCCATTGCACGCAAGAGGTTTTAAGGCCGCAATCAATGACTCGAGAGCTCAATCCGGAACGTGCAACTGCAACGATGATCTATCCATCGTGTCAACGACCTTCAGGCGTGCGCGAATGCAAGCCTGAACGAACGAAGAAGTAAAAACACAGCCGATACATGAAAAATATAGCCCAACATTGCAAATTCTGTGTGTTCTGATTAAAAATACAGATTCCGTTGGATCCAAGTTTTCAAGCATTCCTTCTCACGGACTGAAACAAGGACGCGCATGTAACCCAGAGGCATGACGTTGCAAAAGATGAGGTAACGCATGCCCCGCTCAGAATCTGTATTTTCGACAATTTTCCATTTTTTAGGGCTGTGTTTTCATGTGTTCGGTCGTTCAAGCGGCATGGAACGATGCCACAATTATACGGCGACACACTCACCAGTGTTATGGGAGCTCGAATGGTGGCGGGAGCTCGAAAACGAATGGCCGACTGACGCCGGTGGGGGGCCGTCATCCATGTCCGATAACCTCATAATCTTTCTAGTGCTCATGGTTGCTTCAGGAAAGCCCTCTGTAAGGTAATTATGCGTCCACAAACAGCGGCGACTTAAGATATGGTTGATTTGAGTGATTTGAGGACTGTGGAGTGATGCCGATGCGATAGGTCTCAAACTGAGTCGAAGGTAAAGTCAAATTGGATTGCGAGATGCAGGTCCAGGACCGAATCCGTCATTATCAAGGTCTGGACTCAATTACATAAGATATAATTATTTCAAAATACTTTCCGTAAGGGACGTTGACATGTGTCTGGCTCGTATAGGCGCTGACGGAGCTCTTCGCTGCTGCTTTAGCCACCGGCGAGGCTTCATCCTGAGCTCTAGTACGACGAACCTAGTCCAGATTTGCACGATCTTGGACTCGGCAGCATTTGCGTGTTTCCTCAGCTCCAGAGGCAAGGTGATGACCAACGTAGGGCGCCACCTCATGTATTCGAGCTCTTTACGCAATTCAGTGGCAAGGACTCTCCGCAGTCTTTGCAGGCAAACTAGGCTAGATTAGAAAAGTGATGAGATGCGCGGGAAGGGCGCGAAAACGTAGGAAACGCGCGAGAAAGCCTGTTTGAAAGATGCTGCGATGGAGCGCTAACGTTTTCGACCTTGACGCAACTGACGCAACTGACGCAACTGGCCTCTCAGCTAGCTTCTCCAGCAAAGATGCGTACACGAAGCCTTGTTGTTGTGGTCACGACAGTGCTTTGCTGCTAGCGCTTGTCAGCTCGTTGCGCACGAGCTATTCGGGCTCGAATGTAACTACTACTATACTACCATGGCAAGACCACTTAACACGTCGCAACCGAAATGAGCAGTCTTTGTGCAGTAGCTGGCCGCTGGAAAGTCCTCTCGAGATGCTGATAGAGCGTTTCGCGCATATTTCTAGTAGATAAGTGAGCCGTACTTACAATACCAGCTACAAAGCAGTCCTTCCCCTTTGAAGGTATCCGCCTCCGGCCACATACACCTGCAGGCTGTGCCTACCATCACCCTACCTCGGGCTGTGAGTGAACAGGTCCGCATCATGTTATGTGCCGCCCACACATGCGCCTTGCCGTCTAGGCACAGAGTCGTCCCAAACGAGATATACTACTGAACATTTGACAATTGACTAAGGCGATATTCTTTGGTAGATCGTCTGGGTCGAACTGACGATCGTAAGCATATACGATGTCACGATACCAACTGTATAGTTACTGGACGCTGAAACGATTTCTTGTGCGCTTGGCGCGTAATTGTAGTAGTTGATATTTGTGCCTTTCTGTGTAACAGCTTCTACATTGTGCGACCTGCGCATCGGAAATGTTAATCCCTGTGCTCAAGGTTAATAAAATGCAGCGACTTTCAGCGTGTGTCCATCGGTTCGTCTCTGTTCGTCAAACGGTTCGTCATCTGTCGTACAAGGTTTCTTTGTTTTCGTGAACAGGGCCACATGTCATTGTAGTAATCTTAGTGGTATTACTCATCGCTGTGTATGCCTCCCTCACCCACACCTCTTTGCACTAGTTAAATACAAGGCAATTTTGCTACCGATGGAAGCGCTGAATTCGGAAAAGCGCTCCAAATTCTGCGTAGCAAGATTTTACCTGTAGTTACGGTCATAATCATAATAGGCACTGATTGTTACGACGCAAGGCCCATCTGAGCATCCCGGGTTACGCCTTTGCTGTGTTACACTGATGGTCGTCTAAAAGCTGCTTCGCACTCGGGAAATGGAAATGCTCGCATGCGGTTGTCGTCATCCATCCAAGCTAACGTCTCTTCCGTTATGAACGCTTCAGCGGCAGCGATGGCAACGCATGCGCCGTCCTCTTCTAAGCAGATGCTTGGCAATGTAAGGCCCACAGTGGTGTGCGGCTGGCGCTCGTCCACGACACGCCCGCCAAGTTTTTTATTTTATCTATTGCATCTTTAAAGATGGTAACGTAATAAAATGTTAGGAGAACTTACAGGACGATTGCCAAGGCTAAGCCGTTGGGCATTAGCATGCAACATCTTGACGTAGTGTTTGAATAGTCGTTGAAAAGACGCCTTGAATGGCTGGATTGGGTCTTCTGCCCATGCTGGAATTTAAATTATGGAGTCTAGGCTATCGGCGCTCTGTTGAAGTTGTCGCAGCCTCACAGGAAACTGTGAGTTGTAGTTACCGCCAGTGATTCGGACATTATTTTGAGATATTTATTTTTGTATGAGGCACTTGGCTACTGGAGGGTTTTCCTTAAGAGCCACCTTCTGAATTTTTTGAATGAATGTCCGAAGATCGCATTACACGCACTCGTTTAAGGTTGAACATGTTTTCCAGTTCTTCAGTACAAAATACAACTTTGACACTACTCGGTTTTGCGTACCGTAAAGTCACAGTCCTACCAACCCCAGCGGGTGTGCGGGTCGGTCGGTCAAGTGCGTGTACATCAGTCCTGCGGCCTCCAGCCGTCCCCTACGGACCAGGCGCCGAAGGATGGATGTTCCTGGAGGGTGGCTACTGCTGCGTGAAGCTCTCAGAATTTCTATGGAGCCGCTTGGCTCCTGACGTCGAATCGGGGTTTAGGTCTGCCATATGGAGCCACCCATATTTTGCGAAATATGGAGCCGGAGCCACATGAGCCACTTTCCGAAACACTGAGAGGGTCTTTCCATTGGCCAGCGGCTGGGAAAGTTCCTAAAGTTCTCTGGAAAAGTTAAGAAATTTCCTTAATTTCACTTGCCATTGGGCCCACTTTACACAACTTTTATCAGACGTACGGATTGTAAGAAATTGCTCACTTTTAAGCTACGTTAGCCCTCGAGCACATTACTACTATTGCCCAGCACGTTTTCGCTCGCATTCCTTGACTCCCCTAGACAATGTCCCCATGGGCACCGTCGGCAAGCGCGCAGAGTTGTGCTGGGACGCGACCTGGTTAAGGCCTCCATACGACATTTTGCGAGTTACCGCAGCCTCACAGGTAATTGTAATTTGTCGGCCTCGCGATACATGCGCACAAAAGCGAGGATCATTATTAATTATAGAACATGTGCAATCAATAGAACACCACAGGACAGAGACGACGTACATGCCTTCCACCTCCTCACACTTCAGCATCGGACATGGAACGCTGCACTATCACATCACCAGCAACGACGACCGGAAACTCCTATCACACCGCCAGGTCTTTCATACCTCCACTTGCCATCGCGACTACAGCCCGCGACTATTTACAACAACACAAACCTACACGCATGCCCACTTTAGAACACCTTACGATGCGGCCTTCCATATATTAAGGGACATGAGCGGCCTTCCATATTAAGGGACACATTGCAGGACATATTGCACCACGACACACGCAAGACCTGACGGAGGTGAAGATGATGGCGAAGAAGCATGGTGCTCCTGAACCTGACAAGTGCCATGGGGGGATGTGCGCGCGGATACACCAAATCGAGTCACCCGTCACCCAGATGCGTCCTAATGAACCTTAATAAAGAGTCGCAAATGACACCAACAAAAACGCCGTTACCGAGTTGTAAATTCAGCAGAGCGCTACTTTCTTTTGCTTTCCTCCATTCTCCCTTTTTTGAATTCCATCATAAATTTCATTTACAGTACGGAGATGAAAGGAAAGCGGAGTGTGAGCGTGTTGGGTTTCCTTAACCAAGCTACCGGCCCCCTCGCTGCCCGGCCGGCGAACCAAATACGAGTATGTACTCCTAGTATGCGCAACACGTACTAATCGACAGACAGATAAACATGCACACATAAGCAGACAGGTAAGCACATACACACATACACACATACATACACACGCACGCACGCACCGCTGGTGTGGTGCTGCCTCAAGGCATCCCTAGCCCCGACGGTGAACTGATAGCTGCTAGCCTAGTCCGTGCCCAGGGCCCCATCGCGTGCACTCGATAGGTGGTTAGCACGAGTTTCTTGAACCCTACCCGCTCCCCCTCCCCCGCAACGCAGGATCGGATGAGATACCGAGCTTTATGTTAGGGGCTCGTGCCTTAATAGGGAGCGGTAGGGTATGTACAGGGTTTCCGGGTTTCCTCTGTCTTAGTGAACCCTCACCCCAAGAGCCGGATCAGGCCGGGGAGGGAGAGGGGGGGAGTCTTGTAGCCTGTTTCAGAGGCTCAATGAACGAAAACTCGCGTGACGGAGCCTCTTGACTCGTGAGAGCGTGCGCGCATGCGACGCCTCCCACCCCCGGGGGAGGGGAGAGCGGAACTAGCGGACCTGAGGCTCTCGGCTGCTTAGGGGGGGAGCAGAGGCCCCTCGCGCCCCTCTCCCGTCCGCGGGAGAGAAGTTAGGCGGTCTTTCCGTTGAGGCTGGGCAGCAGTCCCTGGCCAGTCAGATACTTGTAACGTTCACACATGCACACACGCGCACACACACACACACGCATTGCTTCGATAAAATCGACACAACACTACTAACAAAAAAACAACAATAACAACAGAACAATAGAAAACTGGAAAAGAGATTGGCAAGATAAACAACACGAAGTAAACCACAGAGTTTTGTGGGTCGATCAGTTGGGCGAGGAATGTGGCTGCCGTCATGTTGTCGCTCACCCCACACACAAAACATTACAGCCCCCTCCCTCTCCCTCTCCCTCTCCCACCACGCGGTCTCCGGACTGCCTCGGCTGATTTGAGGCCTCCCTTCCCCCCAGCTTCGAAGCCTCTAGCTGCAGCCGGCGCGGCTGCCGTTGCTGGCGCTGCTACAGCTGCAGCTAGAACAACCGCTCTTCTGCTACCACTGCTGATGCTACTGCCCTCAGTGACAGGGGCCAGTGTACTGCAGCAGCCACAAGTTTGCATGTGCTTGGCGAAGACCAGTCCATGAGTTTATGGCCCTGAAATACGCACAGCGGATGCTTTACATAGGCACACTCCAGATCCAAATCCAGATCCAAATCCAAATTTTCACGTGCTCCATCCAAATCCAGATCCAAATCCAATTTTTCACGTGTCAGATACTGACGTATCTGATTCTGGGACTAGGTTAGGAGCGACATTGCTGAATACGTTGCGTTGCGTTATGTTTCCAATACTCTGCTGGAGCGTTGTTTTGCACGTTGTACGCTACTTCGGTTGCTGCTCCTGCTGTTCCTCTAGCAGTAGGGGTACGCGCAGCGCATCATCGCTCTGCTGCGGCTGTTGAGAGCAGTGGCCGCTGCTACTGCCGCGACTTAGATCCCTAACCGAACTCATACCAGCACCGCCTCCTCCTCCGCCGCCTCCTCCCATAAATTTATCGTTACCACTCGTTACAACAGACAGCTGGTGCCGTTGCCGTTGGTGTTGGTGGTTGTGATGGAGGTGTTGTCGTACTTCTCGCGGTTGGGGTAGTTGGGTTTGAGTAGGTGAGGTACCTGCGGTGTCTGAAGATGATTTGACGCGGTGGAATGACGCCGCCGCCGCTGCCGCGGCCGCCGCCGCCGCCGCCGCAACCGCTGCGGCGGCTTTTCTGCCTGTACCTGCGGCCGCCAGCACCTTCGCAAGATGTTCTGGCAGCGATTGGGCTAGCTGTGCTTGGTTGGCTCTGATGAGCCTGTTGTTGTCGATGTAGCGATCGGTCTCGTCCACAATCTCGGCGCGAATCAGCTGGAGGTCGAGGAGGGTACAAAAGGGTGGGACTTCCTTTTTGAATTTGAATTTTAAAATTTTGAGTGCAGAGCGAGCAGAGGAAAAGAAGGGAAATATGTAAGGGGCTAAAAATAAGCGAAATATAATATATTTTTGTTGCTATAAAATAAAACAACCTTTCGAGAGTGGACTGTCTTAGTCGACCTCTTATGACTGGCCGCCGACTGTTATCACGGCAACTCCCAACTCCCCCAAAGCAAGTGGGCCCACCTCCTCGATGACGTCCTCGATGGTTATGATGCCAATGGGCCGGCCCTCCTCTACCTCGTCCATGTCGTACTCTGCGTCGGCATCAGCGCCGTCTCGCCCTGTCGTACACTGCCTCTCGCCGCCACCGGCATCACAACTAGCAGTCCCTTTATGGTCCGCGGGCAACCGGCCAGAATCTGACGCGGCGGCGGCGGCGGTGGCGGCGGCGGCGGCGGCGCCGTCGCCATCGGTAATGGTCCAAGTGGTGGCTGCGGTACAACAATCAAGCGCCGTTTCCACACTTCCGTGAGCTGAGCTCGCCGCCGCCGCCGTACTCGCTGCCGTTGCCGTCGCCGCCGTCGCCGTCGATGCCGCCGCCAAGGCCTCAAGTCCCAATCGGCTCACCCGATGGCCAGCATGCAACGGCAGCAGAGGAGACAGTGGCTGCACATGCTGCGGCGGCATCGGCGCCGCCGCCGTCGTCGTACCTCCGGGTGTCGTACCTCCGGTCAACGTAGCAGCTTCAAGAGTTCTTGCTGACGCCTCCGCCTCCGCCGCCTCTGCGACAATAACCGCCGCCGCTGGTGCAGCCGCAAACAATGAGTTCATACGCTGTGACGGCTGCGGCTGCCGCGGCTGCTGTGGCGACAGCTCCGCCGCTTCGCCTGTCGTACTTGCCGGCGATGCCATCCTGTTAGACGAATTCGCCTCGTCGTACTCGCCGCGCGGCGTCTCCAGCGGCGTGCCCCAATGCCGGAACGACGCCGTCGGCGCGTCGTACGGTACGGCACCTACACCGAAATCAAAACTCTCCTGCGTGTCCAGGGCACTAGGCGGATAGCTATTTTCAATGTTACCGCCAGCCGTGTCGTACAAGCTGTACGGCAGGAAGCCGTCGACGTCACCCTCTGTCTCGGCCGCGACGGAACGTGCGTCGTCAAGCGGGGCGGCCCCCACGGTCGTCTCGCCGGTCGCCACCGCCGCCGCCGTGCCGCCCTGCCCGGCGGCGGTGCCGCCGCCGCCGCCGCCGTCGCTGCCACCGGCAGCACCTTCCCCCTTCCCGCCGCCTCGTCGTCCGCTTCGCGAGCGGCTCGTAACTCCCCCGCCGCCTCCCAACTTACTCCCCAGCGACGGATCGAGCTGTAGCAACCGCTGTAGCTCCCCTCGCGGCGGCTGCGTCAGTACGGCCATGTGCGAGCGGCCCGTCTGGAAGAGCCGTAACATGTCGTACATTCGCGTGGTCGCGGGAAGCCTGTTTTCCGGCACACGGCACACGTCGTCGGTTGGACGCGAAAATGATCGACCTAGCAGTTCTTGTTGAGGCTAACTTTAAACGCGCGAAGGGCAATACACGGCGCTCCTGCCGCTGCTATCCTTTCTTCCCAACCATCCGCCATAAATATACAGATATACAGGCATACAGGTTATATATACATAAATCTCATGCTCTCCCCTTTCCCCCCACACACCACCACCACCCTCTAGAACCCGCACCTAGGTATGCTCCGAATCCGCAGCATGGCCACCGGTACATCCGTACTGCTGCCCAGTCTGTACTGCAACAGCTCCTTCACCAGTACGAGCCCAACCACCTCCCTCCGGTCGCCCGCCCGGTGTACGGGAATACGGCTGTGGCCGCTCCGAAGAATGGACCTGAGCGTGACTTCATCGAGGAGGTCGACATGGGACAGCATGAACACCTGGAGAGCAGGGGAGGGGGAAATGAGGTAGGCAAGACGAACAACGAAATTAACTACCGGCAAGGTAGGGGGAGGAGAAAAAATTTGGTGCCGGGAATAAAATAAATGGCGTAAATTGCTAAAAAATGGAAATAATGAATAAAAACTTTGAAATAATAATGAATAAAAATAGAAATAATAATTATGAAAATACTTTGAATGAATTGAAGTAAGGAAGTGACAAACAAGTAATTAATGATGGAGCAATGCCAACAAGGAATTGGGAGGTAGCTTCCCGGCAGCTCCTCACACTTTCGCACCCCCCCACACACGCACCACTCCCTCTCCTCCCCACTCCTCCCGCTACTTCACCGCCTGCCCCACTCCCCACCCCGCCCTCCCTCACCTTGTCCAGGGGCGTCATGGCCCGGAACGCCACTTTGCTCGTCAGGTCCAGAGCGCCGGTGATGACCTGGGCAGGCAGGCAGGCAGGCAGGCAGGCGACCGGTACGGGGTTAGTGGGGAGGTACTTGGAGGGGCACTTGGGGAAGGGGACCAACACCACCATCAGCATTACCATCAACATCAACATCACCATCATCACTAGTACAGCCACCAGTATATCCCGCAGCAGCAGTAGCAGCAGTAGCAGCAGCAGCAGCAGCAGCAGCAGCAGTAGCAGTTGCAGTAGCAGTCGGGGTGGGTACTGATTTGGAGCTGAAAAAGGGGAAGTGCGGGTTCTTGCCAACCTAGGAAATACTTTGGACGATCCTGCATGTGAATATGGGGGTACGACATACTTCAATCGCCACTTTAAACCCCCCTCCCCCCCCCCCCGCCTCCCTCCCTCACACCACCGCCTGGCCGCCAATCCGTCAATCAGCAAATTCCCGCTACTGCTTCTACTACTGCTACTGCTGCTTAGCAGCGCTAAGCCCCAGAGCCAATATGGGACCATGTCTACAGTCTTAAAAGCTCGGGACCGTTACCGTTACCGTTACATACCGTACGGAACCCCCGGGCTGTACGACAAGCAAAATCCGCCAACTCCCCCCTCCGCGCCTTTCCCTTCGGGAGTCTTACCTTAATCTCGTCCCTGCCTAGTGCGCCCCCCATCCCGGCATCCTCGGCATGCATGCTGTTGGGGAAAGGGAAAGGAAAGGGGGATTACATAATGCTGATGCTGATGGTGGTGGTGGTGGTGGTGGTGGTGACCGTGATGATGGTGATGATGGTGATGACGGTGATGATATAACATACACACATACATACACACATAAATACACATCTTTATTTGCAAACTGGCCAGGGGCTGGATTAAGTTAATACAATTTGAATACTATTTTCCTACTACTATATTTTATATTATTATTTCATACTATCTAACCATTCTAATATTTGACAGCAGGCCCCAATCAATCATCGCTTAATAGGTAGTACGCCAACCCATACCTCCAGCCCCCTCAGCCACCAAACCCACCTGACGAGTTCCTTGAGCTGGCGGCGGCGGAATAGGGTGTGATGATCGGGCCCTATGAGCAGATCTAGAAGCTTCCCCATTGGCCAGGCCACGGGGCTGCATACCCACATCAGCAGCCGTACGAGCGGCGCCAAGCTGGCGCCGATGGCGAGGCCGTACCTGTACGAATGGCCGTACAATGTACAGGAGAGGTACAGGGTTTTGTATACCGGATTTCGAGTCTTGATGAAGGCGGCTGGTTGTGGAAGGGTAAGCAATAGAGAGAGAGAGAGGGAGAGAGAGAGGAGAGAACTGTGTGTATGTGTGCTAGTATTGCAGTTTGGAAGTTGGGGCTTGAGAAATAAAAGCATGTTTTTGGTTGGAAGGGGACATTGGTCTGCTCGGCAAAGATGGTTAACCTCGCCGCCAGCCTTAGTGACTAATTTCACAGCGGATTTACGTTTTTGGGCATGCCACAGTAACCCCCTGCACCTGCTGCAGACCGACTGCGGAATGATTTCGCCGAAGAACAGCACGGCAGTCACGGAGACGATGACCGCAGTGACGGGGTCCGCCAACTTGTCAAGGAAAAGCGGTAACGCTTCCATTGCCACAGCGTTGCACATGAGAAGCGTGACCAGCAGTAGATGGTTGTTAGATATGATGGGCATGATTTTCCGCGCGCATCTCTTCTCCCTCGCCGTGCCGGAGCGCAGGAGGACCTCCAGGTCGACGGTATCCAGGGACAGTAGACCAAGTGTGAGTCCACTCATGAGTCCCGCCATGCAAGTCAGCAGCAGGCAGATGACAACGTAGAGCCAATCGACATATGCTTCGTTATCGGACCATCCTAACAGACGGCGGTTGATCTGCACGACAGTTTCATATAGTGGTGCACTGCGTAATTGCGTAAATCCTTGGATGCCATGGCCGCAATGCTGCAAATCAGCGGAATTACAAAGCATCTTCTGGTTTCCAGCTTTCCACATAGGTCATTGCCGTCCCAAAAAATCTTTATTTCAACCTGCCGTCTAGTATTCTTCGTTCTTTGCAAAACCTCAAACAACAAGCAAAACAGACAAGCAGCAGTAATCTACCGTACATCGTACCCTCGTACCTTCGATGCGCCCCAGAGGCCGCGTGGGTGGTATGCCCTTAAGGCAATTTCAGTGCTGAATGAGACCATGAGGCTGTAGATACCAAGTCGCCACATGATATTATAATGTTGTTTTGCTGTTGAGTAATCGCCGAGAGTAATCACCTTTTCCATATTTCCAGGAAGCTTCGACACTCCTTTGATTGCATTGGTCAAAACGAAAGTAGTATCCGGCGTATTGTTCGCGAAGGGGAGGCCAGCACGCCACGCGGCCTTCACAAAATAGCATTTAGGGATGGCAGTTCACGACTCTGATACTCCATTTGTAAAGCAGCCATGGAGCAGGCCCGGGGGAAGAAGCATGTTCGGCCGGCAAGCAGATTCTAAGAAGACTAATGCACCAGCTTTTTCTATGGGAGGCAGCCGTGAGAATCGTGAAAAGTTGTTCCTGTCCCAAACACATGTCGAGGTATGCTTTTACCATCGACGGCATATAGTACGTGCCAACCAGACGGATGTTACAATTGCCTACTAAGAACCCTTCACTTCAACGCTTCCGCGCAGATCGACCGCAAATGTCGCGAGGGACCAGGGCACATATATAACTTGCCTGGGGCGATGGATCGACAGGCAGAAGCTCGCAAGGAAACCGCCGCTGCTTATTCTTTCTCGCAAACGCCCCGATTGAAGGCAAGCACGCTGGCACTGCTTGCTTCATCCACCTGAATCCTGGAACTACTTTCTTCATCTTTGTTATTATCTTCATGATTCACGTTCCAAAACATTATCTGTCCTCACCGATTTCCGCGCCCTGCAGGCGACCCCTAGCACGACACCCGGACCTGGTGTGTACCAGCCGGTCATTACCGCTATGGGCGACCAAACCACCTCACCAAACCGGAGCCCCACGCGAATACGATTCGGATCCAGCACACGTGATCAGGCGCAGAAACTCTTTCTGTCCAGTCGTCATGTAGAGCAGCAACGCGGCACCATGGGGTCACCCCCCGGCTCATATCAAGTGCCTGGGGCCTTGGGACATCAAGTGACAAGCTCAAAAGCCAACTCGCCATCCTTCTCCCTGCCTCGGACAGATCGGCTAAAGTGAGTTTCCGAGCAGCGCGGAGAAGCCCCTCGCTTCCTGGGTTGCCTCCCTCCCTGGGCCTGTGTGATTCTGACTCGGTGTGTCCTTGGTGACGGGAATGTGTGTGCGTGTGTGTGTATGTATGTTGTTACAGGGTGGTTAACTTCGCCAGCGGCCCCCTTTCCCGGGGCAGTCCCTGCTCTCCCCTGCTAGAGGGGCACCCTAATCCGTCACCCCATCCGACTTCAGAATGTATTCGTTGGGTTCGGCAACTCACCACCAGCATCCAACCAAATCTAGCGGATCAACGGCGCATCAACTTAGTTCCTGGTCAGCTCGCAAGTTGATATTATCACGTCCTACACCGTCCATAAGATGGGGGGCCACCTCCCATTTCATCACTCCTCAAACACCCGAGGAGCCGGCAGGCGGATTTGAACCCGGGTCGACTGGGTCAACTGGGAGCAGAAGTCAGGCCTTAACCTCTGCCAGCCGCCTGCCTATGTGTATGTGTGTATGTCTGTGACATATCGATCCGGGTCTGACGCTGACCAGCGTGTGTGTATGGGGGAAACGTAATGACGTAATGATCTTCGGAACCGCGAGAAGGAAATGGCGAGGGCGGTGCAAGGAGTGTGGTCCCTAAGATTTACTTTTCCAGAAGCAAAAGACCCGTAGTGCAGCGACGCGTGTCTGTGTCTCTTACATTCATGGGGGGTGAAGGCTCGGTGAGCAAGGCAAAGCGGAGTCCATTTGGTTGGTCCAGTACACATGGTTATATGGATGACGTGGTCCATCGTGACACCTCCAAAGGGTATCACAACTTAGGGTGGAAAACACACACACACACATATACACACACACTCTCTCTCTCTTTACATCCACATCTCCACGATGTTTGACTTCCGTGTCTCCTAGCTTTATCTTGCTCGTCCTCACCACTCACATTCAGGGTCAAAACTATTGAAAGGTTAACTCATCACAACCCCCCACGCCTCTGCCGCCCTGCCTCCCCTGGCCTTGGAGCGTTGACATTCGACTCCTTGCTTTGTGCATCATTACTACCAATTTCATCATCATCATCGTCATCATCATCATCATCATCATCATCATTACCATTATCATCATCATCATGTGCTTCCATCTCATGGCACAAAGTATCACCTCGCACCACCTCCTGCTAACCCCGCGTGCCGTGTTTCACGTTCTATCCCTAGGGACCGGTACGAAGCTTTATCGAAAACGATGCCAGCGACTGGGCAGTACGAGACATGGAACAGCGTAAGTGGTCAGTGGCTAAGTGCGGCTGGGGAGAGCTGGTTAGTGCTGGGCTTGTTGGGTTTTGTTGGGACAGCAAGGGAACCCCCGGACTGACTCCGTAGCTGCGCATTCCGGCTTGCCGTGCGGGTGCATGAGCTGCTGCTACAGCTACTGCTGCTAGAGCTGCTGCTATTGCTAGTGCCGTAGCTTCGCCTGATGATGGCGGGAGCGCAGATGGAGCCGGATGGGTGCCTAGGCACCCCGTGAAGGAGGAGCGCCTTGTGGTGCTTTGCGCCGCCGAACCTGCTTGGGTGGTTTGTTTGTTTTTTTTGGTATATTATTATATTATTGTTATTGTTATTTGTGAAAATTAGAATAGGAATAACTGCGGATGACATTCACAGCACCAACTACGCGAGGCCTACGGAGCAGGGGTGTAGGAAAGGTGCAGGCAAGGGAAGCGGCATAACAATTAGCAACTAGCACGTGTCATTATTGTTCTTTACAGGATTCGAACATGGAACCGGGGCTTAGGGCGCCAACAGTGCGGGATCTCGGGAGTTGAGTTGGGCCAGAATTGAGCTAGGCTCGACCTGAACACGGGCGAACTCTGCCCCGGGACAGTTTCCCTGCTCGAGAGGCGACGATTATACTGTTGATAAGATGATTTTGGGCTTTTATATGCGCATGCAGATCGGCAAGCAGACTTTGTCACTCTCGCGGACAATGCCGGCGTATGGCTTTGGGAGTAGCGACCGCGATAAGGAGTCGGCGCGGTTCGTTACGTCGCAACACGCAAATGTGCTCCGGGGGAGCTTCTCCCCGAATAACTACGATCGGCAGCAGCCCAATACCTTGACAAGCTTTGGGAAACAGAGCCTCAGTGTACGGACGAATCTACCTGCGTACGGCTTTGGATCCCAACCTCGTATGGTGTTCAAGACGAGCCAAACTCCGGTAGGTGACGGGGTTGGGTTGCTGCTCGTAGCTGTCGATTGGGCTTTAGGGAATCGGGTAACTGTTGTGATTGCAGATAACACTACATGCCTACGGATACGTGTACGTGTGTCTGGATGTGCCCAGTTACATGTATGTCCTTTGCAAGTTGTATGTATGTATGTATGTATGTATGTATGTATGTGTCCCAGAGCGTAATTGCAATCGCACTTGAAGCCGTTATGGCTCCGATATAAACGTTGACACACTGCGCCTGTGTTGCTGTTGTGTGTCCCTGCTGCTCTGCAGGGACCGGGTGCCTACGAGAACTAAGTAATAGTGAATGAACCGCTCCAACTTGCATGTCGCGATGAATTTGGAACTATGCAGGGTTGTCGCATTGTCGTGTCAATGTGTCGTTGGTGGCAGCGCTGGATACTGCTTAGTGCTAACAGCAACTGTGGTGTATGTTTTCGCAGCGCGTTTAACAGCGTCGTGGTTGAGGACCATGTTAATCCTGGCTAGCGCAGGTGTCAATGTTTGTTGATTATCCTAGGCGCAGGTTATGTTACTGATAGGCACGTTATGCTTTCGAGGAAGTCGTAACTTGGCATGGCTGTCCTGAATGTGTGGCGTGGCTATGTCCTGGTGCATGGTTGGGCAGAGGTCACAGTGCCAGTAAAAGAAAACTGATAGCAGGTGTGGGCTGACCTTATATGCTGGGATGTCGTTTACTTATCCTTCGCTTTGACGCCGGCACAGTGCTGTATGCATGAAAACACGCGTACTCCTATAGCTGTGAAAGTACGTTTGTTTTAGACACATTTTTAGTGTGTGGGTAGATGAGTTCCTCTTCGTTCGACGGTTCAGGTCGTTATGGTTCTAGGGGCCCTGGATCAGGCGGTCTCTATGAACCTTTTTCGCTGCTGGCCAAGGGTAATGGTATCGCTAGGATAAAATGTTTTTGTGAAATGATGGGCAATGGTGTTGCCCTTGGATTCCTGCTCTACAGGACGTTTGAAGTACGGCACATTGTCGTGTCCTGCCCCTGGTGCCGTTTTCTTTCATGTCAATATGGTTGACTTACCTTACTGTTCTGTAACTTGTATCTGGGATTTAATAAATATGGGTTGCTTACATTGTACTTGTAGGCTATGGAACAGGTTGCTTTAACCTTGAAACCTTTTTTGGCACCCTCATAGCTTTTCTCCATGAAGCGACTTAGGTTGATACTAAAAGCTTGAGCCTTGCGGCCTTGGCAGTCAAACCATGGTACCGCGTAGCTATGGTGCGGATGAATCAGCTGTATTTAGCACAGCTGAGGGCATAAGGAATAAGGTGGAACAACTTCATCGTCGACTTCAGTCCTGTGTGGAGAGCTTGGAGTTGGCCTCAGGGTCAGCTGGCGAACTGCAGCCTCGAGTGCAGCAATTGCAAAAGCAGCAACAGCATCTACAGGGTAGCATAAAGAGCGAACGCTACACCGCTGAAGGTCACACGCAATCCGTCCAACCGTTGTCAAGCGGGGGACTCGAGACGAGTATACGTGAAGCTCTCAGCTCCCGGGGCATATCAGCGCAGGCCGGCGACGCGCCAATCAAGCATGCCAGGCAAAGCCTGGTGCAGCACGGCGTCTCTGGCCCTGGTTCCTCGCGGGGACCAGGATCAGATGTCGATTGGGACGAAGTTGACGAAGGGATTGACATGCCGTCGGATAACTTTGAACAGCTGCGCGGTTCCGCTGGGTCCAGTCGACCCGCCCGTTACATAGCGGACGGTGATGCGCCTCCGGCGTTAACCCCATCGGTGCCCTCAGCTGCTTCCATCAGCTCCGCTCTGCAAGCCCTGAAGCACAGCCTATCTTCGCAAGTACGCAGCTCCCTTCAGGGTGGCCAGGTGCCTACACATGGCGAGGACTTGCGCACACAGTATCAAAAAGCTGTCGGGGACACAGTGCAAAAGCGCTTGGTGGGCCGTGCTGAAGCGTTCCACATGTCCGGCGGCCTTTCCAGAGCAGACAGCGGCAACAGGGACGCTAGCAAGGCCGGCGGCCAGGCAGCAGGCAATACTGGATCTAGCGGTATCAATAGTCCCCGTGTCAATAGTCCACGGCGCGTCAACAATGTCGGCGCAGCCAGCTCTAGCACCGTCAGAGCTGGTGCCACCAGGCAAGGGGCCGCTAGCCCTCGCATAACCAGCAGCAGCGCCGCAACTGCCAGACCAGGCACCGCGAGCCCTCGCACTGCAAGCCCCAGCGCCGCTGTCAGACAAGGCGCCTCTAGCCCTCGCACAACCAGTACCACCACCGCGGCCGTCAGACCAGGCACCGCAAGCCCGCGCACAACTAGCACTGCTGCCGGCGTCAGACAAGGTGCTGCGAGCCCTCACAGCACTGGCAGCGCCGCCACTGCGAGACCAGGCACTGCAAGCCCGCGCACCTCCAGTCCCAGCTCCGCTGTCAGGCAAGGTGTTGCAAGTCCTCGCGCTACCAGCAGCGCCGCTGTTAAATCAGGAACCGCTAGCCCGCGCAGCACTAGTAGCGGTGCGGCCGTTAGGCCAGGCACAGCTAGTGTTCATCCCCCAAGCCCCAGCGCCGCTGTCAGACAAGGCGCCTCTAGCCCGCGCACAACTAGCAGCACCACCGCGGCCGTCAGACCAGGCACCGCAAGCCCGCGCACTACAAACCCGAGCTCTGCGATGGGGCAAGGCGCAGCAAGCCCTCGCACAACTAGCACTGCTGCCGGCGTCAGACAAGGTGCTGCGAGCCCTCACAGCACTGGCAGCGCCACCGCTGCGAGACCAGGCACTGCAAGCCCGCGGACCTCCAGTCCCAGCTCCGCTGTCAGGCAAGGTGTTGCAAGTCCTCGAGCTACCAGCAGCAGCGCCGCCGTTAAGTCAGGAACCGCTAGCCCGCGCAGTGTCAGTAGCGCTGCCGCCGTAAGGCCAGGCACAGCGAATCCTCAACCCCCCAGCCTCAGCGCCGCTGTCAGACAAGGCGCCGCTAGCTCTCGCATCGTCAGCAGTGGCGCCGCCGTCAAATCAGGAACCGCGAGCCCGCGCAGCACCAGTAGCGGCGTTGCCGCCGTCAGGACAGGCACCACAAGCCCTCGTGCAGCTTTCCGGACAGGCACCGTCAGCACCGCTGCCGCCAGAACAGGCGCTGCCAATCCGGCCGCCGTCAAATCCGGCTTCAAGAGTACTGGCATCGCCGTTAGCCCCCGTGCCGCCAGTCCGCTGCATGTGTCCAGCAGCGGCGCCGCCAGTCCGTTACGCGTGTCCAGCAGCGGGACCGTCAGTCCTGGCAGTCCTCTCAGTCCACGGCGCCCGCGGCGCTCCATGAGCCTCGGTGCCGGCAGCCCACGGTTTCCCGCGAGCCCGTTGCGAATATCAAGTAGCGGCGTCGCGAGCCCCATACGCATTTCCGCCAGCGGCGCAGCCAGCCCGTTGCGAGTCTCTAGCAGCGGCGCAGCCAGCCCGGGCATTGCCAGTCCACGGCGCCCTCGGCGCTCCATGAGCCTGGGAACCATCAGGACAGGCCCCACCAGTCCGCTGCACGTGTCCAGCAGCGGCGCACCGAGCCCGTTGCGCATCAGTAGCAGCGGCGCCTTGAGCCCTGGCATTGCCAGTCCACGGCGCCCTCGGCGCTCCATGAGCCTCGGTGCCGGCAGCCCACGTTTTCCCGGTAGCCCGTTGCAAGTCTCTAGCAGCAGGGCCGCCAGCCCGGGTGCCCTCAGTCCACGGCGGCCGCGGCGTTCTATGAGCCTCAGCGCCATCGGATCCGGCGCCGCCAGCCCGCAGCGCTCCTTCAGCCTGGGTGCTGCCAGCCCTATGCGCATTTCTGGCAATGACATTACCAGCCCCTTGCGCGTCTCAAACAGCGGCGCCGCCAGCCCCCTGCGTTCTTCTAGCCCCGGCGCCACCACCTCGCGGCTCATCACCGTCTTCAGTAACACCAGCCCTCAGCGCGCTCCTTTCATTGTCACTGCCATAAACTCCATGCACAGGTCTAGTGTAGAAGCCCCACAGCGGCAGTTAAGTAGCAAGTTGCGGTCCCTGCAATCCTCCGGTTCTGTCAAGATTCGGCAGCCCGAGGAGGGACTCACGTCCCCTCGCAACTCACGCCGCGACCCGACGGCAGCTAGGCCCCAACCCCCGACGCTGCCGTCGGACGCTGCGACCGCCAACCAGCTACCTTTCAAAATCAAGGACCATCTCCAAAGCGGCGGCAGCAGCGGCGCTCTGGGCTGGAGGTTCACATCCACTGAGTCTGGGGACGCGATGCAAATCAGCGTAGGCACCGGATCCTATGACAGCGGTGAGGATGGGCTAACGTCCCGGACACCGCGGGGGGCAAACTCCGTGGCAAACTCACCACGGCCGGCGTTCGACCCCATTGGCCGCGTGCTGCCGGCAGCTCAATATAGCGGTGTTGGCAGCCCCGGCTTTATTCCATCGCGAGAGGAGGGCGTGTCCTCCCCAGGCGCCTACGCTCACTACCACAGCCAGGCGTCCACAATCGGATTCGTGCCGCCGCCGGAAGTCATGGCCGTCGCCTCCCCCACGCCGTCCGTCGGCTTCGTACCGCCGCCGGACCTCCTGGCGGCGGCGCGTAGCAACGGCGGCAGCAGCAACAGCTTCGCGTCGCCGTCGCCGTCGCCGTCGCCGGCAGCCAACGGTCCTAGGCCAACTAGGCTGAGCGGCTTCAGCAGCGAGCCGATGATGCTGGAGCATCTAGCCGCCACGGGCATGCCGATCCGTGCCGTAGAAACAGTGTCTCTCCATGCCGATGGCGGGGAGCTGGGGGACGCAGCACAGACGCTGGCTGCACGCCTTCCAGTTGGCGATTTCTCCTTCGGAATAAAAACTAAGGTGTTTGCCAGCTCTAGCAGACTCAAGCTGCGCAGCAGTGGCGACGGTCATGGCTCGGCAGCGGGGCGTCCCGGCGCGTCTGAGATGCAGGCTCATGGCCTCCAAAGGCTGAATGAGGAAGAGGAGGAGGAGGAAGAAGAAGAAGAGGAGTACGAGGAGGAAGACCGGTACGCAGCCCCGGCCGAAGAAGGCCCCGGCCGCATGAACGATCGCCATCATTATTACCACAACCATCGTCACCACCAACAGCTACAGCTCCGTACAACGGTCGACTCACCGGGCAGGCATAAACCCCCGTCCGATGCTGCATACGCTTCACCAAAGTCCGGATCAGGGGCAGCAGCGGCGTGGAGAGCGCATGGGAGCAGCGGCACCGGAAGCAGGACCGGCAGCGGCAGCGGCGCGTACATCGCCCGTACGGACGACTTGCGGTACCGACGGAGCTCGGACGTGTCTGGTGGCCCGCCCAGCGACGACGGCGGACAAGGGGGTCCAGGGCCAGCTGGAAAGCTGCCGTGGGAGGATACAAGTGAGGATGAGGCCTCGGGGGGGATGAGCCCTGGGGCGTCCTCCAGGAGCGCGCATGGGCGGCAGCAGCAGCAGCGGCGGCGGTCGCGGCCTGGACAGGAAGGTAGCGAGGCGAGGGACAAGGGAGGAAACTCGCCCGGGAGTCCCTTTGAGACCGCCGTGGCTACGGCAAATGTGGCGAGAGGTCCTGCAGCAGCAGCAGCAGCAGCAGCAACGGCCACGGGGAATGCAAAGGGCCACCAGCTGGCTCAGCAGCAGCAGCAGCAGCAGCCAAGGCTTGTGTTGGCGTCGTCTAATAGCGCACCGCCGGCAGTTCAGCGCGGGGACACGAGTCTGGAAAACAGTCCCGATGATCGACAGACGTCACCGTTGCCGGACAGCGGCGTTCCGACGGTGTCGCTGCGGCTGGATGGCGAACTGGGGTGCGGCTTTTCGAGGCTCCTTTTGCGCCTGTTGCTTTTAGGGTCAGGGATGGGCGATGGTTGGCCCCGCGCTTGCTTGTTCCTGTCAAATGCATTTAGCATCTATGGCAAATGCCGCACAGGCGGCAAACGTTTCCTTGTCTATGGAGATAAATCATCCCTAAGTTGTGTTTCGTCCCTAAGTGTGTTTGTCTGTGGTAGATAATCCAAGTGTTTAAGGGAAGGAAGGAGAAAGTTGAAAAAGACATTCTCATGCGCTCATGTTTAGGCATGCAACACTGCTGCTTCTCTCTGTCTCTCTCTCTCTCTCTCAATCTCTCTCTCGTTCTGTCGTTCTACATCCCTGATGCCTCGGGCTGTCGTCCCCAGCTGCTTCTCAAGGCGTGGCATCCCATTCCGCTCACCCATCCACTTCCTGCCCTCTGATTGGCAGCTGCTGCCGCGTCCTCCGACCTCCCCCCACCCCACCCCACCAGCAGTTCTTCCGTTGCCGCCGCCGTCACGAATACCACCGGCTACAGCTCGGGCACTCCCTTTTGCGACACCCGCGGAGCTGCAGGTGCGTTGACCAACTCCACGGCCCGGGCTGTGGGCCCCGCCTCACATGCAACTGCGCTGCCAGTACGTCACGAAGGCGCCCCTGGTGGCCAAGGCGCATCGCCGCGCGCATCCAACCCCGGCGTCTCCATCACCATCACGGAGGCCGACATTGCGCGTTCGGGCGGCATGGTGCCGGCGCTGCTGGAGATCGTACGGGAGCGGTTCCGTCAGAAGGGCTTTCAGAACTTGGCAAAACAAATGGCGGCGGGAGCGGCTGCTGGTAGCGGCAGCGCCGCGGCGGTGGATGCCAGCATGGGCTCGGGGTCGCTATCACCGGCGCTAAGCGGGGAGACGCTAAAGGATCGGATCGTGGCGCGCGTGGAGAACTTCCACACGCACAAGTCGGATGATCTGGCGGTTGCACTCGCGTCGGCTTCGGGAGTGGACTTGGAAGGTAAGTAAAATTAGAATTACTCTGCCGTAGAAGTGCTGGCTGCGGAGGAGTGCTGCTGCTGCTGCTTCCTACTAAGAGCTGCTGCGTAGTGTGTCAACGGGTTAATCTGATCGAGAGTTTTAGCACAGGGGTGTGGTCTGTTGGAGGTTCGGCGGGTTTGCAGTGAGGGTTTTTCCAGGGCCCGAGTCGTTGGGTTTCCAGCTTTTGCAGCCCTTTTGCATCCATCTTTGGGTCGTACCTGTACAGTTTACAACTGGGATGTTGAAGCTGCATTCAGGCATTGGACGATACAGGAAACGGACAGCGTTTCGAAAAGGTTTCCCTTTGTTTCAGAGTCTCGCTTATGGAACCTTCTGTGAACCTTCGATGAACCCGCATGTGGGTCGCGCACCTGTTGGTCATCTGGCCTCCGTTGTACCTTTGCCGTGTGTTTCCCCGTCCACCTGCCCGCACCACCACCACCACCACTGCAGGAGGCCCTCGGCGCCGCACCACCGCGGAGGGCGACGGCGCCGCGGGGTACAGCAGCCGCAGCCGCGTCCACATCTCGCCAACCTCCTCACGCCACGCCAGCAGCAGCACGGCCGTAGCGCCCGTGGCGCTGTCTTCCCCAGCGTCATCCCGGTTCGCAACTCCTGCCCGCCGCGGCGGCGGCACCGACAGCCCAGGAAAAAACCACGGCTTGCAGTACGCCACCGGTAACACGCGCCTTAGCCCGTCAGATCGCTCGCCGCCACGGAACCGCCCTCATGCCGCATCGTCTACCAGCCCTTCGCCTGCCGCCCAGGCCCCCCTGGCCTCCTGCAGCGAATTACAACACGCACACCGCCAGGACCGCGCCACGAGCAGCCCAACCAAGTCCCGCGCGTCTCCCCCCCGCGCCGCACCTGTCCAGACACCCGGCAGCACGCCCGCGTCGGCGTCCTCGTCGTCGTCGGCGGCGGCGCAGGACCACCTGTCGCCCACGTCGAGTCAAAGGAGAGAATTGGGAACACAGACGCCTCCGGAGACGGGGTCCATGGCACCGGACGGTCTGCCGTCACAGCTGCCCATTGGTACGGCACTGGACTACTTTCTGTCGACCACCGTGCCGCTCTCGGGCCGCGGTACAGGCACCCGTGAATGCGGCGTGTACGACGTGTACGACAAGCCGCTCTCTCCCAAGTCGCCAACGATCTGCACCGCAGCGGACTACTTCCGCAGCGCCGCAACGCGAAGCACGATGATGATCAACGCATCCGCCGGCGCGCCGCCACTACACCAGTTGTCGCCCGCCACTTCGCCATTTGCAACCGCAGCGGCGTGCATTACTGCCGGTGCATCACCGCGTGGTGATAGCCGGCCGCGCAGCAGCACCCGCGGCGACCCGTCCATGCTCGTTCAGCCCAGCTCCGCATCGCGCCAGAGGGTGCAAGCCACCTCCGGCCGCACATCTACCAGCACTGGCGGCGGCGGTGGTGGCGGCGGTGGCATGCATGGCCGCAACGGCGGCCGCGTCAGCGGCGGCGGCAGCCGTGTGATCATCGACGAGGAGCCCGTGGACCTTGAAACCGCCATGCCGTCCTCTCGCTCGTTTGCATATCCGTCCCGACGCTCTAGTGTGAGTGCAGCTGTGGCTGTGGCGCGGGTAGCCTTTGAGGACGGCGGCGGCGCCGCCGCCGCAGACTTTGACGGCGGCGGCGACGGCGCTGCCGGCGGCAGGCGTCCGCTAACCCGGGAGATGTTGATGCGGCTGGGTGCACATTTGGGACGTGACCCACACCCAAATGCGTTTGAGACGACGACGGACGAGGAGTTAGAGGAGTTAGAACAGCAGGCGCAGCGCGCGCGCGCGCGGCGGAACCAGTCGCCGTCCGGGCACCTCGTACGTACCTCCCACCGACGTGCGACAAGTGAGAGAGGTGTGCCGGGTTTTGTGGTGTGGGCTGTGGGGGCCTGTGTGTGGTGTGGGCTGCTGGCATAACTCAAATGGGGCTTGGGCTGTGCTGTGCTGGGGGCGGATGTTGGCTCTACGGCTTTCTTCAGAGGGAGAAAGGGTGAGCTTTTCAGCGGGAGAGGGATAGAGGCGATAGTGGTGATGGGTACTAACACCACCAGTGGTGTGGCCGAGCATGTCGCGTGTGGGAATATGCCCACGTGCATTGTCGCCCCCTGTGGAAAATGCCTCAGATGTGGGCTTCATCGCGAAGAGGCCTGTGTCGGATTGTGGCTGTATCATGGCGGAAAGGATGTCAGCACTTTGCTCTTGATGTTATTTCGGGCTCCTTGCATTCTTCCCTTATTTTGTTTTTATAGGCACGCGCACAGTTTGCCCGGCCGTAATGCCAGCGCGCGCGTCTCCTCTTGGGCCTCCGCGCAATCACGGCGGGCACCGCTCCTTCTCTCTCCTCCCCATTTCTCTCTCCCACGTACATTTCTCTCCCCCTTTTTTCTCGTTCTCTTTGTCTCTGCCATTCAATCCTGTTGCTCCTGCATGCCGTTATAAAACCGTCCTGGACTGCCATACTCGCCAGTTCCTGCCTACGAGTAATAAGCTCCTAGAAAACATGGGGCAGGCTTTTGGGGTTCCCCTTCATTTCGTTCTGTTGATCTGCACTGCACTGCACTGCGCCGTGACGCGACGCCGTGACCTGATGTGCCTCACTGCGCGTTGTGTAGGGCTTGAGAATGAAGGCCCGGATCGCATCTCTGCGTCCTGCGTTCGACATGCTCGGGCGGGCCCATCCCCACGGGGCGTACCCGCTACTCGCGAATCTTCCTCCTCCCACCTCCACCACCACCACCACAACAACAACAACAACCGTGACCACCACAGCCATAGCACACACCTCCCCAAAGGAGCTGTGGCATCCAATCCAGACACAAGCGCTGGTGGTGATGGACTGTCCCGAGGGCCCATGCCACCACGGCAGCTGGCGGCCGTCATCGCGAGTGAGACCGCTGGAGGCACGTGCAACAGCTCCCCAGCTACTGCCGCCGCGGCAGGCGACTTGATCTCCTTGCCGCCTCTCAGTCTGGACGCACCGGACATGCCGGAGCCTTGCGGAGGCGATGCGCCCGGCTGCGCACCCATCTCCCCGGTGATGCGATCCCGCGCTGCCGGAGGTAGCCCCAACGCCGTGGCCTCCTTGTCACAGCTGCCCCACGATTCGGTTTTCATCCCGCATGAGAATTCGGCCAGCTGGGGGCGTAGTATCCGTGGAAAGGCACAGGAACACGGTGTTGACGCTGCGGGGAAGAAGGCAGGAAGTGGTCGCCGTGGTATGCGGCCTGCAGGCGGCGGCGCTGCCCTGCAAGCCGGCAGGCTGAGAGCGGGGACGGCGAGGACGGGGGGAGTGGTGGTGGCCGCGGCATCCAGGTTCTCGCGTGGCGGCGGCGGCGTTGAGACGGAGGGAGGTTCCCGGCGGCACATGCGGTCGCAGCGCAGCTACACGGCCACCACCGTTACTACCACTACCAGCTGGAGCGACAGCAATGTTGATGGTGATGATGACGAGGATGGCGGCGGCGGCGGCGGCGAGCACGGCGACGGCGACAGCACTGCCGGTGAAGCCGGCAACGGGCTTTCTGGACGGCGACGTTGGCAGGAGCAGCCGCAGCCGGAAACCCAGCTTTGCCGTGCCGCAGCCACAGCCGCTACACGGGCTGACAGGCAAGGCAGCCTCAGGAACGGTGGTGGTAAGGCAGCCAAGGCCGCGTCGCGCAGTGGGGCCCCAGGGATGGTGGCATTTGCTTCAGCCAGGGGCGACGGGTCGGACCGGCGGAGGAGGTCGTCGGAGTGGGACACAGACGAGGAGGAGGACGAGGCGGAAGAGCAAAAGGAGGACCTGTCTAGCGTGCCATTTGAATCCCCGTTTCAAGAAGTGGGTATGGAAGGGCCGTCGGGCCTGGATCGTGACCTGTCGGCCGTGTCGCTGTCCCGCTGTGGCGGCGGCATGAGCCCTTCCTCCGCTGCCGTCAGCGTCCTGTCGCCTGCGCGTCACGTGGCGGCGGCACGTGCTCACCGCAGCGTATCGGAAGCCAACAGCGCTAAGCGCCTCAGCAGCAGTCGGCTGCCGCCGGAAGATAATTATCAAGATGAAGATGAAGATGACGACGATGATGATACCGCCGGCGCACAGGATGCGGATTCGTTCTCGGCGATGGCGGTAGCGGGCAGCAGCCGCGGCGGCGGCGGCAGCGGCGGCGGCAGCTGCCGCGGAGCTGCCGCCGCTTCGCGACGGCAAACTCGGGTCAGCACTGACAGAGACGGCGGTGTGGAGAGGGACGTTGACGGAGATTGGCTTTCCGAGCATGAGGCAGAGGAGCGGGGGCTTGAGCGGCGGCGTAAGGGAAAGGAGCGTGCAGTGGAGATGAGACCGCCGACGGCGAAGAGTGGCGGCACAGCGTCCGGTGGCCGTCGTCAGAGGTTAGGGGACGAGATTACGGGCCGCAGCAGCGGCGGCGGCGGCGGCGCCTGGTGCAGCGGACGAGGAGGTCTCGAGGCTGAGCTGGCCTCCTCCGCAAGCCACCTTACCACGCCGAACGGCAGCCGCATCCAGCAATCCCTGCAGCGCCTTTTGGACATGCGCTCCTCCACGACCCCGCATAGCAGGATGCTGTCTCTGCCCGGGTCGGCCGGTGAGCTGTCAGTCACAGGGGCGCCGACCCCAAGGCAGGCCGCCGCCGCGACCGCGGCCGCGGCTGACGGCTACCGGAAATCCCCCAACCAGCTCACTGCCGCCGCCGCCGCGGTTGCTCCTGTTAAGACGAAAACCGCAAGGTCAAATCGGGATTGGGACTGGCCGCCGTCGCCGTCGCCGTCGTCCTCCGTGGCGGCGACCGCGGGCGGCACGAAGGATGCAGATACAGCGGCGCGCGACGCACCGCTGCATCGCCGTCGCACCATCGAAGCCGACGGAGGTGGTGGTATGGATGGCGGGGCTGCGCCGCACACGCCCCGGTGGCGGAAAGCCAGGCCGCCGCCGCTGGGACAGCACCAGAAGAAACACCGCCGCTGCAGCGGCGGGGTCAGCGATGCATCCATCGGTGATGCACCACCTAAGGATCCCCACCCCCTCGTCTCTCCCAACTACACGCAAGACATGGCAGAAGAGGAGTACGGCTGGGACGTTGCCACTGGTGATGCAGACGTCGACAACATTGCATCACCGCGCGGCCGGCGGCCGCTCGCCGCCAGCACGCCGCACGGCGCGCCTGCCCGCCGGCCCCGCATGAAGCCCCGGCCGCCACCACCTCCGTTCGACCCCGAAGACGTGCCATCCGTCGGCCTTGAGGACGCCTGTCCCAACTTCACGCGCGACCTGGAGCAGCAGGAGATCCAAGATGCGGTGCAGGTTTCGGAGCTGATGTTGATGGTGGAGAGCCTCTCCCGGCCGGGATCGGCAGGCTCCCGCAGCGGAGCGGAGCAGGAGCCGTCGTTTTCCCTTTACCCGAGGGTGGCCCGCGGCCTTGGGGCCGACCTCATTGGTAGCGGGCCGTTGTCCCCCTCGGCGATTGCCTCGAAACGGTCCTCACCGTCGCGGATTTCGGGGTCTTGGCGCGGCAGTCCCCGCAGCCTCGGAAGCCCGCTTGAAGCCAATCGGCCCGCCTCGAGGCTGGGTAGTCCTGCACGTGCCGTCGTCGCTGCAGTCGGCGCAGCGCCGCTGGTTGCGGAGATGCCACCACCCGCAGAGGTTGTTGGTGTGGCGGAGGCGGCAGGGGCCGGTACCGCCATCCCGCCGTGGATGACAGCAATACTGAACAGCCCGCGGCTGGCGCAGGACAAGACAACGGTTGCTGCGGCGATGGCAGCGGCTACCGCCGCCGCCGCGGCAGCCGCGCCTGCAGCAAAGCCGCCGAGCGACGCTGTCAGCAGCGGTGGCAGCGGCGACAAAGGCACGCAGAAGCCGTCGCAGCCGGTGGAGGCGGTAGCGATTTCTTCTCCACAGCTCCAGAAGCAGCGAGCCGCGTCGTCCATGCGCATGGCCCTGGCGGAGTTGTTGGCGGCCATACAGCCGCTAGCCACCGGAAGACCAGCGCAAGCCGCGGAAGCAGCGCTGTCAATGCCAGGAGTCGCACTTCCCGGGAGTGCGGCTACCGGGAAAAGTCCAGAACGCACCAGGAATCTCGGCCTCCAGGGTGCACCCGCCGCCGGTGGAAGTGGAGGTGGAGGTAAACTGCAGTCCCTGCCGTCGTCGCCAAGAGGCTCGCCGCGAGGGGAGCGGCGGCAGCTGCCGCTGCAGCATCGCGCTGTAGCGGCTATGGCGGATGAAGAGCGGATCGGAAGCGGTCGGTCCAGCTCTTCCTCCATACCCGATGCCGAGCTGCGGCGTCTGCTGCTGACGGCTTGGAGCCGCTGGTACCTCCGGAGAAGCGTAGGCCCGAGTGCAGGAAATCACAGGGAAGCGGCGGCGGCAGCGGTGGCGGCGCGGGCGCGCTTGCAGGCGCTGGCGGCGGCGCACTCACGCGCGGGCTCGGAGGCGTGGGACGGCGTCTCCCCGTCAACTGACCTGCTAGTGAGACAGGGGGGTTGCAGCTGGTCACTGGGACCGCTTAGAAGCTTCCAGAAGAGCGTGGTCTAGGGGGAGATTCTACAAGAGCGTTAAAACAGCGAGAGCTTCAGGAATTCCAAGCTAGCGTTAAAACAGTAGGAGCTGCAGAAAGGAAGGCCATCATGGTTGAACCAGGTGTAAACCAGGTGTATGGTTGGGCAAGGTGCTAGGCTTAGGGATGCTGTTTAACCGGGCCCGGGTTCGTCCAGCCCTGTCCTACCGGTCCGGCACCAGGGTTTCCCCCTGGGGTGGCTTTTTCGCCACCGGCGCCGCGGCTGCTCGCCCGTGTGGCCGGGCCAGGACGGCAAAGCACATCACCCGCGGAGCGGCACATGCCCCAAGCCCAGTGCTCTGCTTATGCCTGACCGGTGGCAGCTACTTCCACCGGTGTTTGTTCTCAGCACTTCGTGACCCACCCGCGCCCACACACAGCCTCCTTACACGCGCACCAACTCACCTCCGACCTCCCCGACCGTTCCGGCGTCGGCTATTGGCCGTCGGCAGTTCTTGCATATAACTAACTCCCCGCGCTCCCCTGAACCCCCCCCCCACGTCTTTCGGACTGGCAGGAGGCTGCCAACGTGAGTCGGCTGCACATGACCTTCACCCGGTGGCTGGGTCAGGCGCGCTCCTCTCGGGGAGTCGCCGCCGCCGCCGCCCCTGCCGCCGCCGGAAGCAGCCTCCGCTGGGCGGAGCCCCGTAGCGCCCTACCCTGGAGCCATCCGACATCCCCACCCGGTCCCACCAACATCGCCCCGCGGGCCTACCCCTCCTTTCTCCCTGTCCAGACTGCGGCACGGACATCCCCACGTGTGACTAGCGCACCCTACTTTGGCGCAGCGCCGCACCACCCACATTTCAACACTGCCGGGGGCGCGGTCGCCCAGCAGCTGCCCGTTTCACCAGGGACTGCCGTCGTCCCCGGCAGCTACGGTGGCGCGGTGGTGGTGGTCGCGCCGCGTCCGGGCAGCAGCAGAGGAGTCCTGTCCACGCCCACCGTCTCTCGCGCGACCGGCGTGCGCCAGGTGCCGTCACAGCACTGGCAGCAACAACAACAACAAGCATGGCAACCACCACATCAAAATCAACAGCACCCGCAGGCCGCACCTCCAGCTGCTACTGCTGCTGTGCCGCATGTCGCCGCCTGGCTAGCTAGCTCTCCACGACCCCATCACCCCCATTCTCATCATCATCATCATCATCACCACCAACAGCCGCGGCCCGCGACCCCGCGCTCTCTCCTGGAGCAACACACCGCAACGGCGGCGGGCGCTGCTGCAATGAGCGCCGGCGTTGCTGCGGCCGGCCGGCCGGGCGGCACTGTCGGCCCCGGCGGTGCGTCCGGAGACCTGGAGTCCCTCATCGCCATGCACCTGCTGGACGGTTTAGGCTCTGGCAGAGACGGCGTCATCGTCGCGGGATTGCAGCTAGCGGCTAGCGGTAACACGCTGGAGTCTACGGAGCGAAAAACCACTGCCCACCGGCCAGGCGGCCCGCCGGGCGCCGCCGCTGCCGCCACAATCACCACGTCCGCCGCCGCTGCCGCTGCTGCTGCTGGTCAGGCACCTACAGGTTCAGCCAGGATACGGCCGCAGCATCCATTGCTAGGTGGTGTCAGCACTGCGGTCGCACACGGCAGCGGTGGTGGTGGTGCTGGTGCTGGTGGTGGTGGAAGCATTTTGGAGCGGTCCTTGCTGCCGATGCAGCAGCAGCAGCAGCCCGCATCAGTAATGGTTTCAGTCGGCAGCGGCAGCGGCGGCGGCGGCGGTAGTGGTGGTCTCATGCGGGCTTCTGCTAGTCCACGCCTCGGGCCGGGGAGCGCGGGCGGGTCGGCCGCGGGGACCGGGAACCTCGCGCGTGGACCTGCCAGTCCAAGGCCGGGGTTGGGTGGTGTTGGTGGCCTGATTGGGGGCTACCCTAGCGGGCTCGGGGTTGAGGCATGGCGGGTACTGCCGGGCTCAGGCGCAAGCCCGAGGCTGGGCTCCTCAAGCACCATAGCCGCAGCCGGTGGTGGCGGAGGCGGTGGTGGTGGCTATGATCTCCTCCGTGCGGCACCGCTTCATCCACATCCTGGCCTTGGTGTGCCGTCAGCCTCAGCAGCGACGGCGGTGACAGGACCCTACATTGGTTCCGGTGCTTCGTACCCCGTCGCCGCACATTTATCGTACGGCAGCAACGGCATAATGCGCGCCATATCTGCGGGGGGGGGATCGGCCTCCGCGGCTGCTAGCGGGCGGCTGCAGGCCTCGTATCCCAATCCTGGCTCACCGCTGCGGTCTGGGAGCCAGTCCTCGATCGACAACATTCGAGCTGCGGACCTGGCTCCGGACCAGGTTAACTTTTCCTACTATGGCCTGTGACCGTGTGAGCGTCCGTGAGAGGGTTAGGAACCGAACCCTGCTCCCGGCCAGGCGTATAACCCAAATTGAACCACCCTAGAACCAATCAAGTGTGGGTGCTGAGAACTTGGTTGCAACTTGGAAGCTTTGTGTATGAGCCGAAAAATGCTGGTGGGCGAGTGACTCGGTCCTTTAGCGCCTGATCTGCCTGGTTTCGGGGCATGGGGATTTTTGCTCATACCGTGTGGATGCGACACAGCTTGTGGTGCAATGGAAGCATTCCCATCACAAAGTAGTAGCAAACGCCGTCGCACCCACGGGCCGTGGGGCTTCTTGGGTGCGACGGCATTTTTGCTGCTTTGTGATGGGAAGTAGGGTGTTGCATTGTGTGTTCGCCTAGCAAAATCCATTCAACCAGTTTCAATCCATACGTTTTGCATCATGTTGGACGTATAACTTATTTAAAAGGGTGCAGCTAGCATAGGCTTTCTAGAGATGGGATAGTATTCGTCGAACCCGTGTGAAACCTGTGTGGTTTGTGAAACCCTGGTGTTTTAAGGCTCCTGCCTGTACCCCGTTCTCGGAGAAGGACTGGGGGAGCCCTTGGAGGGAAGTGTGGGGGCAGAGATAGATTATGGATACGTATGTATGTGTGTATGTATGTATGTATGTGTGTATGTATGTATGTGTGTATGTATGTATGTGTGTATGTATGTATGTACGTATGTATGTGTGTATGTACGTAAGTGTGTATGTACGTATGTATGTATGTGAGTGAAAAACCTGCGAACCTGATAGGAGACGGCTCACGTGTAGTGAAGCAGCAGGAGTATTGTGTGTATTGAGAGCCCTGGGTTCTTCCTTGCCCTGGTGATCCGGGCCAGAGTGAAAGCCTGCGAAAAACTGCGACGTGTAGAACTCGGGTGGAGCCTACCCCCGGGTTTGGATTGTATGAATGCTTAAATCTGATCCGATGGGTGATTCTTAGAAGGGGGCTGGCTACTTGCGAACTGTACACGCAGCCGCGGACGCTGCGCCCTTGTCGTAGGCGATGATTTTTCTCGCCCTTTTCCGATGGAACCCACATGTACATGCCAACAGTACATACGCGTCGAAACCAGCTGCAGAAAACTTTTTATTTCTGTTTTTTGATTTTTGGTTCTGCTTGCATGGAGAGAGATTGTACGCCACGTGGAATGCGTGTGTGGGGGGCAGGGGCTGTAAATGCCGCGCTGCCGCCGCGACTGTGGCTACATAGAAGCCTTCCCCCCGGGCGTTACGAGTAAACAGCGCACCTGCCTTGTGGTTAGTGCCGGCGCCGATGCCACCATGTACGGCGGAATGTCCTTGCTTTCTTGGTGCTCCTCTGAAGGGGCCGAAGAATAATTTTTTGGGGAGTCGTGGATACCCATCCAATCCACGATGAGGAATGTTGTCATCGCATGCATGCCTGTTCGGAGGCCTCGATTCGCACGGATTTCAGCCCTGAGGGGTTACCGCCGTGCTGACCGTCTTTTTTTTGCCTATTTACACTCTTTGAAATAAACGACATGGTGTGGCGTCGAATTGGTGCTTGTGTTTGTTTATTTGTCGACATTCATTCTTTGCTTTTGACTGGTGCGATTTGTGGCTCCGAAACGTCTGTGAAATTTGTAAATCGGCGCTAAATTGCTACACCACACCTTCGTCCCGTGGGTCGCCAAGAACTTTAACTACACCATGATCCCTTTTTAAAATACGATGCCATCCTCATGATTCTGTTAACAGTGACATGGCCTAGTTTGCGCGCGGCGGCCAAAACTCGAACCTGCAAAACGGTAGGAAAGCACAGACTGCCGTGGCGGTCGGCAGTGCCAACATCCATACAACCTAAGGAAATCAAGAACGCAGCCGTATTAAGTTTGCTCTTTCGAGTTGCGGTGGGAGAGGGAATACAGGTTGTATCAATTGTGGGTGGCGTGTGAACACAAATATACTGATAGGCAAATTTGCTAACTCCAATGTAATCATGGAAATATCATAAGGTTGCGGACGAATGGGCATGTCCGAGGATTTCCGTGTTTGGACAGCTGCTCTCTAAGACCCCTCAGTGAACGTACCATCCGCAAACATCATGAGACGCGACCCTCAACTTACTTCCACATATCGCTCTTTCCTGAGACTGTGATGAATTTATAGATATGAAATTAATGCAACGTACATTACATGCGAAGCTTCTATCCTTCTCCTCTGAGAGCCTGAGGTCATCCTCTTTTCTCTAGGGACAAGAGTATATAAGATAAAAGTGTTCTTATCTACGCGCCTTGCAGGTGTTTACAAGTAGGTATTGTTGAGCTGTTACTCAAAGGAGCTTTACAGACGACCAGCGCGGCCGTGCCGCTGGTTATCCTCCAAGCTTCGATTTGAAATGGTGCTTATGATTTGCAGGCAGTGAGGGACAGCGGACCCTGGTGGTGATCTTCGCTTCAAAGCGCAATTAGGGTGTGCTGAGTGCCTGACTTCAAGCCACGGTGGTCCTAACATGACTATTACAAACCAGCAACATCATCGACCAGCAATAGAATGGCTATCCGATTTGCAGAGAGCGAAGGTGCGGCTAGTTTCTTCGAAGGCCATCGTGTATAATCGCTCACGTAGCGGCTGACGGAACTTCGTCGCGCTGTAGGTTGAAGGCCTGTCAGGAGCAAAGCCAAAGATTACCATACAAGTAAGCTGGGTAGCAGCATGTGGGATTTTGTGGTGGCCTGTCGGTCGACAACCGTACTTCGGCCTTGAATTTTTGGAATGTGCTTGTATTTTGTCATGTCCTTCCCAGCTCATCTAGCGCATTAGCATCATCTCTTCCTAGTCTCTGCCAACCTAGCTAACCCCACGCTCCGCCACGCGCCTTGCCTCCCCTTACTCCAAACAGGACCTCATTGAGAAGGTGTGGACCCTCAGCATTTCCCCGGCTAGGAAGTGCGGGGAACTGGGAAGGATAATGCACAAGGATCACAGAATGGCCCCCAGCGGACATTACTCGCTGCAATAGCTGCTGCTGCCACAGACGGTGATAGCCGCCTATTCCTGGGGCATCAGGGCAGAACCAGTAACGGGGACGACCCTAAAGCGCAAGCTGCCATCCCGTGGACGTGTCCAGCACCTCCACAACGGCAGCCGGTCCGGGGACGGGATGCTGGTCTCATACCCGCCAAACACCACCCGTAGCTCTGCCTGCAGCCCCGCAATGCAATCCACTCAGCCGTTTCTATCCGTCATGTGTTCTTCTGTTTTCTGTTTGTAGGTGAACGATCCCAACGCCCCCGAGCAAGCGCTCATTCCGACCTCCCCTCGCTCCGTGGAGGCATGCTTCCGGCTGGGGGTAGACCCCATTGAGCTGCAGTTTCACCCCCTTGCCTACTACAAGTACACGGGCGATACGGACGAGATTGCCAGGATACGTTACGAAAAGAATGAACAGGTAAGCGGGCGGGCAGGGGGGTTATATAGAACTGTCGTTTATAGATGGCGTGCTTGTATGATGACGTGCGGTCGGCAGTGCTGTCTGCGCCCGCCGTGGGCCGACTCACCCGCCTGCTGACGCTTTGCCCGCTTTGCCCCGCTTTGCCCTGTCCTACGGCCGACTACTCGCCTCACGCCCGGCGGAACCACCCGCGAATCTGCTCATCTACTCCCCTTTCCTGTTATATGAACCCGCCTGCCCGCGTTAGTAGCTCCCTTGGAGCCGCTGCTGTATAGGACCCCAGAGTCTGTTTTGCGGAGTGTTTCACGTTTCACGTTTTACACGTCCTGGATTTGCCTCCCTGCCCTCTCTGGATTTCCTTCTGCCTTTGCACCTCGGCGCACACCTCCTTGGCGTAAGAACACATGCGCTATTAACCACACGTCCATTTCTCCTTAAGCCCGACGATCCCATCAGCGCGACCCCGTCAGCTCATCAGGCTTCACAATGACCTCTTGCAGCCTCCCCGCAAACAACCGGCCCAACCGGCCCGCCTCGCCGCACTCGCCTCACTCTCCGTGCTCTCCGTGCTGCGCTCTCTCTGACCCCCTTCTAGCGGATACAGCTTTACTCTTACTTTACTCACCCCCTCCCTCCCACCTCACCCCCTCCCTCCAAAGGTCCGTCGTGAGCGGATTAAGTCCCTCATTGACCTGCGCAAGAAGTTGGTGGACGACGGCTGGTCGGGCGAGCCAGGCCGCCCGGGCGCCTCCTCAGCCAAAAAGGCCGCGGCCGCCGCGAACAGCAACCAAGACGGGCGCCCTAACAGCTCCACAATGGTTGAAAAAGAGCGGCAACGACTGGACGTTCTCCGGAAGCGGCACGAGCGGGAAATCGCGCAGATGATTGCGCACGAGGCCGCGCGCAAGGAGCTTGCGGATAAGCAGCAGCGCAAGGTCGACGCCCTGGAGGCGCGCGCGGCGGAGATGGCGCGACAGAAGGCCGAGCACGACAAGGAGTGGATGGTGCGCCAGCGGGAGCTTGAGTTGCAAAGGTTAAGGGAGCAACGGGAGTTGGAGCGGGAGGGGAAGCGCATGGCGGAGGAGCGGTACCGGAGGGAGCGCGAAGCCCAGCGGGCCAAGGAGGAAGAGGAGAAGCGGCTGAAGAAGGAGGCATACCTGCGGGAGTTGGAGCGCCGTCAGCGGACGGCGGAACATCGCGCCGAGACCGAGCGGATTTTGTCGGAGCAGGCAGAGAAGGTCCGGGTGAGGAAGCAGGCGATGGAGGCGGCGGATGCGGAGCGGAGCAAGAGGTTGCAGCAGGAGGCGCATGAACGACATTTGGCGAATTTGGAGAAGCGGAAAAAGGCGGAGGAGCGGATTAACAGTGAGTGTTGGCGTGAGGTGGAGTGAGGTGGAAATTGGGTGATGGAATGCAAATATAATTTTTGATTATGGAATGGGTGGATTGAGGAAAGGAAAGGGGAAGGAAAGGAAAGGGGAAGGGGGGGAATGTGGGGAAGATCGCAGATTTCACCCCGGCGGCGTTGCCGTATCTGCCACTACCGTGGAAAAATCTTTGTGCGTGTGTAAACGGACGGACCTGCTTGTAGGTTCAAGAGGAGGGAAGTGGGGGCAGGGAAGGGGGAGAGGGGCTGTGGCGTGCCAGAGGCAGGTACAGTAGCAATTTCGCAGCCACAGCCGAATTCCCCGTTTCCAGCCAGCCTGTCACACGGCCCCACTCATTACCAGCACACCCATCTGCGGCACCCGGCCCGCACACCTGGTCCGCGTGAATTGATGCACTGAAACCCCTATATATACCCTCATCCTAACCCATCCCAATCCATCCCAACCCAGCCTTGTGCGACCACCTTAACAAAGCCCCCCCTCCCGACCCTCCCGACCCGCCCCACAGGCGCACTGACTGCCAACAGCGAAATTCTGCGCAAGAAGCGGGAGGAGTTTATCCGCCGCGAGCGGGACGCTGAGGCCCGGCGGTCTGAGCTGGAGCGGCAGGAGAAGCTGGCTATGGAGCAGCGGCGGCAACAGGAGATACAGCGGGAGCAGGAGCGCCACCAGAAGTACCTTACCGCGCAGGAGATGGAGGAGGCGAGGAAGAAGGTGGGTTGGGTGGCGATATACGCGGTGCCCTGTGGTGCGGCTGGCTGTCTGAAGGGGGCCCCTTGAGGAGACGTGTGATGAGTGATGAGGAGTGGAGGGGGGAAGGAGTAGAGAGGGAAGAGGGAGCGATACTTTATGATGGAGGAAGTGTTATTATGTGTGTTTTTTATTAATTAGCCTAAAAGCCGCCGTGGTACGAAAACAAGCCGAAGTGGGTGCACAAGAATAATACTGTATATATCGGTGTGAGCGCCGTTGTCACCAGAGGCGTCGTGTAAGGGGGTAAAGTGTTGTGTGCTGGTGTCGGTGTTTCATTACCGTTATATTGTTTGCTTGGACATGGAAATTGGACACATTCATTCCCTCTCGGCGCCTCTCACCGCGTTCACGACCTGTGCATTCATTCCCCGCTTCCCTCTCACACACACCTCACCACTCTCGCTCCCCCATTACTACCTCTTCTCAACATCACACACCACACACCCTCAACCCCCCCCCCCGCTTCCCAAACCCCTTTTAGGCCCTCCGGGAACGCGCCGAGGCTAAGGAGCGAGAGCTAGCTGAGCTGGCCGCGTCTCGTAAGCGCGAGATGGACATTCGCCGAGTGGAGCGAGAATTCGAACTGAAACGCCGCCTCGACCGCGTGGACGAGATCTCCAAGGTGCACCTCTACCAGCGGCAAGCGCTGCTAGAACGCATCATGGACGATTACGAACGGACGCGCCGAATGATGCGGGATCGGCAGTTGCTGATGCGGGTTCGGAAGGACACTAACATGGCGGCGTCGATGCAACGGCAACAACTGTCACAGGCAATGGAACAGCTGCGGTACGGCAGGTCGTTGGAGCGGTTGGCTGGCGGCAACGGGGCGGTGAATATGGATACGCTCGCACGGCGACCCGCGACGGCGCGTGTGTAAGAGCAGAAAGGAAGGTGTGTGAGGAAGAGGTGGTGGGATGCCCCTCTCTTTCTTTCTGTACCCGCCGCCTTGTTGTCGTCATCAGCCTGGAGCGAGGGAGAGAGAGAGAGGGGGAGGGAGAGGGAGAGGGAGAGGGCGGGATGTCCCAGCAATAACACAACAACAAATGCATCCCTCGTTGCCCGACCGTATTCCTCCTCTTCCTCCTCCTCCTCCTCGTCGAACTGCATCTCCTAAGAGATTTCATTCCCTATCATCCTGCGTGCGAGGTGCAGAATGGAAAGAAATATAAAGAAACGTTATACGGTGTAGGGTTTGGCGGCAACAAACTTGATAGCGGATGGATTGATACACCTACTCTCATCCCGCTTGTGGGTCCCCAGGGATACTTAGATGGAGGTTATTTTTGCCGTTTGGCCGTTGGCCGTTGGCCGTTAGTTTGAGGACGGCATGCGCCATGGGCCGTCTGCGAGCATTTGCACGTTTTTGCGTCGCGTTTCCTAATTGGGACATTTTCGCCGCTGCGATTGAAATACATCTTCCGCGATGAAGATAAGCTGGCGACGCGTGGCTGTGTTTTTAACCAGCCGTACTCACGCCCACACAGTTGGCGGTTGGCGATTGCTGGCGCCATATTGCCTGGTTGCGAAGGAAGAAACGGGTTGAAGCCTCTGTTTCACAGCGTACCGGGCGCCTATATAGGAGCCCGGCGACATTGTATGTCTGTATGTGTAGGTATAGGACGGCTCTGCAGGAGGAAAAAAAAGCGGGGAGAGAGGTCGGGTGAGAGGGAAGGGTGTGGAACGCAGGGTGGCGGAGGACTGGGGAGGTTAGAAAATTGAAAACCCCATTGATGCGGCCAGCGGTGGAGTGGAAAAAGAAGAACCAGGGGGATTCTGATCCTGCTGACGCATTGGGTCCCATCCCGGTGCGGGTTTATTTAGTAGATTCTGGGTATTAACTGGCTGTGGTCTTAACCCCTGATGTGGTGGTGGACAAGGAGGAGGAGGAGGAGGAGGTGGGGAGATGCTTGGAAACGTTTCTTTCCTAGCTTTGCATGAGCCTTGAAGTAAGGCACAACCGCAGCGGCAGGGGGTCGAAGGGGTCCTCAGCCTGTCTTTTGTTGCCTTACTGCAGGATTGGTGAGCACTGCTTGCTGCTAGGTTCTGGTTTACGTTGGGGGTAGTTGGGAGATGATTGCTGAAATGGGTGGTAGTGTGTGGTCGGTAATACCGCTGGCCGGCCTACCGCTGGCGCTGAAAGGAAGGCGCTGCGGCTGTACCGGCCCCTGGGTAGGAGAGACATGGGGTTGGAGGGGGAGGGGGAGGGGGAGGGAGGGGACGGGAATGGGAAGGGGGAAAGCTCAGCTCGGGTCTAGGAGAGGGCAACAACACCGTGTGTTCTGAGTTGTTTTTTGTGTTGCCGATTTATCGCCGTTTCCCCGTTGTACAATCCTCCTTAAAAATGCAAGCAAGCAAAGCAAAGCCACGCCCAGAGCAAAGGCAAGGAGCGCCAGGCAACTGTTTTCATCAGTTGTGAGCTTGCCTTGCCTTGCCTTGCCGGCGTGTGCGCGCGTGCGCGTGCGAGCGCGGGCCCCTTAGCTCCGTAGCGATCTGGTGGGATGTGAAACGAACGCGCAAGGCGGCAGGAATAGCAGCCGCAGCCGCAGCCGCTGATTTGACCTTCTCGGACTGGGTGCTTGTATGTGTTTGTGTGCATGTTTCTCTGCTTACTGTGTACACTACACTGCTATATGCTGACATCTGTGCTTTTTTCACTGTGTCTTAGATTGTGTCGCCGCGGGACATTGAAGGGTTGGACTCGAAAGAGTGGTCGGTTGTATGCTAACTGTCAACCGTTAACGGCAACCCTTTGCTTAGGAAAGCTGCTGGCGACCAATTACAATGACTGATTTTGCATAAATTCATTTGGTGTCGTGGGGGTTGTGTGGCTGTGTGCGCATGTAAGAAACTGGCGGGCCTTACAAATAATTAAAAAAAGGCCTGGAAAACACCACCAACAAAGGCGAGAGCCAACAGCCAACCACAACGAGTATTGTCGACAGCCCTTCCCTTCCCCCCCCATCCGCGGGGGTCCTGCCTTGTCTCTTTCTTAATCGCCATTCAAACCCTATTCGTCTGGCCCAGGCAGGAAACGTCCTCCCCTTCATGGAAGAAGACGAAGAAGAAGAGCACCTGTTGGAGGGCGAGCCTGGGAGGGAGGGAAGGGGCGCCGTAGCTTTGCATTCTCTAGCAGTGGGGCCCCTGTTGCATCGACAGAGTGGTACAACACAACATAAGTTCCCTATCGCGCGCTGATCGCGCACGCACACGCCGTCTTTGCACTCTCGATTTTGCAGTCGCTTGGTTGAATCACAGCAGGGCAAAGGGGCGGGGGAGGGCATACATGTTAAAAAGGAAAAACGCCTTTTATGGTCTTGTCTTATCACGTACACATCCCTTTGCGCGCTCCTCTCTCTGAGAATGCCCTGAGTGCGTCTTCGGGGAGCGGGGCATGAAAACTGGTTTTTATTAGAAGACAGTGCTGTGGACTGTAAGTTGATGGATGAGCAGGTTGATGTGGAAGGGAGCATGTTGTTGAAAATGTGCTTCGTTCTTTTCCTCGCTGTCTATATCTGTTTACTTGTTTGTCTGTCCGTCCTCGTGGCTGACTGCCTGGCTGTCTCTTTGGAAAAGTGCGATGTCCTGTCCGAGGTTAGGGAAAGGGGACGAGATGAGGGGTACGGAACACGGTGTCGTACTGGATACTTTATTAGCGTCAAGGGCGTGTGCATGGGCTGTGGTGTGAGCTTCTGCTGCTGCTGCTGCTGCTGGGTGGATGGTGCGTGCGTGTGTGTGTTTCTGTGTGTGTGTGTGTGTATGTATTTGTGTTTCCTGTCTGAGTTGCGAAAGCAGCCGCCCCACCAGCAGCAGCAGCAGCTGCCTGCAGCCCTTTCAAATAGCTGGAGTGTGATCTCGTGATTCAAGCGAGCAAGTACAGTACCGCACGCGTACACGTGTGTTTTGCATACAGAAATGCATTTCTCGCAGAAGAGTCTCTCCCTCAAGGCCTGCATGTGTTCCCTTGGGGGCGGGCTGGGGGTCGCTGCACACATGCGTTTGCTTGGGTTGGGTTTCTACGACTCCTGCGAGCTGGGGAGTTCATATCCCCGGATTGCTCCAACCCCTCCTGTCCTCCCCCAAAAACACACACGCCCGCCACCCCAGGGCGCTCACCTACTTCCACGACTCTTTGCTAAAAGGGGCCCCTACATCTTTGTGGGTGGTTGCACAAGATTAGGCTCGTGTCTTTTGAAAGTGTATTTCATAGGACCAGATGTGATATAGAAGTGTATATATATCACTCATGTGTCACGCAACACACCCCAAGTCCAACATCGCGTGTGTTAATGCAGTGCGTGAGGGACGAGGCATCGCTCACGTTAAGAAATACGTTTTTGTGGAGTTCTTAGGTGGTCGGAGGTGGGCAATATTCGTACCATATTATTACAAGCACGTACCCAAGCGACAAAATGATGATGGGATGATGGTGATGATGCTCACGCGCATTCCGGGCGCCCTTGTGACCCATTCCAGGTCTTTAGTGCCTCTTTAGGCCTGTCGGCTTGTCAGTCTGTCAGTCTGTCAGCACGAATTGGTGTGTACGTATGTATGTGTGCGTCCGTGGGTGCTCGCTCGCTCGCTCGCTTGCCTATCTGTCTGTCTATCTGTATGTTGTTGTTACAGAGTGGGACGCTTCTGGGCCACTTAAACACATCTGAATGTATGTATGTATGTATATATCCATGCTCTTTCACCTAACGCCCGCCATGTCTGTGTTGCAATTTTATCAACCTTGTCAACCTTGCTTAGCCCATGGCCAGCCATGGCCCGCTCCGAGTTGCAGTGAATGCAGTTTGATTATGTGATGTTCCAAGCTGGCGATATCTTAAAACCCAGACGAGCCAGCTAAAGCGCAAGATCTAGCATTCTATAAAAGCTAAATCTTTATAGTCGCTTTTCCCAGGTTGCGACTTTCCGCGCGAACATGGTGAACAAGGCTCTCACGAGTCAAGGCTCCGTCACGCGAGTTTGCGCACTGAGCCTGAAACACACAACAGGACTCCTCTTCATCCCCGGCCTGATCCCGCTGTTGGGGTGAGGTTTGAAGAGTGTGTGTGTGTGTGTGACATATATATACATATATATTTTCATGTATAAGATTGCTGAGAGTACATGCTCTAGGGTTGGTTGGCTTAACGCAAATTGCTAGCATGTAAGGCTAGTGATGCAGGTTGGTAGGGCTAGTTGGTTCCCTGTCCTCCTCCGTAATGATCGCATCCTAACGAGATCTCTTTACGTAAGTTTGCCTCGGGCCAATCAGTTTCTGCAAGTCTGCATGAAGCGCAAAAATGTCAAAGGTACTTCCCGCTATACCCGCTACCTATATCCCACCTTGCAAGGTGGTGGGATATATCCCACCTTGGGCTTTAGGCTGTGTCACTTCACCTCGTGCCCTACCGCCTGACCCTTCATCTTGGTTGTTGGCAGTCCTGGCAGCGTAGGACTATGTATGTGATTTATTTGTGCAAAGTCAAAACGGGGGGAAAGAAGCGCCAAGAGAGCCCCGCAGCTCTCAGCTGCAGCTGGTATGAAAGTCCGGGGAACCCCCAACTAGATAGGAGTGGATTATGCCAAAACGATAATGACTTGGTCATCCGACCCTCTCCTTGACATACTCCGACGCAACTTCAACAAGAGCGGCGAGTTTTGCCCAATAAATTACTTGTATAATATTTTTTTACACAGGCTCACGCGTGGTGGACAGCTCCCGATGCGTTCGATAGAAGAAGAAGAAGAAGAAGAAGAAGAAGAAGAAGGCAGAGCGCAAAGGGCAAACCGCATCCCATTCCTCCACTGCCGCCCCGGGCTCACCCTCCCCACTACCACACCAATCCCGAAACACAAAAAAGGTCACACACCAGCCGATTGGGGACATCAACCCCTCGAGGATACGAGGGCGCAAGGGAGCCCCCTCCTCGTCTTCGTGGGTGAGGCTGCGAGGTGAGGCTGACTGATTACGGATTGGAGCACACATCGCACCCCATCGTCCACCGTTGAGGTCCTCAGCTCTCCGCCCGGAGCTTTACCTTTCTTGGGCGGGGGGTCCAGCTGCGAAGTGCCCCTGTGGGGGGGTGCTCTACACGTCTTCTCGGGAAGCTTCTGCTGTTTCACGGAACACACACACACACACACACACACACGCACTCACACACACAACACACACACCAAAAAAACAAAAATTGAAAGATGCGTGCATGTTCGCGTTTCTCCGTGTGTGTGTATGTATGTATGTATATTTGTGTGTGTGTGTCCTCACGCAGCCGCTCAGAACTCCTCCAGGTCTGTGCTTGCTGATCTCTTTGGTGATCTTCAAATCATGTGCCAAAGCGCGGAGGTCGTCTTCTCCCTTCTCTATTTCTAGATCCCATTCCGTCGTGGGGGTCCCCAGCCCTTGTGTGTAAGTGTGTGTGTAGGCGCGTGTGTGTAAGTCTGTAGGTACCCCTGCTGCTTCCTCCATCTCCATCTCCGTCTCCATCTCCTCCTCCTCATCATCTCCATCTCCGTCTCCTCACATCACCATGCCCCCATCCACGTTGTAAACCTGCCCGGTGATGTACGCGGCGGCGGGGTCCAAGGCCAGGAAACGAACCAACCCAGCAACCTCCTCCGGTTGACCGTAACGACCTGGCGGTTAGGTAGTTGCAGTTGCAGCGGTTGGCGGAGCCTCAAGTGGGACAGCAGATTCCCCAAGTCCCCCATCGTCTCGAGAAGATAAAGAACTTGCCTAGCCAGACATGAACGCTCAGTTTTGTGCGAAGCTGCAAACACGACCTTCGCACGGCACACACACACACATACATACATACATATACACACACATACACAAATCGTGGCTCAGACACATACACACATTCATTTCACCACTCAACCCAACCCAACCCAACCCGACCCAGCTACACCGCAAATCCACCAAGCCCGCCTCACCGAGGGGAATGCCCTTGAGGATGCCCTCCTCGTACTTCTTGTCGATGGCGGCGGTCATGTCGGATGCTATGAAGCCGGGGGCCACCGCATTGGCGGTGATGCCCCGCGGCGCCCACTCACGTGCCGTGGTCTTGGTCAGGCCGATGACACCGGCCTTGGCGGCCGCGTAGTTGGCTTGACCTGCATTTCCCACAAGACCCACCACTGAGGTGATGTTGACGATGCGGCCGCTCTTCTGCTTGCTCATCACCTTGGTAGCGGCCTTGAAGGGGGAGGAGGAGGGGGAGGAGGAAAACATCATTTCGTTGCGGGGAATGAGGAAAGGGGGAGGAAAGGAAAACTCAACCCAGATGCAAAACGGAAACAAAAAAGGAAACACATATGCAAAAAATGAAGCTGCAGCAGCAAGCAGCATTTTAATAAAGAACAATAAATGCCATATGCCATTTTCAGTGAGGGCTTAGGGTAAAAAGGGGAAAAAAGAAAAATAAAAACTTCCTTCGCGGTGACCTCAGACATAGCTTGCTTGGTCTTGGAATTTCGACTCATATTTTGAGATATATGAGATAATATATCAGTCCATTTTAAAAATACACATACATAGGTACATACATACATACATCTAGGCAGGCGGCTGGCAGAGGTTAAGGCCTGACTTCTGCTCCCAGTCGACCCGGGTTCAAATCCGCCTGCCGACTCCTCGGGTGTTTGAGGAGTGATGAAATGGGAGGTGGCCCCCCATCATGTGGACGGTGTAGGACGTGATAATATCAACTTGCGAGCTGACCAGGAACTAAGTTGATGCGCCGTTGATCCGCTAGATTTGGTTGGATGCTGGTGGTGAGTTGCCGAACCCAACGAATACATTCTGAAGTCGGATGGGGTGACGGATTCGGGTGCCCCTCTAGCAGGGGAGAGCAGGGACTGCCCCGGGAAAGGGGGCCGCTGGCGAAGTTAACCACCCTGTAACAACATACATACATGCACGCTCACACCTGGGTGCAGTAGAACACGCCGCTGAGGTTGGTGTCGATGACTGAGTCCCACTGCTCGGGCTTCATGCGCATCATGAGCGTGTCGCGAGTGATGCCTTTGGGGGGGAAGGGGGAGGGGGAGGGGGTCGGGGGGTGGGTGTGTGGGTGGGTCGCCATCATAGAGTGGGGCCGGGGGGTCCCCCACCGTACGGGGGGACGCCGACACGTCCGCACGTGTGTGTCTGTCACGACGACACCGTGATGGACGACCCATGGACGCGTGACGCCGACAGATGCACAGACAGACAGACAGACAGACAGACGGACATCACACAATAATGCGGGGCCTTGCGGCGATCTAAATCGTCAGCGGCCTGTCAGACAGACAGACAGACAGACAGATGAGCGCCTCAGCATGTCGCACACGGCGCCCTCGGGGCGGAGGGAAATTCCCAATGAACCATTCCTACACAGAAAACCCCTCTCTCCCCAACACCCATCCTCCTCCTCCTCCTCCTCCTCCTCCTCCTCCTCCTCACATTTAGTCTCCAACGTCCCTCTCCCTGCCCGTACTCCTCTACCTAAACCTCCATTCCTTCCTTACTTCCCCCCGCCCTGGGGCCCCCCGCCGCAGCAGTCTTTCCTTGGCAGCAGCTTCACTCGCTCGTGGCTCGTCTCTTCCTCCCCCCCTCTCCCCCTGTCCCCTCCCTCCCTTCCCCCCTCCCTCCCTTCCCAACTCCCTCCCTTCCCAACTCCCTCCCTTCCCCCCACTCACCCGCGTTGTTGACCAGCACGTCCAGACGCCCCCACTTCTCCGCCACCTCCTTGAACATGCGCTCGATCTCCTCCCGCTTCGCCACGTTGGCGCCCACCACCATCGCCTCACCCCCCGCAGCCACCACCGCCGCAGCCACCTCCTCAGCCGCGGCCGCAGAAGCCGCGTAGTTGATCGCAACCTGAAGAGGCCGTACATCGCCGTACACCGCACAAGAGCTCAAGTGTGTGTACGAGCAAGCAGCTGGGGAGGAAAGGAAGTACGACACGCGGCAAGGGGGCAAGGGACCCCGGATCCAGTTCCCAGTTCCGGTACATCCGCTCAGCTCGTCCAACCGACCCAACCAACTTAGCAGTTTGTCGATCCCCCTAGCTCCCCCGCATGGGGTAACAACTGGGCTTCAAGACCTGGGCTTCTCCATTTCCAAGCCCCCTCCCTCCTTCATCCTTCCAAGCCTCAAAACCCAAAAACAAAACCCAAAAACAAAACAAAACCCGCAATCTCCCCCCTCCCCCCCAACTTTTTCCCCCCACGGACAAAACCCACTCACCCCAACCCACCTCACCGCACAGTGATCACCTCACTCGAGAACACCTTCGTGATCTGAGCAGGAACTATCTCCCCACTTTCCAGGGGCTGCTTCCCTTCAGAGCTCCGCCCTTCAGGACCCCTCCCCCCGCCAAACCCCCAGGTACCTAGACCTCCCCCGCTCACCCGAGTTCCCTGCGCCCCCAGAGCCAGAGCGATAGCCTTGCCAATACCGCGTGAGGCGCCGGTTACGAGGCACACGGGCTTGGGAGCTGCATGTGCGAGGGGGCGTGTGTGTATGTATGTATGTGTGAACGGGGGTATGGGGGAAATGAATCAAAATCATGGGGGACGGGGGGTTGGGATGGGGGTAGAGCGTACGAACCAAACACATGTGTTAGTACGACACGATAACCCATACACCCCCCCACACAATGTGTGTATGGGAGTGTGAGAGCGTGTGTGAGAGAGAGTGTGTGTGTGTACGCATCCATCTGGGCCTGACGCTGCCCAGATGCACCTAACCGTATCCCAACGGGAACGGAGCGTGTATGTGAATGTGTGCGAAGGTAATAAAACGTACACTGCTACTGATAGAGCCAGCGCCAAACAGGATCAGGATGAGGAATGCACTTGAAATTGATCTGGGTCACCAATTTGGTCCATCAATCGAAGCCGCGGCGTCGAAACCCCGATCGACCCAGATCAGCTAAAGCTGCCACCGACCCAGACCGCATGTGGTGCCCAAGTACCCGATCAGGAAGTATGTCTGTATGTCTCTCGTGTCACTAATTAATAAGAGATTGTAAACATGTCTCAATCAACTCCCTTCACCACCGCACGGGGATGTGGCCGTGGCAGCCGCGGGCGTGACGGAGGTGTAGACATGGGGTTGTCGTGGGGTTGGCGATGGCGGTGGCCGAGACTGCCAATACTCAGTTGGCTGTGTGTGTGTGTGTGTTGGCTGTGTGTGTGTGTGTGTTGGCTGTGTGTGTGTTGGCTGTGTGTGTGTGTGTGTGTGTGTGTGTTTTGGCTGTGATCAACGCCAACCCTGATGTGGGTCAAGTCACTTCTTGACTACAACCCACCCGGACATGGCCACCATCTGTGGGAACGCAAGTACACCCTGTAGCCCCCTGTGCCCTCTAACTTTCACGGGCTCGCCTCGTGTCACAGGTATGCGTAACGCTCGTCGCTAGCGTGCCGTACCTTGGCCCTCGCCCGCCATGGCCACGACGTTGAGCGCGCTGCGGCCGCGAGCCAGCTTGCTGTGAGCGGTGCGGGAGGCGCTGCCGTTGGCATGGCTGGAGGCCAGGCGGTTCAGGGAGGAAGATGAGGAGAAGGGGCGCACGGCAGCGCCAGCAGAGGCCCGGAGCGCGGCTACGCGTCGAAGAGGTAAAATTGGGGAACGGGAAGAGATGAGGAACGTAGATGGAGGTAGGCAAATAGGGAAGATTAGCAGGATGAAACGAGTACGCAGCAGGATTAAAACTCAAAAGGTTTCTAAGCGTTTGTAAGCATTTGGTACAAGGGAGGCATATGCCGTCGGACGTGGACGGACGAGAGAGCTTGTAACGCCTGCAGGCTCATTAATGGCTCGGCGGATTATGGCCGATAGTGTATTTGCCCGGACCGGTAAACAATGGATGATAATTGAATTCAATTATGATATGAGATTGGCTGATCTTGAAGCGTTGGGCCCCTATCGGCCGCCGGGCTGCGTCTGGAACGAGCATGCGTTAAGCAGCGAAACGCCGAACACCGCCGGCATATATCGACTAACGAGAGCCAATACATTATGCACTATGTGAAGGCATGGTAGCGATGAGTTGACCTGCTGCGTAACCCACGCACCTGACATGACGGGCTCCTTGGAGCAGACGTTGCGAGTGGTCGCCTGGGACTGCTTGGATGCCAGCATGATTGCCACTGAGGAGCTACTGTGCCAAATACAACGCGCCCGAGACTTTAATGGTACAGATGAATACAGCCCTTGGTTTCGGAGGTTGCCGTGAATTAAGCGCTTTCAACTCCCTACTTCCCCTAGCGATGAAATAATCTTCGATGTCAAATGTTACGGTGAAGTTATATTAGATTGGGAGGCGAATTGTGGGCGCCCTGAGGACTGCAATTTGCAGAACCCTCGACACGTGGTGTTAGGTTGTTTGGGTTGTACGCGTGCAGAAGCTTGTTCCGCAAGGATGACAGATTCCACTTACGACTTTGGAGCTGTTAGGGTGAGTCAACAATTGGTGATGTTGGAGTTTGTCGGCATGGTTTGGCGTTTGATGGAACTGGAGCTCCAGCGATTTCTGACGGCGCTGCCTACGTGTAATGCGCAGGATGATCTTACCCCCCTAGAAGATGACTGCAAACTCCTTGGAAGTTTGCTGGATGAATGTTTACGCGTGGAGGTCGGCGAGGGACTCTTCAAGAAGGTCAGCACGGTCTTGTCCTCTCACCAACCATTTCCAGGTCGATTTTCCCCGAAACAGAGCTACCATCAGCGTAGCGCTGCTTAGCTGAGCAATCGCATTCCAACGGGCTCGTCCAATTGTCCACTTCCGACAAATTCGCGTATTCCCTTTCATAAAAACCTCCAACACCGCTGTTGGACATCATTCCAGCAGCTCCAACCCTGATACAATAGAACGACCGCCATGCTTCCAAAGTAAAGGGAACTTACACAGGTTGACTAGGCCCCGACTGTTTCCTGGCCCCAACCCGATGACCTTTTTACCAATAGCCATGCCGCCGCCCTAAATCCGTTTCTGCCAAACGACACCAAAAACAGATCGAGCGCATCCGCACTCTGGCACAGTGCGCCTCCACGCTCTCGCTCAAGGGAGATGCGGTAAGTGGTGGTTATGGTGGTTGAGGTGGTTGTCGTTATAGCCAACATGGGAGCAAACTCAAGCCGTCAGCCGCTGCCACATATTCTCACTACTTCCCAACCTACTACCTCAACCCAGTGCTCGACCAGAGCTGCTATCTTTTTTATACTCGTCCTTTTGTTTGCTGTAAATCGTTCCCGCATCCCCTAAATTCAACCCTGCCCTACCCCACACTCCATGTATGTGCGTGTATACGTATATACCTATGTATATACGTATGTGTGTATGTATGTACACCTGCCCACCAGGTTGCCTCCTCCATGATATCCCAGCGGCTGGCTGACGAGCTGATGACGTTGGAGATGGAGGAGGCGGTGCCCCTCACTCGCGCATGTGGACACTACCTCAACCTGAGTGGGATTGCGGAGCTGCACCACGGGTAACCGGGGGGGCAGTGCGGGGGGTGGGGGGGGTGTAGAGAGGAAGGGGGATGGGGGGGTGTAGAGAGGAAGGGGGATGGGGAGGCTAGAAAGGAGACAAAGGGGGAAGCATGTAATGTAAGAGTTGAGGAGGGAACCAACCTCCGGAAAGGGGAAACGGGGGAAACGTACGAACGGTGTCAGGGACGTCTTTGATTTTCCGTGTGTTGGGGAAGTTTCGTGAGACAGACAGACAAACAGACAGAGAGAGAGAGAGACACGGACGCGGGCAAACTACTATCTAGGTGCTGCCGTCGCAGCATGGCTGATTTGAACAAATCCTGTTGCTCTCTTCTTTTATCATCATCTAACCTTTAAACTCGCATTCGCCATCTCTTTTTTATCTTGTGCATCATGATCATGTTGCAGTGTTCGTCGGGACCGCTCTCAGCGCGAGCCTAACGTCAACAGCTGCGAGAACGTGTTCTCCCGCCTCATCACGGAAGGGGTCGATGCGGAGGACCTGTACCGGGCGGTTTCGGAGCAACAGGTGGAGATCGTACTGACGGCACATCCCACGCAAGTCAACCGCCGTACACTGCAGTACAAACACACACGCATCGCGGCGCTGCTGCAGCAGCACGACAGGTAAAGGGCATATGTGTACATTTGTTTTGTACGGCTGAGTACGGTAATCAAAATCGTGAAAGTTGCGTTAAAATGCTATTTTTATCATCTTTTGTTGACTTCTTTGGCGGTGTGGAGCTATCCAATTTTAAATTTGAATTTTTAAATTCAAATTTTATTCAGATCCGACCTGACTTCGGAGGAGCGTCGGAACATTGTTTCGGAGCTGCAGAGGGAGGTGGCGGCGCTGTGGCAGACTGACGAACTGCGGCGGCAAAAGCCCACACCCCTGGATGGTGCGTATGTATGTGTGTATGTATGTATGTATGTATGTATGTATGTATGTTGTTACAGGGTGGTTAACTTCGCCAGCGGCCCCCTTTCCCGGGGCAGTCCCTGCTCTCCCCTGCTAGAGGGGCACCCTAATCCGTCACCCCATCCGACTTCAGAATGTATTCGTTGGGTTCGGCAACTCACCACCAGCATCCAACCAAATCTAGCGGATCAACGGCGCATCAACTTAGTTCCTGGTCAGCTCGCAAGTTGATATTATCACGTCCTACACCGTCCATAAGATGGGGGGCCACCTCCCATTTCATCACTCCTCAAACACCCGAGGAGCCGGCAGGCGGATTTGAACCCGGGTCGACTGGGTCGACTGGGAGCAGAAGTCAGGCCTTAACCTCTGCCAGCCGCCTGCCTATAAAACAGATCGTCACCAGGGGTTCGCACGTGGTCCCCCACCGTACTACTGATCTGGCCCAATGTTGCTTATGTGCCCAGTGCTGATGGGATGGGCAGTGTTCAACATGGTATGAACGATGTATGTATGTATGTATGTATGTATGTATGTATGTATGTATGTATGTATGTATGTATGCATATGTGTGTATGTATGTTGTTACAGGGTGGTTAACTTCGCCAGCGGCCCCCTTTCCCGGGGCAGTCCCTGCTCTCCCCTGCTAGAGGGCCACCCTAATCCGTCACCCCGTCCGACTTCAGGATATATTCGTTGGGTTCGGCAATTCACCACCAGCATCCAACGAAATCTAGCGGATCAATGGCGCATCAACTTAGTTCCTGGTCAGCTCGCAAGTTGATTTTATCACGTCCTACATCGTCCACAAGATGGGGGACCACCTCCCATTTCAACACTTCTCAAACACCCGAGGAGCCGGCAGGCGGATTTGATCCCGGGTCGGCCCGGAGCAGAAGTCAGGCCTTAACCTCTGCCAGCCGCCTGCCTGAGTGTACGTATATGTGTTTTATCTTTTATCTTTTTAAAAGTCTGAATCCGTCAAACCCCGTCGTACCTGTGTCATGTAGAGGCCCGAGGTGGGCTGCACATCGTGGAGCAGTCTCTGTGGGCTGCCGTACCGCAGTACATGCGGCGGCTTAGTGCGGCTCTGAAGAAGTACACCGGACACGACCTGCCGCTGCAGGTGTGCCGGTGTGTGTATGTGTGTGTGGGGGTGTGGGGGGGGAGGGTTGGGTATGTGGAGGGTTGGGGGGGATGGGGTGTGGTGGAGTGGGGGGATGGGGATGCGTGGGTGCGCGCGTGTTTGCGTGTGCGTTTCGTGCCTTTTGGGGGTTTGGGGAAACTAAGAGCTCTGGCGGGATGAAGCATGAAGGGGTTCGGGGGAAGGTCGGGGGTCGCTGGGGGCTTGAATGTGTAGATGTACAAACGAAACCCGCACGGGTCACACGGCGTCAGTAGGACGCGTTAGCTCTTTTGTGGTTCGTCTTTCCCCCACCCACCCACCCACCCACCCATCCTCTCTCCAAACTAAGGCGACTAAGCCACACCCTTGGCACCACCAGGCGACGCCCTTCAAGTTCGGCAGTTGGATGGGCGGAGACCGGGACGGCAACCCCAACGTAACCGCCACCGTTACGGCGCACGTCACCGCACTGGCCCGCTGGATGGCGGCGGACCTGTACCTGAGGGAAATCGACACGCTGAGGTTTGAGGTACGGCAAAAGGGCGGGGTGGAAAGAAGGGGAAAGGGGGGAAAGGGCGGAGGGTAGGTTAGATGTGTGGGTAGGTTTTAAAGCAAATTGTGCGGCTTGGCACTTTTCGCCAATAAAATGGGGGTTTTGTTGGTTGGGTTTAAGACCCAACCACCTGCTAACTACCACCTAACCGCCACCCAACGAACCTCCCGCAGCTGTCGATGAGTCAGTGCAGCGCTGCCGTCTGGCGCATGGCTCGACGGATTGTTTCCGACAGCAACTCCAGGAAGGCCGGAGTCGTACGGGCCAAGGCCGCCGCCGCAGCAACCCAAGGCGCCGCCGACGCGGCATCCCATGGCGGCTCGGAAGCCGCCGCGGCAGCAGCAGCGGCGGCGGCAGCCGCCGCCGCCCCTGGCGCAGCAGCCGCCGTCAACGGCGTCGGCATCGACGTTGATGTCCCGCTGGCGCTGCCGGCGCCCGCGGAGCATCATCGCCGTCGCCGCATCGGCAAGGCATCCGCTGACGGCGGCGTCGGCGTGCTGTCTGGCGGCGCCGGCGCAGCCTTCCCTGGAGGCATGATCCTGGGGACGCAGCCCATCTCGTCCCACACTGCGGCGGAGGTTTCCGTACCGCACGACCTGCCGGGCCAGGTACGTGTCGTAACATGTCGTAAATACACTCGTTTCTCCCATCCTGAGGTTATGTACTGTTCGTTCGTCGTACAACCACCACAGTACGGCAGCGGGAGATTAACATTTTGCTGTTCTGCATCGCTCCTGTTGACTTTTTTACATTTCCGCATTGACCTTGACTCAAAACGTCCATTCTCTACTACTCGGCGTCATTCCTGATTCTCCCATTTTTTTTATTCATCTTGTGTTTTTTTTCCTCATAATATGTACCTCCGTAACTCGCTCATTCTGGGGTATCCTTCTGCCCTGCCAAAAATCTAAAACAACAAATTATGATCAAAAATTGTTTGTAGGATGAGGTTGAAGGTGGCTCTGAATTCGAATTTTCACTCTCGGACGGAGAAACCGGCAGCAGCCCTCGACCTCGTCGTACATCCTCCGACGGGGGGCCCCTCTCTGCTACGGCTGTCCTGCCTGCCGTACCTGCCGTACCTGCGGTACTAGTTGACACAGCCGCTGTCGAAGCGTTAATGCTTGCTGACCCCGGCACCCCGGATGCCGTACCGCCGCTAACTCCCAACGCCAACGCCACGCCGTTCGGTCCCGGTGCGACGGCGGCGAGATGGTCTGGCGGCGCCGCCGCGTTACCGCCGACGCCGGCAGCGTCCGGCGCGGCGGCGGCGTCCGGCGCCGCTGCCGCCGCCAAGCTGGCGGCAGCTGGTGCGACGGCTGATCCGGCGGCAGCGGCGGCGCGCGCGCAGAGCTGTCTGGATCCAACATTGATGCGCCGTACATTGATGGCGCAGCGGACTGGCACGGCGCCCGTACAGTTTGCCCGGGCACACGAGCACCCCGGTTTTCACCCGTACCGCATCGTCCTCGGACACGTAAGCATATGCACGTGTGTGTTTTGGATGGATGGATGGATGGATATATGTACGTATGTACGTACAGTTATCTAGTCATTATTTGAATGTCCACGAATCCAATCCCAATGTCATAAATCCGAAATCCATGAATTCAAAAGATACTGCAAATTGGATTTTGTCATTTTTTCGCGCCACTCACACATTCGCAGGTTCGTGACCGTTTGGCCGCCACCCGGCGGCGCATGGAGGACCTTCTGAGCGGTCGGGAGCCGTCGGGCAGTACGGATGGAGGGGCGCTGTGGTATGAAGACGAGGACGAGCTTGCGGAGCCGCTCATGGCGTGCTACTGGTGGGGGGGATGGGGAGTTTGGGAGGGGAGGAATTGTATGTATGTATGTATGTTGTTACAGGGTGGTTAACTTCGCCAGCGGCCCCCTTTCCCGGGGCAGTCCCTGCTCTCCCCTGCTAGAGGGGCACCCTAATCCGTCACCCCATCCGACTTCAGAATGTATTCGTTGGGTTCGGCAACTCACCACCAGCATCCAACCAAATCTAGCGGATCAACGGCGCATCAACTTAGTATGTATGTATGTATGTTGTACAGGGTGGTAAAGCTTCACCAGCGGCCCCCTTTCCCTTGGAGGCAGTTCCCTGCTCTCCCCTGCTAGAGGAGGGGCACCCTAATCCGTTCACCCCATCCGACTTCAGAATGTATTCGTTGGGTTCAGCAATTCACCACCAGCATCCAACGAAATCTAGCGGATCAATGGCGCATCAACTTAGTTCCTGTTCCAGCGTTTTTTATTTAAGTAATATATATTACTTAAAAGGAATAAATTGGCATTTTGGCCTTTGGAAAAAAAGGAATAAATTGAAGCCGACTCGTACATTTTCAGTCCTCCAGCCAAAAACGTCGATTGGTGCCAGATTGCTCCGTAGTGTGCAGAAACTATGGCGCCTAAGGTATAAATTACGACGACCCTAATAGCAACTTTGTTACTTAGGTTGGAATAATTTGAGACCCGTCCTAAATGAAGAAAATCACTGGTGTGTTTGTACCACACCTACCTCCCCAACCTTACCTTCCTTTACTCGTGCCGTGTGCCGTACCTTCTTTACAACGGCCGCAGCAGTCTTTCCTTGGTATCAGCTTCACTCGCTCGTGGTTCGTCTTTGCCCCCCTCTCTATCCCACCTCACCTACCCCTACCCCCCACCTCACCTACCCCTACCCCCCACCTCACCTACCCCTACC